>NC_088892.1:18742170-19048299 GCF_037157495.1 Lathamus discolor
TAGCCACAGTGCAGAAGCATATATCCCAGTACAGCATAATAATGCAAATCTCAGAACAGCAGCATTATTATGTCTCAGAATCTTGCAACTTCATGAGCACAGTAAGAGTGATTTCAAAAATGGCCTTACAAGCAACTGCTCCTGAAGCAGTCATCAGTGCAATACACTTGGTGACTACAGCTGATTTGTACACAGCTGGCTCAGTCTGTCAACAGAATATGTGTATGTCAAATAATGTTCTACCTGCATTTTGGAGATGGAAAAAATCACCTTTCCCTTTTTTTTTTTTTTGTCAGTTATGAAACATTAGACCACCTCTTTCTTTTGTCTCATTTGAATGTATAATATTGAGTATTTTTTAATGATAAATAGAACATAATGCATAGCAACAACTGAATTGGAGATAATATTCTGGATAAGAGCAGGAAGTGATTCACTGGCTCCACTGAATTGTTGAAAGTGTTTGACTTGAAAGTAGCGTTTATTGTGCAATAGAATGAGATTTCTATACAAGCCCTGTGCTTGTAATATTGTACTTATCCAGGTCTCACAAAGAGCACAACCATAGCAGTATGGTGTGGGCAAAGAAATGAGCAAAAGGGTCTCTGCTGCTTTAAACCAGTATCCTAGGGCTGCTCTAGAGGGAATCCTAGGGAAGTTATACATTTGTCTTCTACAAGTCATTGATCAGGAACAGATCCAGCATACAAATAATGCTTTACTATTGTCTTTTAAACTGAAATTTTAGAATGGACCATATGCTCACAGGAGATTTATATAAGGTTTTCTAATTTTTCTGGGTACTTGAAGGTTTAGTGAGATATCTAGAATTCAGCAGAGTGACAAAATATTGAAGAACTCAATAGCTAACATGTTCAACTTTGGCTCAAAGTTGAATCAAGAGGATTTCCATCATCCATGTTTCTTTCATAAAATCTTTCATAAAATTTGCTAGTGAGGTGGCCATTTTCAAGAACTCTAATATGGAATCACGTTTGTTTCTGTTGTTTGGGGAGGGCATCGATTTGGGGAGATTTTATTCCAAATTATGGAAAATATAAAATTATGCTATTGGTAGTGTATACATCAAGATTTAGGGTCATCTGTAGGATGAAATCAAACCTTAATTTCCAAGGCTAGGAGACATATCGTATAATAACCTATCATTGCTAAAACCAAAGAGAAAACAAAATATCTCAATCATGACATTGATCTATAGCTTTTACAAATTGCCATTGAAGCTTTTGCTTTATACTTTTAAACAGCAGAGAAAATTTGCATTCACACTAGTTCTTAGGAACATTACTATGTATTGTGCTAGTTTAAAGCCAGAAACTTCAAGAAGCAGACAGCTTCTAGGCTGGAGGTCATTATGTCACTTGAGCAATCACGTCACTTTTCACTAGGGAAAGACATTAATGATGATCTTAAGGTCCTTTCCAGCCCTAACTATTCTATGATTCGATGATTTGACCTGTTCCAAACTGACATTTGCATGGAACTGAGTGAAAGCAGGTTCTCAGTTCATCAAGGAAAACTGACGGCCAACAGCTGATGTGGATATAACATTTTGTTATGATCTACAAACAGATCGCCAGTACTATCCATCTGCATGAAAAACAGCGACTGAAGATGTTGTAACAGAACTTTCAGTTTACCTCCACTACTTGGTTATAAAAATCTACAGAGTACATTATAAAGCCATTTGATCAATCTGTGGTATTTAGAGAGACTAAATATTCCACCCTACTGGCCAAATAAAAAGCTTAGATGCTAAGAATTTTGAAATCATATCTGTGCTTACTACCCCAATGCTGCTCTGGTTCAGACCATGTATTTTGTAGCACTTTTTAGATTGCAATACTAAACTTTAAATTAGTGAATGAAACTAATGACATAGTTCTTCAACAAGAAGTTACACGTTATATGTATTGGTTTAAGAAAAGATATGATAGGGGTATATAAGATAATGAAGGGTATGAATCAAAATGCACCATCTCATCATAAATAATCTGAGAGTTAATGAAAACTGGGAAGTAATTATTAAAAGAGACCATTTTTTTTAATATAATACATAATTAACACATAGAACTCATTGCTTCCAGGCATCATTTAATGAAGATGTTTATGGGGCTGGGGGTTTTTAAGCTTTGCGTGAGTAATAAGAAATTTCATGTATAATCCAGAAGGCATACTCTGCTCCAAGCTAAAGACCAGGGGTATAATTTAAAAGACAAGAATCAAGAAACAAAGCAGACACTTCAGGTTTAAAATTGACTAAACCATGGATATGCTACTGTGCACTGTATCATTAGAAGTCACAAAGAGATGCACTTAGGTAATTTATCATTGCATTAAAAATATTTAAAAGCACATTAAAAACACTTCTATTTAAGGTAGGGAGCAAAATGACAAATTATAGCTCACTCCAGAAAGCAGATTATTACAGGCTTCATGTGTCAAGACCCAGAAACACCACTGATAAAATTTCACCTTTTCTGTCTGAAATATGGCACTTTAGAAAGCACTAACAGGAACTCAAACAAGATCAGATCAAAGAGCCCTCAACAGCAACGACCTGTCTGTCTCTGTGTGGTAAAATTTATAGAAAAATTTAAGAACAGAACAACTTCCATTTGCATGGAAATGTTACCATCATCTATCAGTTCGAAGCTAAAAGTTTTCCTGAATTCCTGAGGTTTTTATCTATCTGGCAAACCTGCATAAACTTTCCCTGCAAGCAACTTTCAAGCCTCTTCTGGAATCCATGTATACTTTACCTATACATACCATAATAGTAAACAAAAGATTGCTTTTTAAGAGAAAGATCCTTTTCTATGCACAGATATTTCCATTTAAGTATACTTCATTTTAAGAATCATTCTATGATTTAAGGGCTGTATCTCAATTAGAATATGCAGTTACATAGTATTTTCCACTTCTCCAGGCATATATGCTATCCTAGCATTTTGACCTCATCTGTAAAATCATATTCCCCCAAAATGCCTTCATTTGCTCTTAGGACCTGAAGTGGACATAATGAATTGATGGAAACAGATGCAAACAGAATTTTAGAAATGTTGAACAGCATGTTTTAACAAAAAGAACTGACTATTTTCCTCGCCAAACAGATCAGGCGAAATAACTGCCATTGATGCAGACATGGTTTATTGCAAGACAATCTAATCATAAAATCAAATCTAAAACTTTGTGTAAAACAGGAAAATAAGTATTTTTCTTTTTAGCCTGAATGATTTTTCTGAAGTATCTTTAGAAGGTTCTGAAAATACATAAAGGCTTGTTTTGAGAATAAAAGCACTCTGGAATGAATGGTAAAGTTCAGATCAGAGTTGAATGGCGAGAAACGGAGGCAAGGACTACATACATAGGTATGGATACAGCCAACACAAATCCACACTGCACTGCAAACATAGAAATGCTGTAGATGCACAGATTTTGTAGAGTGCCCTAATCATTAGCTACAGCTGGAGCTTTTTTCCTCTCTTTGAAGATACAAATATGCAAAATGAAACAGCTTCAACATAGATTTGTGGATACTCTCTTTTGAAGCCTAACCAGTTAGACTAATACTTGAAATCTGAACTTGTGTCTCCCCAGT
Source organism: Lathamus discolor (assembly GCF_037157495.1). NCBI lineage: Eukaryota > Metazoa > Chordata > Aves > Psittaciformes > Psittacidae > Lathamus > Lathamus discolor. The sequence goes on from NC_088892.1 coordinate 18,745,790, forward strand.
CCTTATATAGAGCTCTTATCATTTGGATATTAGGAACAAGCATCATCATTATGAATTTACAGTTGCATCTAGCTCCTTATTTCCTTCTTTTTTTCTTGCAAAAAATTGAACATAAAAGGTGTAAAAGATCACAGTTTTTCTTGTGTAATGCAGTTCATAACACAAAAGACAACTAGAGAGAGAAGTTTATTTTACTCGGAAATGGAAGTCACAGTTAGAATAGATTTGATTCGGTTTCTTTAACTTCCAGTTTGGTTGCCATATAAATAATGAATATAATTTGCATAGCACAAGGATAGATTCTCTCAAAGTAAGAAGCTATAAATATCAGCAACCAAAAGCTATAATCAGAAGAAACAAAAACTGGACTGGAACCCATAGCTATAGATCTCCACTCCAAGAGACCCAGGCAGAGGTTTAAGACTGCAGGAATTCCTTTAGTTTCCATGGATGGGGAAGGAGGAGAACTGAGAACATGGTAATAGGCAAAGTATTTTGTGATATGCAGATGGTAAGAAGCTAATTTCCATCTGACTTTTTTTCTCCACTGGGTAATTACGCCCTCCTTAGAAGTTTTTGTCTGTTTGAAAGCAATAGCTGGTTCTCTGTAAGCAACCACTCTGTAGAGCAGAACAGGGGAGAAGGGGGCTTGCAAAAATCATTTGTGCTGTAATTTCACTTCAAGTGGCTACTGTAATTACAGCTTAAATTTGGCACCTACATTCTACTAATCTAATATTTTGCTAACTCATTTAAGCTATAACAGGATGGAAAATGAGTTTTAGGTTTCTGTAATGTAATTATTACCTTTTATAAAAAAAAAATAAAACTATGTACCCAATTAGTAACTAATGAAAACTAATTTCTTTTTGGTAGCTGGTAAAAAAAAAGGCGTAATTTCTGTCTTACAAATTTTGTAAATTACCTGCTGTACATGAGCAATTTTTCTTCCCCTCACCAAGTTTTGTAAGTATTTTTACACAAATAAACATCTAAATTCTATAATTACAAATTAGAATCACTGATTACATGTATTTACCATAATTACATAATTAGCAATAATTACATTAATTATACAAACAATAGACTGCATTGACTAGCAATGAAAAACAAGAACATTCTCATGTATAAAAGCATGCTTTGAGCTAGGAAAAATGGATTTTATCATTAGCACTAAAAGGCAGAACTAAAACACAGAACAACACCACTGCAGTGTACCTGATTTTGTTTAAGCACAGAAAACACTTTTTTAAATGATGATTACAAGCATGATGAAGTATACTGGGATACATATATCCTAAGTAACATGCAGAGCTAAGGAATACACAGCAGATGTGGAATGCATTAGGGATAAGGTTTTCTGTTTTAAAAGCACCTAAAACCTATTTTCAAGAGCCTGACCCTGTGGCTGCACAATCAGTTTAAGCTGATTGTACTATGGACTGCCACTGAAAGGTGCCAACTTGCATTTGGCACTGATACCCTTGTGCACACTCCCACCCTTTCTCTTTTGCTGCCTCTGGTGCTGGTGTGGCCACTGAGCTCAAATATTCATGGTGCCAACTATTTTTATTCAGCCTTTTTATTTTTCTGCCAACCTGCTCCAGATTATCCTATGGCTGTAGAAGCTCTGGAGCTGATGCTAGATGGAAGAACAAAAGTCTTTTTTTGAAAAGCAGCATTATCTTAAACCAAATGAAGCAGAGAGTGAAACTACAAATTTAGGTGCTTAAACTAGATAAACATGGTATCCAAAATCAAGGAACGTCAGCACCTGGACAATAAAGGCACTCTGGAGACACGTCACTGCACATCAGTCCTACACAGAACCTTCTGCAAGCAGAGTAAGAGGAGATCACTGGAAGAAAGCTAGAGAAACATACATTTCCAAACATCATCTCATCTTCATGACTTGAGCTGTGACCAAAGAATGGTCACAGTTAGTAACTACATATAGAAAAACTATTTTTAGTCTCCACTTTGTAAGTAAGAAACTATGGTTACATCGGCAGTGCTAAGTATGTCCCTATTGAGGGAATGAACCAGAGACTGCAGCCAACTCGTGCAGTGGCATGGGGTTCCTCTGAGCCTCACATCATGGGGTCCAATCTTTTCATGTGTGGGGGATGTTTTTGTTTGTTTTTTTTTTTTTTTTTTAATGAGTATTGACTGAACGTAAGCCAAATTCACAGTCTCCTCCACAGCGCTCAATGGGAGAAGGCCCTGCAGCAAGTGATTCCCAGAACCATACCTGCGCTTGAGAGAACTTAGAAAGCTAATTAGTTTTAAAAGAGAGCTCATCGGTGAATTAATATTAATGCAACGCAGACAATCAGGAGACCAGGAAATAGGGCTGAATGGCGAGGTAAATTAATTGACAGCATAGTTGTTCCTATTATGTTTATCAGAGTTGTAGTGACTAGCTTTGGTGTCTGGGGACATTTTTTTATTACAGCTTTGATGTTCAGGAACCTTGGCTTAGTTAAATTGTTTATCTGCTTTGTTGAAAAATGAATTGCAAGTATAAGACTAGGCTGAGAAAGTTGGGGCTGTTCAGCCTGAAGAGAAGACTACGTGGAGACCTCATAGCAGCCTTCCAGTATCTGAAGGGGGCTTATAGGGATGCTGGGGAGGGACTCTTCATCAGGGACTGTAGTGACAGGACAAGGGGTAATGGGTTAAAACTTAAACAGGGGAAGTTTAGATTGGATATAAGGAGGAAATTCTTTCCTGTTAGGGTGGTGAGACACTGGAATGGGTTGCCCAGGGAGGTTGTGAATGCTCCATCCCTGACAGCGTTCGAGGCCAGGCTGGACGAAGGCTTGGGTGGAATGGTTTAGTGTGAGGTGTCCCTGCCTATGGCGGGTGGGTTGGAACTAGATGATCTTCTATGATTCTAAGACTAAGGTGAAGGAGTATAGTGTGCTCAGAGTGCTGAGGGTGAAGCAACACTGGTAAGTCAATACAGGCAGCTGCTCTCAGGGTTTCACTAAATCCACAAATCTGTATTTTCTGTCAGACAGGTGAAAAATAATTTAGGCCAAAAATTGTCAAGTTAGCTGGGTTAGACTCCCCTGAGGTAAAAAATACATGTAGTTTTGTCAGTGTGACACTAAACTCAAGCTCATGGTTTGGAAGATGCCATGCTAATACCACTCAATCTTCTGAGTTACAGGAAGTGGAGCCATGGTCAGTTCTCAGCTAGTCTAGGGATCGATGTCCTGTCATTCATTTTTGTTTCCCAAGAAAATGTGCCAGGGATACCAATAAAGAAATCATGAGTGCTGATGTTCATTTAGGTCAAGGAAACAGAAGAGTGTATGTGTCGAATGCATGAGGCTCCCCAGAGCAAACCAGTCAGCAGCTGAGAAGCAGTGTAGACAGAAGCAGTCAATTATATACATAAAGGCATTTTCTCTGTTAATTAAGATTTTGATACAAAATGAATTATCTAAATATTAGTTGCTTGTTATGACATGTAAGATCATATGTAAGTCAAACTGTTGCTTAATATAAATTCAACATGATTTTGAGCACAGGCCCACATAAATGTTACCTGTATGTTACTAAGTGGTCTACCTATACTCACCTGCTTTTTACTTTAATGCCAAATGACCACTCCACCCCCCAAAAATCCCAACATTATGATACTATGCTTATGACATTAATCTAAGGATTAGCAGAATAGCAGGACCACAGTTTGTTTAGTGACTAGAGTACCTAGACATTAAAGATTTAAACACAGGGAAGGTCTACTAGTTCAATAAAAGGCCAAGGCTTCTGGAGTCCACTAGGACACATCCTGCTCATTATCTGTTCTAACCCTTATTCCTCAAAACCACAATGAGTTGCAGGTAGAGCAGTTACTGTTTAGAAATTTAGCTACAGCAGTCTGACTTAAACACTTTAATTATGCTGTTCTCATGCTACCTTTGTATTTAGTGAATGACAGCACTGGTGAAGGTTTAATGAGCTGTGAATGACTATACAAAATGTACAGGATCACAAAACCTGCTTCTGGTAATTTACATGAACAGTTACATTTAAGTGCCAGAATCTGTCATGATCCATTGTTAATATACTCTGTATGTTCCTTCTTAAGATTGGTTGGAATATAATTATTTTCAAGTCTCCAAGCTAAACCTGTCCATTCTGGTTTTCCTTTATCTGAATCATTCATTGATACACAAAAAGCCTGCCTACGAACATCAACTCCCCACAGGTTTTAACAGTTAAAATATTTGATACTTTCATACTTTACACCTAACCTGAGTTTTTTTAAGAGTGAATGCTCTACATTTCTGTTTAAATCTCAGTCATACTGCTTGTGGATTTCCAGAGTGCCAGCATTCCATGCTTGAATACCTGTGGGCACGTAGCACTGCTCACAAACCTGATAGAGGCTCTTGAAGAGTAAACTGATGCATTACCTTACCTTGCACATGTATTTGATCTTGTGCTTTTTCCAGCAACCCAGAGTGCCAGAGCTTTTACTCTTTGCACATTGTAACTCCGAACATGCTATTTCCCGAACGCAGTATTTTTCTCTGAAGACTGCTGGTATTCTTGCAAAGAGTCCATATCAGATATATAACATTGCTTACCTTAGGAGACTAAAAAATCGTATCTCAGAGGGACACAGATTAACACAGTAATCCTTTAAGCCAAGTCAGATAGTGTTATCTCGTTATTTGTAGTTATTCCCTAACAAAGAACTCTTCATTTTGTATATACTTATCTGCACTTCTATATCTACTTATAAACAGTGGCTATTTAATTTAAGAAATTCTTATTATTAAGAAATCCTCCATTTGTATCTCTGAGTGCCTCGGCTCAGGAAATTACTTGACATCATCTATTCATTAATTACATAGATAACTAAAAATTACCTCCCACATTAACAAGGGAAAACTGCAGGAAACAAAGAAACCAGAAACGGCATTGATGTATATTCAATAATTTCTTTCCTGTTAAGGCACTTTCAGAGTACAAAATTTTGTTTAAATTTGCATGAAAATGCATCAGGAAAAATACTCCATTTTTAGCCTTTTATATATACATACATGGGTGCTAGTACTATTAAAGGATCTATTTCTGCAGCCTATAAAATGCTTACAAAATAAATTAGAGAATGACTTAACTGCAGTAACATGGCTTACGCTGTAATGCTGACATGAAGGATAAAGTCATAAAGGCTGGGTAATAAAACATTCTTTACAGACAACTGCCAAACAACAAAAAAACAAATTCTGTAAAAAAACCCCAAACCTACCCTACCTCCCTCTCCCCTTTTTTTTCCCCAAAGTTCTGCTAGAAAATTGTTAAAACCAACTACTGAACTATCCAATAACTGCCTGGAAATGTCATGCAAAGAATGCTTCTCTTGTTACAAACATTAGGCTCATAAACAAACTTACCTGAAATGTTCCTACAAGCTCTGCAACATACCTGTTTAACAATGGCTTCTGAAATAACTCAGTATGATCTAAAAGATCAGAAAAACAGGAATTGAAGATATATACTTCTTTGTGCAACAGAAAGGAAGGGCACACATCATAAGGAATTCTCTACAGTCTGGGCTGATGTGGATATGGAGAAGTGAAGGTGGGGTTGCTATTCAATTTCCAAGAGATGAATCCAAAGTAAATGCTAACATTTTTCTTCATGTCAGTTCTACTCATCACTCACTTTATATGGGGCAGAGGCAAAAAATCGGAGAAAATACATCACACAAATAATTCACCTTTTGAATGCCTCAGTTTTGTACTCAATGACCTAGTTTGTCAAAATCACACATGCCTATATTTTCATTTTTTTCCTATGTACTTTAATCATAAGAATTATTGATTACAAATATTCAGTGTCCAGTGTCCAAATGTGTTTGTCCATGAGCTATTATAAAACTCTGCATCTAGCCTGGGATTAACCCCAGCTTTCTAGGTAGTTTGCTTTCATGTCAAAGCTACATGTTCTCTGGCACCTTTTGCAAATCAAGCATGCAGATCAGTGGGCAAAGCCCAACTAAAATAATACTGCAACTCAGCAGTAGCAAGAGTATAGTGACCTTCCATGCTGTTAACAAATATGCAATGTTTTGCCAGTTCTGGGGCACTTTTTCCCAAAGAAGTATTTCATCAACTTGATACTTTGAAAAATGATAACCATCCTGCTTTATATGAAGCTAGTCGTAGCCTTCTTTCTTTTCTATCTCTATAGCTTTCCAGAAGGAAAGACAAGCAAACCAACCTCAAAATCACTAAGATTTTTTCTCTGTCTAAAAGATGGAAAATTAACACACTTGGATGATAACCAAAAATTCCTTCTTGTAGGTTTGCTCCCATTTGGGAGGGAACATCCATCTTTCAGAATTTCAGTAATTCAGGTAATGAGTTTCCTACACAAAGTGTGGGAAGAGTCATGAATGTCAGTATGAATTTACCAAACCAGTATAGCCAGCAAGACACAGTTAGATAAGGGATGTTTCTTTCCCCTTGAGCCTCTGTTTAACATTATCCATACACTCCTGTGTGCATTTGTAATTCTCATCTAGAACTAGGAGCCTGAAGCAGCATTGGTTAAACAGTCTAAAGCAACATCCTCTTTATCTCACTGTTGCATCATCCTTTGTTTTAACAGAACTATAGTTCTTTCTTTAATTCAGCAGACACCACTTGAATATTTACTGAACACCTGGGACAGTTGATGAATAAGTAGATCAATTAATCAGGAAAGGTTTAAATTCCCCTGAAAAACTACTAGTGATGACACTGTCTGAAGACAGAATTCTGCAACAGACTTCCATTAGTTAGCAATCCAATATAACAATCATTCTGATTCTCGAAGGTCCTGAAGATCACTGTTACAGTATTGCCCTCACTCAGGCATTATTTCTTTATACAGTAATTGTAAGTTATATTTTGCTGCAACATGATGATTTGTTAAAGACATAGCATTTCCAGTGCTTTCCAGCACAGGAGCACAGGTGTTAACACAAAAAAAGAGAGAACATGGTTAAGGCCAATTACTGAGAGCCACAAGACTGCCTGAAATGCTGTAGAACTTTCTATTCCAGACACATAATCAGAGGCAAACTGCCTCTCCTGTATCTCTGTAGTGTCTACATTCCTTTATTTCCTTCCTTTATCACCCCTAAAAAATATTCCAAACAAACCCACATAACACAAACTTATCCTCCAATAAAGACGGGTATTTCAAGCATATTTAAAGTGCCTGAACTGGTAATGTTTAGTAGATGGACTTTATGCTCAATTCTTATATGCATAAAGATACCTCATGAATGCTCTGCTTAAGCTGAAGTCAAAAGGAATTACAGCATAATAACTACAGTTCTAAGACCTTTCTGAGTTCATCAATAAATCTCTCTTTGATGCTATATGAAGATATGGGGAAGTTTAATCAATAATTAATGTTAATCACATTCAGTCTTAATCAATAACAGAACTACTACTCTTTTCAAAGCCCAGACACAGTTCTGTGAGGTACCAAATCAAGTTTAATTTTAAAGCTGTGTATGCAGAAGAGAGCTGTTAATGGTATCATAATTAGTTTGTTTAAAACTGAAATTGCCAAACTCGCCTGTACCTGTTACATACTACTTCAATATTAAATTCATTATTTGCACCTGCTGCAAAAGAAAGCTGGGCTCTTCATATACAGTACAATGTACAGGAGACCACAGAGATATGGGGATTCTTTTATCCTTCCAAGCCCACTGAATAGTTTGCTCAGAAATAAGCAGATAGCACCCAGAAACTGGAGCATCTCTGAAGATGAAAACTGTCAATGGAAGATGCAGAGTCACTCACCTGTCTCCTGTCAAAAGCTGCTTTTATATGTATGCTATGACTTTCGCTTAGCCCCCCCGGGACCATTAGGTCACATTGTGGAGAACAGCAATTTCATTCACTTCAAGTTATTAGGGAAAAGGAAGTTTCTTCTGTAACTTGGGGATCAAAATCTAAGTGCTACCCATTACTCCACCTGATCTCTTGAGAGATGTCAAACCAAGCCTTTCTATTTCCCTTCTCACTTGAAAGAGGAGGTCACAGTGTAAAAGTCAAATATTTAACAACCCTCCAAACAGTGTATTCAGTGCCAGAGGACCCGAGTCAGGGAAGAGGGGTAAACATTACGTGAACTGTGCTCTTTTGAGACTGTTCTCCTTCCATTCCAGTTCTCCTATTAGGTGTCTATTTTCACACATTATAAATTAGGTAAATGTTAACCAGTTCACACTGACAGCTGCCTATAATGGTACATTTCACACCCCGTGCAAAGAAAAGAAGAAAAAACCCTGTTTGTTTTAGCAGTATTTCTCATTCGCAAATGTCGCTGGTCAAAGGACTGTTTGATACCATGTTTTTGGTGGGAACCAAGACAGTGATATGCTCTGGTTTTTACTTGCTTAAAATCTCAGACTTGCTTCTGAAAACTAAAATTTTTATTTTTTTTTTAATGGATAAAAATAGAATTTCTCCCCTGCATTAAGTATTACGTTAATGTAGGAATTAATACTGCAACACATACCAATATTCTCAGTTTCATCCATTTAGATAGTTGCCTTGAGCTCATGTGTATGAAATTAAGCAAGCACATAAAGATTTGTGAGCTGAAGACCTTATAAATGCAACCACTCTCGAGCAGTCAGATTTGACTGAAATCCAACAGTAAAAAATTCTGTAGCAGTAAATAAACAAACAAAAGACGGAAGCACAAAATGGAAATTCATGAGCAAGTGTGTCACCACACACAATAAAACCCACCACCGATTAGCTGCCTCAGTGTTTGTTATGGCTCTTTGGGCTTTCTTTGAAAAGAAAGCACAGAGAGAAACTTGCTCTGTATTTATTTTTCTGTCCTTAAGCATTTCTGATTCAGTCTTGTTAAAGTGCAGTCTTGCATCATTATATATTTCATTGGCCATTTGCTGTAATGCTGAATGACTGATCAATTGGCAGTTAAACTGCTCATTAAGAAAAAAAGTACAAGTTTCTCTAAACTCAGCTACTCCATTTTTCTCCCAATCATTTTCTTGGTCTATTAACAGGCAGCTTTTGTCCTACTGCTCAATAGTGCAAAGTTAGACTTGACTTACTTTGTGCAGTGTAAAGCACTTAGGCAGTTTTAAAGGGAAAGTACTTCTATAGAAGCTTCTTTAGAGCAAAAATGACAGTAATAACATACATCTTAAATGCTAAATTTCCATGTTAAAGCATCAATTCAACAATCTGTGATCTATGAAAAAAGCGAAGTTATTTTACTGTGATTTTATTTGTTACAATGAACTGACTGCAATTCCCAGGAGCAAATTATGCATACTATAAAATTTAAATTTAAAAATCTGACACTAATGGAAACTTCAATACACAGATAGGAAACTACTTAGTCAGCAGCCACAAATAAGGGCCACCATTTTCTTTTAACAGCCTTTGCAAACTGTCTTGTAAGTCAAAAGTGGTTATTAAAAAACTCCACAAAAGTAAATGCTCATGAAGGTGCAGCCCCTGCTTTTTTCACCCCTCCACTCCAGCACTGCAAGCTGGAGTCTGTGCACAAGAGCATATCTCTGATGATCACAAGTTATATTCATCATATGACCCTCTTTTTCTTCTTGACAAGATCCAGGGGCTCACACACACACACACACACACATATATATACATATAATCACATGAGCAGGTGAGCAGGTCTTCAGAATTGAGATATAAGTGACTCATTAAACATGATTTAGTGCTCATCTGCATAAAAATCATAAAAAATATGGTTAGTTTGAGCACTGTCTTATTTATTAACATCACTGCATGTTCCATTTTTCCAGATAGATAGGTCTGCAGCACTTTTGTTTCAAGCTGAAGGGCCAAATTCCAAAAAGATATAAGGTACCTGTTCACTAAAGCTCAGAATGAATTCTTCCATCTTATAAAATTGTTACCAGTCAAAGCTTACTAAAGCCACCATTGAAAATTACATCTCCATTCACAAGCCACTGAAAGAGCAGAACTATCACGTCATGATACATTACACGCACGTGAAAATGTATCATTAAAAATCCGTCCATGCCACAGTAATGCTGACAGGCTGGTCTCTACAAGGGACTGAAACAGTGGAGGTACAGATGAGGAAGGATGATGAAGAGCATGAAAACCTGTGAGAGGAAAACTGTAGGATGCCAAAGAGTACAGAGAATCAAGGGGACCATAAGAAACTAGATGATGCTGAGCAACATCCTGACCAGAAACAGCCTAGAACAGCAGATAAAAGCACCATTCTTGTTCAGTTCTTCCTGTCTGCAGAGAATCCTAGAAACTCCATCTCCCATTTCTCCTCCACAGAAAAACTGAACAGTAGACTAAATACTGGTGCACCAGTTGGGCTAAGGAGATGCGCAAATAGCTCTCAACAGCTTTAGTTGCATTAGCCAGGACTGCTGTGTTTGCCAAAAAGCATTTTAGATATAAGGTACAGCACTTTTACTATTATTTTTTCTTACTATGCCAGTGCAGATAGAATTGACACATTTTGTAGATTGAAATAGTTCAATTCCTTAATATTAAATTAAAATGCCTCTTGCATGGGTCTTCTAGTCAGAATAAAGGTGTTATTACCTGCTTTCTTCTTTTCCTTAGATAGTCTTTATATATGGTTTCTTTTTCATCTGGATAAGTATATTTGCAAGCTCTGACATCTTGAATCTCATCAGCAAGAGGAAAATAAAAACGCAACAGGTCTGGACATGAAAGACAGAACTGTCTTGGGTTGTGTGACATTTGGGAAGGGGAATTTAGATTTTGAAGGAAGAAACTCACTAATAAGCAGAAAAATCAGAAGTAGCTAGCACTTAGAAAATTTTCAGATCTATACCTTTGAACATAAAGTATCCAGGACACACAGAGGAAACAAGAGTTTACCACAATAAATAAATAAATAAATAAATAAATAAATAAATAGAATAAATTTAGCACATGGATGTCACCAGTATGTGGCCAGATTAAGTTCCAGCTGTTCTTCGCCTTTCTAATTTCCTCCCTGCACAACTTAACATCCTTTCATAGGCTGACAGTCCCTTCTTCCAAGGTGATAGATTCTCTTTTTATCCCCGTGTTCCAGCGATAGCTACCTGTTCAGCCAGGCTGGTCTCCTTCCCTAACAGTTTGATCTTCAGCACATGGGGACTGCCTGCTCCTGTGCCTTGCAGATTCCATGGAAAGTGTCCAGGCCTCCTGGACCTCTCTGTCCTTCAGTACTGTTTCCCAAGGAACTCTCTCTACCAGCATTCTAAACAGGCCAAAGTCAGCTGTCTGGAAGTCTAAGGTAGTGGTTTTGATGACCCTCTCCCTGACTTCTCCAAGAACTGAAATTCTGTCATTCTGTGTTGCTTTACCCAAGACAGTCTCCAACACCACATGACCATCAGCTCTTTACAGATTTTTGCCCTTACCTCATTTCAGAAAAAAGTTTTAACATGAAAACTCCAGTTTGGCTCCCCTCCAGTTCACAAAGGACTTTTCATGATTCCCAGAAACAGGAATCTAAATCACAGAATCATAGAACAGTTAGGGTTGGAAAGGACCTTAAGATCATCAGGTTCCAACCCCCCTGCCATGGACAGGGACACCTCACACTAAACCATCCCACCCAAGGCTTCATCCAACATGGCCTTGAACACTCCCAGGGATGGAGCATCCACAACTTCCCTGGGCAACCCATTCCAGTGCCTCACCGCCCTTACAGGAAAGAATTTCCTCCTTATATCCAATCTAAACTTCCCCTGTTTCAGTTTTAACCAATTACCCCTTGTCCTATCACTACATTTACTATCGAAGAGTCCCTCCCCAGCATCCCTATAGGCCCCCTTCAGATACTGGAAGGCTGCTCTGAGGTCTCCACGCAGCCTTCTCTTCTCCAGGCTGAACAGCCACAACTTTCTCAGCCTATCTTCACACAGGAGGTGCTCCAGTCCCCTGATCATCCTCGTGGCCCTCCTCTGGACTTGTTCCAACAGTTCCATGTCCTTTTTGTGTTGAGGACACCAGAACTGCACACAATGCTCCAGGTGAGGTCTCACAAGAGCAGAGTAGCGGGGCAGGATCACCTCTTTCGCCCTGCTGGTCATGCTCCTTTTGATGCAGCCCAGGATACGGTTGGCTTTCTGGGCTGCGAGCACACACTGAAGCTGTTTCATGTTCATTTTCTCATCGCCAGCACCCCCAAGTCCTTCTCCACAGGGCCACTCTGAATCTCTTCTTTGCCCAATCTGTAGCTGTGCCTGGTCCGACCCCGGTGTAGGACCTTGCACTTGGCATGGTTGAACTTCATCAGGTTGGCATCAGCCCACCTCACAAACATGTCAAGGTCCCTCTGGATGGCATCCCTTCCCTCCAGCATATCAACCGGACCACACAGCTTGGTGTCATCGGCAAACTTGCTGAGGGTGCACTCAATCCCACTGTCCATGCCAGCAATGAAGATGTTAAACAAGACCGGTCGCAACACTGATCCCTGGGGGACACCACTCGTTACTGGTCTCCAGTTGGACACTGAGCCATTGACCACAAGTCTTTGTGTGCGGCCATCCAGCCAGTTCTTTAACCACAGAGTGGTCCATCCATCAAACTGATATCTCTCCAATTTAGAGAGAAGGATGCTGTGTGGGACAGTGTCAAACACTTTGCACAAGTCCAGGTAGATGACATCAACTGCTCTACCCCTGACTATCAGTTCCATAGCCCCATCACAGAAGGCCACCAAATTGGTCGGGCAGGATTTCCCCCTAGTGAAGCTGTGCTGGCTGTCACCAAGCACCTTGTTGTTTTTCATGTGCCTTAGCATGCAGTCCAGGAGAATGTGCTCCAAGATTTTGCCAGGCACAGAGGTTAGACTGACTGGTCTGTAGTTCCCCATTCTTGAAGTTTTCCCATTCTTGAAAATGGGGATTACATTTCCCTTTTTCCAGTCATCGGGAACTTCACCTGACTGCCATGATTTTTCAAGTACGATGGCCAGTGGCTTAGCAACTTCATTCGCCAGCTGCTTCAGGACCCATGTATGGATTTCATCAGGTCCCATGGACTTGTGCACGTTCAGATTTTTAAGATGGCCTCGAACCAGATCCCCTCCTACAGTGGGCCCAAGGTCTTCATTCTCACAGTCCCTGCATCTGCCTTCCAAGACTTGGGTGGTGTGGTCAGAGCCTTTGCCAGTGAAGACCGAAGCAAAGAAGTCATTCAGAACTTCAGCCTTCTCCAAATCCAGGGTAGCCAGTTCTCCCGAAAGCTTCCAGAGGGGGCCTACACTGTCCCTAGTCTGGTTTTTATGTGCTGCATACCTATAGAATCCCTTCCTGTTATCCTTAACATCCCTAGACAAGTTTAATTCTAACTGGGCCTTAGGTTTCCTAACCTGGTCCCTAGCTTCCCAGACAACATCCCTGTACTCTACGCAGGCCGCCTGTCCTTGCTTCCACTTTTTATAAGCCTCTTTTTTCATTTGAATTTTCCTCAGCAGCCCCTTATCCATCCAAGGAGGTCTCCTGGCCCTCCTGCCGCACTTCCTTCTAGTTGGGATGCAACACTCCTGAGCTTGTAGCAGGTGATCCTTGAATATCAACCAAATAGCTCTCCATGACATAATAATAAAGATAAAACAACCACCATAATCTATACTGAGATTGAAAACGTAACCTCACAGTCACTGTAATAAAGGCAGAGTTAGGCACAGACAGCACTGATTAATCCTGCTCTAAAACTTACAGAAAAACACAAGATTTCTAGAAAGCCATACAGCTTTTCTGATTCAACTCTATCTGAAAATGAAACAAAATGTGTACTTAGATTAGTCACCCCTTGTTTTTTCCATATATATGTGGTTCTAGATAGATAATAAAAATCTCTATTTCATATAAAGTTATAATGCAAAACAAATAAAAAGAGGTGGATTTTACTAAGTCCCCTTAAATATTAGGTCTAAAAGCTATCACTGCCCCTTTAACTTTAAAGTCTTACCCACAATAAAATAGTCAACTACCTCCTCACTGAACTATAAAGAATAGATTTAGTGGATACATTATTAGCGCATTACTGTGTTCATATACCTTTGCAGCAGAAAGCCAAATTAAATGCTGGGCTAAGCAAGATCAATTCAGTTGCAGTCAGCACAGATGCATCAGTTTACCTGTGATCACCACACAATTTGCAAATGAAGAACTGCCAATGTTGTATAAATAAGAATATTACCTGAAAGGTTTTCTTTCTTTACGTACTGAACTAAGTCCAGAAGTAATGATTTTATTACCTAACTGAAAACCATTGCTTTTAAGGGCTATGCATATTAATGTCCTTGAGAGGTAACTCTGACAGCAATTGTGTTAGTTTACAATAGGAGAAATTAAAACATGCCCATCACTTTCAGTCATTATGCACATTGCTTTGTCACACTTTCCAGCACAGAAGGAAATAACTTCACTGGCATATTAATGTGACTTAAAAATTAAGTTTCTAAGCTTGAAGCAGGTATGTGGGATATCATAAGCTAAGAACTGGAATGATCCTGTTGAATATGGTAAGATAAATGCAGGTCAATGGGTATATGTATAAACAGAAATTAAAGTTCCTTGGGCTGTAATGTTCTGGAGCAGCATTCTGCAGCAGCAAAATCAACATAAAGATCCTAAGTGCTTTTGAGATGTAGCTTGATCAATTTACTTTACAATCCCTTTCCCATGACTGACTGCACTAGCAAGAAACTGGATTCAGTCAGGCAGGGTGTTCCTTCAAGTGCTATTCTCTGCTAAAGAGATATAAATAATATCTTAAATGCTCATATTGTTTAATTTAAAAAATCAGTGGAGTGAATTCTCTAGTTAGCTGGAGCTATTATGCTCTTACAGAGGGAAGGAGGCTTTGCCAAGGTAAGTATATAATTTGTAATGACTGCAATTTGAGTGCACCTGGATGAAGATGCCCAAGGAACTCCGTGATGCACTGACAAGATTATCAAAAATGCACAGAAAGTAAATTGCCTCTCCCACCCTTGCACATTCTTTTTAATCAATGAAGTTTAGCATAATCCTGAAGAGATGATTAACACGAATACATACATGTGGAAAGGCACATTCTACAATGAAATGTCATTTTCTCCTAAATACAAATCAAACAATTTAGCAAAACCATTTAAAGCCATTCTGTTTTCATGAAAACAGAAATCTGCTATCTCTCCAAGCACATATAAACTAGGCACAGGCAGACTTGTGTCCAGACAATCGGTATGTAATTTCTGAATCCTGGTCTGAAAATATTCATGTTGTGATTGTCAAATACAAAGCTCAGATTACTTCTGGAGGCAGTCAGCTGGATAAATACCTCCATTCCAGTTTAGTTCAGAGGCGGGTGATGCACAGTTAAGCCTGGGAAAGGGAATAATTAAAGCTACACCTTAAATTTAACTTCCCATAAATATAGTTGTATTATTATTCACAGCAATTTATTTATCACTTTTCAATAAAAATGGAATTAAATAGCCTTGTGCTTGAAAATGACTTTCAAGAACTAGATTTTGATACAGTGATGGACTGGCTTTTGCTAATATTTGAAATCTTTTCCCCATTGACATGCTCAAATCTTCCACATTTGTTTTCAATGGCCTTCCATCTATGGTGATTTAGAGCACCCATGAAAGATGCTTAAGTAAGAAAGAAAGAGAGAAATGCAGATAATTGGTGCTTGTATTTGTCAATGAGTTAGAAAATCGGGAAAAGAAAGATGATTGATCACCTACAGATGTTACTTTTATTACCAAGATTTAAAACTTTTTTATTATTATTTTTCTTATGGGTTTTTTTGTGTAGTTTGTTTTTAAATACATTTTCTGTTTTAAACAAAATTGAAATAAATCACTACTTTTAATATGGGGGTGTTGGGAGTAACTGGAAATCCAACAATGAACTATGGAGAGACAACAGAAGTTCATTTGGTTGTAAGATACAAGTTCTGTCACTAAAAATCCAACATTCATATTCAGATGTTTCTGACAAGTCTCAAGTTTGCTCAGAATTTAAATTCATGGCTCATTACTTTTAGATTATACATTTTAAAGTCTTTTAAATCAACAAAACAAATGAAGATCTGGTCTTCCCTGTTGTAATTTAATACATTGCTCTTTGAAAATCCTGTATCATTAGGTTGGATTATACCAACATCTAAGTTGGATTTTAACAAATACATTTTTAATTACTCACACTGGGTTTTTTTCCTGGTGAACTTCAACAGTTTATCTAAAACACTATAATCCAAAAATGCTTCCATGTCATATCATAAAACTAATAACTTGCTAACCACCTATTTGCTGACAGAACACACTGTTCTCTTTTGCAGAATGTGAAGAATTAGGGATTTGGAGGGAAAAGAAAAAAAGCCTTTAAAACAAGGTGCAAAGCAGCATTTCTGAGCAAATCTCCCTACATGTAGACAATAGCTCTAAACCCAGCCTAATTAAATACAGCTGGAGATAGCACAAAAGAATTTCATTAATTAATTGGCAACCTGCTAACACTAATTAAGCTATGAAAATTCAACTCCCTCACACCAGATTTTAAGCATTAGTCAGTTACATTTGTTGGAGAGTTTGCCTGGCATCTCTAACATAATCAAGAAAGAGAAAATGAACTTTGCGGTTAACATGTGTGGGAACAAAATGACCTATTATTGAAAAAAATAGATATTAAACCTTGCACTGATACAGTAATAGTACTACAGAAGCCCTTCCTGGTAGATCCCCTTTTGAGTAGCATTAAGAGCTTCACAACTACAGACGCCTTTTCACTAAGTAGGAAAGGATCCCACACACCAATGGCACAGCCCAGGCCAGTTACCTTTATTTAATCCTCTGCAACACCCTGTGTAAGATTCCACAAAGCTTCCCTTTGCTGCTGTTTGTGTAACTGTCTACTAGTAAAGATTCGATATATTAACTCACAGAAAACATATCAACTCTTTTACCTATACTCTTATCTAAAACACTGAGACCTCACTTAACATTTTAACACTTTATTACATTGTAACAAGGAAGATTTATTATTTCATGTCTCAAGACATACTGGCAATGAGTGCTTCTGCTATTATCTGAGTAGACACTAGTGAATACCATCTGGTGCATGCTTTTTCCCTTTCCAAAGACTCAGCCCCATCTCATGAGGAAGATTTCAACACCAGGCTGGAAATGTGCTAACTCTGATCTGTATCCACCTTATTTCTTAACAATCTAGACAAAAAGAGAAATAGCATGAAAGTAAAATATCATCCACTTTTAAAAAATCTTAACCCTTATAGTGCTGCAAAGACTGGAAGAATCAACAAGCAACACATTTATTTTAAAGGAAAGGAAATAAGTTATTGTAGAAAAGCGTATGACTTTTTCAGTTTTTTTTTTCACATGAGATTACATAGTTAAATCACATAGCCTCTGTATGATACAGTACAGCCCAATCACCCACCTCACCATATTTTCATATGTAACATAATTAATTGGAAGCTGGCAAGTAATTGTGAATCTGCAGGAAAGTCTTTTTCCAAAGCACTTTTACAAGAATTTATTCAGATAAAGTAGAGGTTCTGTAACCTAATATTCTTTCAGTTACTCTCAATACCTGGTGAGAAGGACTGCCAGGAAAGAGGCAATCTCATGTCAATGAATGGTTCATGCTTTAAATGCAGTCTTTTAAAAAATAATAGTAATTTAAAAAAAAGGAGTTCACATATATACTGTTTCACATCCTCCTCTCCAAACACACACTCATTCTAAGATATGAGCTCCATATTGAGGCTGTAACTCAGAGTAAGGCCAAATAAAGTTTACAGTTCCTGTGCAGGTTAAGATGAGTAGCTGTGAATCTCAAGACTGGCAAGATCTGAAGAACTACACCTGATTATGTCACAAAATCATAGAGTCATAGAATAGTTAGGGTTGGAAAGGACCTCAGGATCATCTAGTTCCAACCCCCCTGCCATGGGGTTAACACCTCACACTAAACCATCCCACCCAAGGCTTCATCCAACCTGGCCTTGAACACTCCCAGAGATGGAGCACTCACAACCACCCTGGGCAACCCATTCCAGAGTCTCACCACCCTAATAGGAAAGAATTTCCTCCTTAGATCCAATCTAAACTTCCCCTGTTTAAGTTTTAACCAATTACCCCTTGTCCTGTCACTACAATCCCTGACGAAGAGTCCCTCCCCAGCATCCCTATAGGCCCCCTTCAGATACTGGAAGGCTGCTCTGAGGTCTCCACGCAGCCTTCTCTTCTCCAGGCTGAACAGCCACAACTTTCTCAGCCTATCTTCATACGGGAGGTGCTCCAGTCCCCTGATCATCCTCGTGGCCCTCCTCTGGACTTGTTCCAACAGTTCCATGTCCTTTTTGTGTTGAGGACACCAGAACTGCACACAATACTCCAGGTGAGGTCTCACAGGAGCAGAGTAGCGGGGCAGGATCACCACTTTTGACCTGCTGGTCATGCTCCTTTTGATGCAGCCCAGGATACGGTTGGCTTTCTGGGCTGCGAGCACACACTGAAGCCAGCTCATGTTCGTTTTCTCATCGCCAGCACCCCCAAGTCCTTCTCCACAGGGCCACTCTGAATCTCTTCTTTGCCCAATCTGTAGCTGTGCCTGGTCCGACCCCGGTGTAGGACCTTGCACTTGGCATGGTTGAACTTCATCAGGTTGGCATCAGCCCACCTCACAAGCGTGTCAAGGTCCCTCTGGATGGCATCCCTTCCCTCCAGCCTATCAACTGGACCACACAGCTTGGTGTCATCGGCAAACGTGCTGAGGGCGCACTCAATCCCATGTCCTTAAATGCTTTCTTGCTACAGTTGAACTAACCCAAATAGAAAAAGGTAATCATAAGCTTAAAATCTGCTTGAACTTTTGCCAACTAGGAATAGTCACTGAAAAATAATGCAAGTCTTACTGACTCAGTCATTGTGCTGAAAATCAGCAAAATGTGAACATGCTCAGCACCCACCAGAATCGGTCTCTTTGCAATGTGTTGACTACAACACAAAACAAATCCTAAAGAATATCAACTTTCCATTAAGGGTGGGAAAGAACTGTGTATACCATTTCTAAGCTTTATTATGCTCTCATGTACTACAGTCATAACTGTAATAGTTTATCATCAGAGTGAAACTGATAATACATTTGACAAAGCATTTGATTAATAGATAAACTAAAGTAGGTTATGTTGGCTAGTATCCCACAGTGTTCACATGGAATCTTCCATCTTTCAGCCTACATGAAGATGTACTACTTCAGCCACATCTTCAAAACACTATGAAATTAAACTCTCAACAAAGACACCACTGTACAAGAAGATATCAGGTGCACCAGAACCTGCCCCTGGAGGTTTTACTTGGGTACAAGCAAGGTCAGGAAAGATCAAATGGGATAAGACGATTCTAGAGATTGATCCTCAGATGTAGACATTTGATTATTTTCAAGAGGGAGTCGCAACTTAATTTCAGTAGTATGTTTTTTTTTTTACACACATTTATCCATACAACAATAGTAAAAATATGCATAATTAAGGGAGGATGGCTTTTGACCAAGGGTATGCTCTCAGATGAGGGCTGGGGAGACAGAGTTTAATACAGTATGGGGTAGTGTCTGACTGTGAGAATACCTCTCATCATAAGGCCCACAAACATCTTCCAAGCAATTGCCAATTTCTAATAGTACCACTTCTCATATAACTACCAAAATAATAAAGGAAGAGGTGCAAAAAATGAAAGCAGTATCTTATTTTAATAGTAGACTTTTTAGCCCTATTGTAATTAAACAACAAAAAAACAACAAAAAAACAAAACCAAAACCAGCTTGGTTATTACATACAAGTAAATATTAATAGCTGAAAGTAGCAAACTTTTCTACTGGGGACTGAATCTCTCAGTTATCATGAAGGCAACAAAATGAAAATTGGGACAATGAAGGTTATATTGACAATAGGAAAGAAGAAAGTTCAAGCCATGCCTGGGGCATGAAATGGAGAGCAAAAGTTGAAGGAAAAATTCATGAAAGATGCATGACTATCATATTCACATGTATTACTGTTAAGTGCATTCATTAAATGGTCATAAAGAATATATGGCATAAAAATGAAAGAGAAGAGCACAGTCGCTAATAGAACCTGATAATTTCAGTGTGTGAAAAGCAGCAGACCATGACAACAATTTAGAGATCCCCAAATCTTGCAGTCCAGCTTCCACTGCAAGTAATACTTAAAGAAAAAAATATCACACAGTAAATGATACAAGTGACAAAAGAAAAGATGAGATGGAATTTTAAGGCCACACCACACTAGCACACAATAAGGCATTCGTTTGTTTTGAAGTCATCATGAGATTATGTGATGATTAACCATGCTAAGAAATGCATTGGTTCTGAAGGTACATACTGCAAATCTCCTGAAAATACATATCCTGATAAATGAGTTGTACTGATTTTGACTGGGTCATTTGGTATATAAAGCCCTTTGTGGTTTGTATCATCTGTCTTGTTTCAGGTAACAGGTTATAACAGATCCTCTGGCCAAGGTTTTGACACCTCTGCATGAGATAATGTTTAACACCTCATCAGTTGGTATACATATGCTAATCGTTGCTGTTTAGCACCTGTTTTCTCCTTTCCTGCTGTTCAGGCACAACACACAACTACCACAACTCTGCCTCTGCAGTATTTGCAAGAGCATTTCACCACTTCACAGAGCATTCAGATATTTTGAAAACACAGCAAATAAAATCCTGTCCCCATCTCAAGTAAAGCAGTAAAATGGCTGAAGTAACCACTTCTCCCCTTTTCCCCCTATTCCCTTCCAATTTGTTATTATAAAACATCAAGTTAGGTATGGAGAATGGGAAGGGAAAATGGGAAGGGGTTTCCTTCGTGCAGGAGCCTCTCTTCACCAGCTTCAAAACTTTTGTCCCTCAAGTTCCATACCATACATACACTGGTGGTGCTCTGTGCCAACCCATCACACTTCTTAACTGAGCATACTTCATTACAACATAGTTTCCAGATTAAATGTAACCCACTGATGGCCATTAAGTTTGCAATCAAGGAATTCAGCCACTAGTACTTTGTAAAATTAAAGTAGGTGATGAAGCTGACAGCGATGGTTCCAATGATAGTTTCCATGGCTCTGTCTAGATTTCTCTCGGTCTAGCAGAACTTAAAACTCATTCTCATAATTTCATTGATGTTAAGAATTTTCTTACAGGGAGGTAAATGAAGAACGTAAGCAAATGAAGAGAACACATTAGAAGTTCTGACAAGAATTTATGCAGAGATTTTGATAAATAATTTTAAGGATAGATTAGAAGATATTATAGAAATTAGGGTAAAGACATTGTATTTGTTCTCGAATTTACCCCTTCCTTTAAAACATTAGGGAAAGGCCTGCCTATTGCAAGTGAAAAAGGAAATGAGGTACAGAATCATTACTGCAATGAATAATTTTAACTGTCATCCAAGAATACACTAAATGACTTTAATATGAGTAATCTTCATTAATATTGCCATGATATATACTTGAAAATTGGGGCTGCACAGCTTGGAGAAGAGAAGCTGCGTGGAGACCTCATAGCTGCCTTCCAGTATCTGAAGGGGGTCTACAAGGATGCCAGAGAGGGACTCTTCATCAAGGACTGTAGGGATAGAGCAAGGGGTGATGGGTTCAAACCTTAAACAGGGGAAGTTCAAGTCAGATATAAGGAAGAAGTTCTTTACTGTGAGGGTGGTGAGGAACTGGCACAAGTTGCCCAAAGAAGTGGTAAATGCTCCATCCCTGGCAGTGTTTTAGGCCAGGCTGGACAGAGCTCTGGGCAATATGGTCTAATGTGAGGGTTGGAACTAGGTGATCTCATGGTCCTTTCCAACCCAAACCACTCTATGATTCTATGAATACTAGTACTGAAGTATTTATCTATACTAATGGAATACTGGTGGCATCTCTCCTATCTCTGCAGTCCAACACAGCAGACTCTCTGCAATGAATTTTTAAATATGTGGCCATACATATTCCACCTTAAAAAGAAAAAACAACCAAAACCAAAAAACAACCAAAACCAACCAAACAAAAAAAAAAAAACCAAAAAAGAGAAACAAACAAAAAAAAAGTAACCAACCAAAAAAAGCCCCCGACAAAACACAGCAGCAAACCAAAACAAAGCCTTGCATTTTCATAAAGTTTGATTGACATTGATGGATGAAACCGTAGTATCCCAGGGAACAGAGAATATATGGCAACGAGCACTGGGCATGTGGCCTCTCCTGTGCTCTCTCTTCTCTATTACCAACAAATTAAAACTCACTGTAATGCATCAGATTCAGGGATCCCATCTAATATTTTTATTCCAAGCAAAATCCTGATGAATGAGCCTGCAAAGTTTCAAGCAACATAAGGAAACCTTTTCCCATTCACTTCAAGTCAAGTAAAGTAGATCATACCCCTAAGCAAGGCAGCTTAGAATTTACCTGCTATAAAACTAGTACAGTAAAGCTCTGATATATATGCATAATTCACACTTTCCTGCCTCATACCTGAAAGCAGCAAGACTCTAACAATTCTTGGTTTTATCTCAATTTTAAAAAATTTATATATGAAAGAGTCCTTTTAGTATATGAAGGCAAAGATATGTTTCTCCTGCTTAAGGTTATACACTGCAGAAAAGAAAGCAACATATTTTGATGGTATACACTATCATCACTTAAAGGCACTAGCCCATCCAGTCTTTCTGGGGATTAGCTGTCAGGTATCTGGGAACCTATATTCTTATTCAAATAAGAAAATACTAGCAAAGAACAATGAACAAACCTTTTGTCATAGCAAGTTCAACAGAGACATACATAACTGTCCTGGTGCACAGCACTGCACCAGCTACTAAGAAGGAGAAAAATTACTACTACTGCTGAACCCAGGACAATAATGATCATCCCTAATTTAAAATACTAATGCGTCCTGAAATTAATTAGCAGGTAAACATAAAATTCAGAAGTAGAATTCAACATATTGCAAATTCTTGCCTTCATAGAATAACACATTGTGTTCTTTAGAGATTCTTACGTTGTTATATTTATAAATTAGGACAATAGACTGTCTGCTTCAGACATTAGTATATTTTAAAACTTGGAGCAAAAGAAGAACAACAACATTGCTTCAGGCACTGCTGCTTGAGCTTTCAAGATAACCTGAAGCATAATTTGGCTTCATGTTGTAAGGAGGTCTAGAGCCAAACTCAGCATTCCCTGCTGAGCTAGTCTAGATATCACATGTAGCCATGGCACAGAAATGTACAAAAGAACAGAAATTTGACCATTTTAATTTGAAGAACAGAATATATTGCATAAAGGTTTCGAGGTCCTTGACATTGAAAATAATAGTTTCTGACAGTTCTAGGGTTAAGTAGCCACTTGTTCAGCACCGCATCGTTTATCTGCCAAAAGTATGTGTCTCTTGTTGTTACTTCAAAGAAAAAATTCAATGAAAATTTAAATAAAAACAGATCTGTCAGTATAAAGCTTTAATATTTTACACCATATTCAATCTCTTTTCTTTGTAAAGTGCTTTTATACTTCCTGAACTTGCCCTGCAGTACACAATTCTCATTATTTAAAAGAAAGAAACCATGAATCACCTTTAAACATCTACACTTTCCTGAAACATTAGCATTTATTTTTAATAGACATCACTCTGAAATTGGCTTCACAAAGTACTGTAGAATGCTATAGAACTCTATGTAGATTGAGAGCTGTAAGAATATATATGTTAAGTACTTCAGCATTGTTACATATAACAGGTTATTTGGTTTAGCATTCATGGTTTAGAATATAACATTGATGGTTTTGTTTCTAATCACAAATCTTTTCCTTCATGTATATGAAGTACACAATAGTCCTTAATTCCATATGCTCTCTCATACAGTACATTTGTTGTTACAGGCTGCAAACTGTACTATAAATATACTTTGAACTAAGTGAAACAAAGGATTCAGTTATTCAAGAAAAAGGTCTCCCCATATATTTTTGCCCAGTTTTTCCTTTACCCACCCACATATTTTGTGAATCTAAAAATTAACGACTGAACATTTACTGCTTATGTCAGACTTTTGTTTTAAAGCTGCTAGATCCAAGAAATCAAAGACAGTTTATGAGAGATAATTAATGTCTCTCTTCCATAAGTGCATATGGCAACGAACAGTTTCTCAATTTTAAGCTTTCTCCCACAAGTATCTTCATAACAAAATTATTCATCTATTTAGAAATCTCTTGTACTATTTAGCGATTCAGCTCTGGAGTGTAACTACTTTGAGAAGAAAAGAAGTGAGCCACTGGCCCCCAAAGTAACAGATTCAGATTATAACAGCCTCAATAAAAACATTTTCTTTAAATTTGATTGCATACCCTAAAAGCAGAATTAACAATCTGCCAAAGCGAATATGTTCATATAAAGAAAAGACTGTAAAAAATGATCATAATTATATGCATATAAACAGGCTCACTTCTATTTGATTTTAGAAGTTTCTTCCAGGCAAAAAATACTGTAATCTATTTTCTATCCCAGTCACAAGTTTATAACCATGCTACAAATTACAGCACTAAAATTTTGTGAAGAAGATTATGATAAAATTGTCATTTTGTATCACCTATACTAAGCAAAATACAGGCACTAAAATGATAACAGGAATAATCTATTACCTTATTTAAGTATCTTCATTATTTGAAATGATAGTTGCTCCACACTATTTGCCAAAATACGTTAAGTGTTTTTAAAAGTCATAAACCTCTGTCACTTTCTTCTTTATATGTGTTAGCTATTAAGTTCTATCATAAATTATGAAATAAAAGGGTTTAAGTCAACCCAATAATATTAAATCTGCTCTTTCAATAATAAGATCCACGCAGCTGAGAGCTGCTCATTATTTATTTAGCTTCCATAAACCAACACCTGAATTTGTTGCCTTCTAACTTCACTGTTTTTCTTTCTTTTCCTAGACGAAAAACCGTAATCTATGTTTTCTCTCTCCTTTTTGTTGCACTATTTTCTAGTATAAATCCAGCTGCACTGTCTCATTTTGTTACCAGTTAAGAATCCAGGTTATCATCACATAGCAGTCTACCTGAATGCATGTCCCTATCCATATCATCTCTGAAAACAGTCTGAAAATCCCAAATAACCTCTATGTGATCTCAGGCATCCGTACCACAATACTGTTAATTACATGTATTTCTCATTTGTTAAATAGGACTACTGTTTTTCTGACAACTAGTTGTACGTCCCTGCCTGATCAGAAAAACAAAAAACATACTCCAAAACAAACCATAGTGGAATATAATCCTGACAAATAGCAGAAACATGATCAAATACTGGTCAAAGCTACTCTTTCTGAAATTACTTCAGAAATACATCCAAACTGCATCCCACACATCCAGACTGCCAAACTGTCCTTTCCATTATATTCAGGAACAAGTATGGGTTCAGCTGAGGGCTCTATGTCACTGCAGTCTGAGAATAGGTGTCCTGGGTCCAGCCACGACAAAAAACATTGTCAAAACCACAACACTGCACCAGCTACTAAGAAGGAGAAAAATGACTGCTACTGCTGAACCCAGGACAACAGGCCACCTTCTGAAAAGCAAAAGCAGGAAGGCAAAGCAGATGCCAATAAAAAAGAAAATATTATAAAAGTTACTGCAGTATTTGTATCTAGTGGTACATATGACTTCGATGGTGGAACTTCAATGACGGCAAGACATTAATAGAACAAGAATAAGATGACACAAAAAGGAAAGAATGTGGATTTGGAGAAGGGGGAAAGAGCATCCCATATTTTTCAAGGAGGCTGCTATCACACCACTTAGAGCCTGGCTCAGCTGCAATTCTCTGGGCAGTTTGTAGTTCAGTTTACATCATGAAAGTCTGACACAACTAATACTAAAGAAGATGGTACTGAATCCTGCAGAAGTGAAGGGCTAGAATTCAAGCAGTCAGCACAGCTATGCTTGC
Organism: Lathamus discolor; assembly: GCF_037157495.1. NCBI lineage: Eukaryota > Metazoa > Chordata > Aves > Psittaciformes > Psittacidae > Lathamus > Lathamus discolor. The sequence goes on from NC_088892.1 coordinate 18,771,865, forward strand.
TTTAAGGTTCACTTGTCAGAGCAGAACAGGATCAGAACGGAACAGTGTTTAAAACAGAACAGAGCTTAAAATATTTGAGTCCCCTTTAGGAAAGTGCACTAATGAGGTAGTCTATCTCTAACATCTAATTCAAAGCAACAGACATACTGGAGAGCTCTGCTTACTCCCACAAGACAAACAATGGGAATAATCTCCTTCCCCAAAAGCCAGTAGAATTTTTTAAATGAAAGTGAAGAAGAAAATGAAATAAAATGGCATGAAGTTCAGGTTTGCTAATCCAAGATGGGATAGTAACCTTATTCCTTACGGGCATACGTTAGTAGTTAGTATGCCTCCTGCATGTATTAGTGACATAACATTTTTTGCTCCCCTAGAAAAAAAAATCTTGGCCTTCAGTTGGAACATGAGTTCACAAAGAGTCAAGGATATAGCTGGGAGGCTGCAAAATAATTAACTGGATCAAATAGCCAAGAAAAATAATGTCCAGCACTCAAAAGTGCAGGTAAAGACAGCTGTACCCTAGATATGGGAGGCATAAACAGTAGGGGACTCTCCTTAGCTTAACCTTGACTAGATAATTGCAAAAATAATGGTATGAAAAGTCACTTCTTGCTCTTCCCAACACAGCAGTACTACAGTTCTGCGACACTAAGGTGCTCAAAAAGGTAAGCTGGGGTACATGAAATATATCATTACATATAGGAAGAGATTCAGAAAGACTGCTTCTCATAGGAGGGACTGTAGAGGAGAGACTTTCACCTAAATAGAACATGTCTTCTCATACTCTTCTGCACATATTGGCATCTCCTACTTGCCTTCCAGATGGCACAGGAGAGCAACACCCAACTGGGAGCTGTACTAAATGCATCAGGGCAGCTTACAGCACGTGCAGGAAGTGGGCTGCTCTTCCATTTCCACAGCAAAACATCTCCTTCTGTGGCCAAACCTCACTGTGGGTCATTCTATTCTTCAGAGGTTTTAAGTGTCTGATGACCTGTTTTGAGAATCTCAGATGGAAAATGCTATTAATTCACTGTTATTTACAGTGGAATTTACAGTTATTCATAGAATGGAATAATAGCAGCTACAGCCACTTCCCATTATAATGTTGGAAAACCTAAACCTACTTATTTATTTATTTAAGAGAATAGCTTAAGAAATCCTTATGCTACCAAATCAAGAATAATGTATATAAAAGTTCTTGGCACTTTAAGGGAAAAAAAAAATCTTTCTTTCTGATTTACACTTGACATTCACACCATAAAGCACATAATACACAAAATGCTCTTTTATGATTTAGGAATACTACACAAATAAAGTTTGAAATCTTTCTGTGTAACTGTAACCATGCAATCAATGAAAGCATAACAGTTAATCAATGGTAGCTTCATCAGTGATTAGTTTATGTAAGGGCAGCCTTCCTCAGGTCCTTGATTTAAAGTTAATTCAAAGCAACATGAGGCAGCCAGAAAAGCATTGTCTGCTACCTAAAAAGTCACACATTTGAAAGTTATCAACCTGACGTACAAAAGAAAGCCTACTGCTAATAATCACCATGAAAGTAGCAGAGGATTTTATAACATACCAAAAGACTAGTGTAATCAAAAAAATGTGTTTTTCAGAAAAAAAAAAAAAAAAACCAACTTTTAATATCTGTAGAAGTCTGGTAAAATAGAAACTGGTAAAGCAAAGCTTTTAACTAGTAAGAAAGCAATGAATGTCTTGCTGACTTTTCCTATTAATTATCTATTCTAACATTCACAAAGTTTCAGTATTTTAGACAAGCTTAGATGAAGATATAATTCCCTCTGAAATTCAAAGGCATTTATCAGATAAACAGAATTCATCTAAAAATTCTCAACACTCAAACGCATTGAATACTGCAAATCTTAATTCTAAAAGTAGCTTTTATACCTGTCCCATAACAATGTCACATTGATAGTTCTTGAAATTCATTGAAAGTGTAGGTCAATCTATGAACTCACTTGCTGTTAAACTTCGAAAACCCCACATCAGAGGACAAAAGCTAGAAGTAACAGTAGTATGATCCTGCTTGGTTCAAAGAAACATCTGCCAAAATTAAGACAAAAACATAATCCTAAATGATGGACTGAGTAAGCATTAGTTCAGCTTCGTCTGAAAAAGCAGGCCTCTGTTTTAAACTAAGTCTTCACTGACTGAGGCCAGGATATTACAAACAGCTTATATAAAATGCACAGGAATAGATCACCTCCAGAGCTAAAAAGCAAATTAAATACATGCAGGACTCTTTCTGTTTTCCAGTCTTCCTCAGTTCCCAAATTTTCCCTTTTTGTTGCCTTTTATACTTTACATCACACTTCTGCTGTGATATAGATGGTAAACCTTGGCTAAAATCAAAGAATAAAAGATTAAATTTGCTTTAACAGAGATGAAAGGTAGAAAACATATACCTTGAAGCCTATCTACCCCAAGGCTACATCTTCTCAACCCATTAGATGCATGTTCAAAAGAAGTGCATGTCCTTATAGTCAATCATTAAATGTAAAGATGTCTGTTAAAAAAATGAAATTATAATCTAAATACTCTATTTTGTCCTTAATTGTATGACTTTTTATATCATTTTATGTCAAGGCAAGAGAAATTTCCAAACACCTGTCATTTTCCATAGGTGGGTACCACACTACTATGAAAGCAAAATTGTGTAAGTACTTGGTCTCGTTCAGAGAACAGATTCTAGTTTAGGAAATACTTCGCTGTGGCAAGCTAAAACATAGCATTAAGAAAGCTTTAATTCCTGATGTTACTGTGCACATAGTACCGCCTTTACAGGGACAAGAATAGAAGCTTTAATAAACAGGATTACTCTTATCAATGATGAAAAGAGTATGTCTAATAATTTGTAAGATTAAGACTTAAGACCTATAGATGCTCTTGAAATCAAACTGATGACCAGAATCTAACATTAGTATTTTTCATTTTTGGCATTCTGTAATATGATTTACACTTTTAAAAAGAAATATTGGTGCATACTATCGGTATGCCACTTAAAAACAAAACTGTACCTGTCCTTGTACTTGCTAGAAGAAAGACAACAGAGAAGTCATGGGTCAGGGGAACACACATTGCTATGTACCTTTCTTACCTTAGGCAGAAATAAAGGTAACATTTTGTCACAGTTGAAGAATAACATTGTATTTACAGAGATTGAAAAAACTAAAATTAATTAAAGCTGTTATCTTTCATCAACAAGGCAATTTACCTGCCAGTGAACTAGAGATGCTACTTCAGAGTCATATTAATCTCTTCAATATACTTGCTCTTCCAACTCTCTTAGCCTGTAGGGTCATCTGGCAACCACCAGTCTTCACTTGTAACTCCTTTCTTTACCTGGAATATTAGAAAACAAGAAAACCTTTCCAGAAGTCATCCACAATCAGTAGTTTTCCAGTAACAAGCAGTAACTCCTCCCACCTGCCGCTGGATATAGCTATTCAACATTATTAAGTACTTCTAGTTCCCCACAGCTAGACAAATCCCCAAGTACTTTCTTTATTACATTTTTTTATTGATGAGGTTTGTCATTTTATGGGATGTGGTATAATAGAGGGCAATTTAGTCACTGATGCACACAAATGTTACCTTTTTGCAACGCGTCAGCAGCAATAATCTTCTTTCAAATATGCTGAGAAGCAGCTATAAACCTCCTCCTGCCAGAGGCAAGCTCTAGTGAGTTCAACTCAGCTGTGCTAAGAGATCTTCAGACTCTTTTTTAAGTTCTACATTCTCAAATATAGCAACAATTAAGGCACCAAAGCAGTTCGATTCTTGCATGGCCCAAAGAAAAGAGACACTGAATTAGGTCTTAAGTTTCCAAAGCAGTTTATCTGACCTCTTTTTAGTGGTGTTCCATCTCACCCAGTGGGTGCAGGGAGAGGTGATTTTTTATAAGGCTGGGCAGAGAAACCACAGGCCCTTGGGAGGTTAAAAAATAACAATTTGTTTTATTGTAAACTTCCTTAAAACTGTGTCAGGAGGAACTAAATTCTTGGCAAGTTCTTATTCAATATCCAACGTAGTGTGAGGAAAAGAGAAAGGAAAGAAAGGAGAAACCAGAGAAACAGGATCACCGCTCTGTGGGTCCAGCAATGCTGTCCCGCTCAGGGAGCTGCAGTCCTTGCAGTCACAGCCCTTTTAATCCTGTCAGTCACTGACCCCAGCGAGGCCCAGGGCAGGGCTGCCATTCTGCTGGGTCAGGCTCCCCTGGATCCCTGTCGCAGGCGCAGACTTGCTCGGTGCACGTGCGCCGAGTGCTGTTCTGGAAGGTTCCAGGCGGCAGCAAGTCTCTGGTGACCCCGGCCCCAGGGACCGCACTGACCTGAGAGGCGGGCGCAGGCGCAGGTTGGTACCGGGGCAGCGGATCTCCGGCCTCAGGGCAGAGAGCGCAGGAAACATCCCCTGCTGTCGTGCAGCAGGACCCCTGCTCTGCCCCACGGCCTGCAGCCAAGCGGCAGCGCCCTGGGCACCAGTACAGGTGCCCAGCTGCCAACAGGTCCTTCTGTCTGCTGAGCTGTGGAGACACGCGCAAGTAGGGTCTCTTGACCATCACAAGTGGCTCTGCGTGAAAGCCTTGAGGAAGACATGAGGCCCAGATTCTATTTGCATGTCTTAACCATCTCAGTGAAGGGTTGATTAGACAGGTCACAGGAACCAATGAAGCCCAGGAAAACCTGTTAACATCCCAGCCGATAGCTGAACTCACACAGATTGAAAGGTGTCAGGTGTAGAACCCTGATTTCTGTGGATCAAAACTTTTTTCCCTTAGCCTTGGTAAAAGCATCACTTTTAACCTCACCAGAAGCAGAAAGTAATGAAAGTCTGATCCTCCCTTCAACCTTTGCAAGTCAGCTAAATAAAAGGTATTACAGCATGCAATTGCATGAAGCAGTAATATTCACTGAAATGAAGAATTTTTTCTCCCAAGTACAAAACACTTGATACTTCCTAACAGAAATGGAAATATTTCATGGAATGAGTTACAGAAGCGGCATTTTCACTAGCAACAATCTGAACTAAATCACTCAATCACAAATTATATTTAGAAGTGAAACTTTGGACAGATTAAAGAAAGAGAACTCATCCACCAAACTTGTTTCTGAATAAGCTGAAGCTGTAAACTATGATCGTCGTTCACAGAGAAATAGCTCCCAGGGCCAGTAATTCTTGGAGTGACAGACAGGCATGGGAGACCCTATAAGTATTGTTACAGCCAGGTATTGGGCTGGAATCACGAACTACTCAGTAATAATTTTGATTCCAATTGCAGCTTATGGCCCTGAGGAAATCACTCCATTTCTATCTCAGTTTTTTCATTTATGTAAGGAGAAGGATGTATATTTTCCCATAAACCTATTTCAGAGGAGTAGTGGTCAATTACTTATGACTTGCAAAGCTTTCTGAGGTAACAAATCTCCCTTTCGTTCAAGAATGTATTTTAAAAAGCTTGCAATTTTCATAAATCTATCTCTAAACAGCTCATGGCATTAGAAAAACTAACTTAAATTCTGATTATACTTCCAGACAAAAATAAACGTAACATACAAAAGTACAAATTAAATGTCTCAATATCATACATTGACCCTCACTGTGCCTGGGGAGAAATTTCTCAGCAAGAATGATGGTGATGTAGTGCAGGACCAGTGCAATTAGCACCACTGAAATCTGCTAACTGAGCAAGTAATTCCACACCGGGTAGTCTGGTGTGTGCATACCCATCTCTCATTCTCTCTCTCTGTGTCTCCCAGATGAGTTTGTCAATGATATTTCTTTTTGCTTATTTCTGGTACACATATATTTCTATTTCATGTTTTACATTATATAAACACACAGATGGAAACTTACATGTTGAGATTCCAGGCAGCAACTCTGAGATATGTTTTACATTTTCTACTACCCTTCATTTTTATATTTTCTCCTAATACAATTAATGCAACAATTGTTCCACATGCTGACAGTAAGTAGGAACAGTATTGGAAATAATATTAAACCTAAAGTTAAGCATCAAACTTCAAGCATATAACTGTGGATTTAAAAGAAACTGCAGATTTTGTGCACTGCCAACAAAAACACGCACGACTTACAGAATATGATTCCTCTAAAATCACTACCATGCTCCAGATGTGTGCATCAATCCTTAATGACTATAGGGGGACTCCATGGTAATGTATCTCTTCATCTGGGCACCTTGGATAGCTGGGAGAATGTTTTCTCACTCTAGTGTATATTTCAGTCTGTTTATACATATGACCACAGATATGGCAGGTTAAATATGACAAACATCAGGGACAGGAAGCTCTCAGGAGAAGAGTGCTAAAAGACCTACCTAGTACTTGAGTTAGCCATGACCTAGGAACCCTGAATGTTTCAGGTGTAAGATGTCGCTTTCCATATTCTATTATTTTTTATATGTATAATTGTCCTGTAAAAATCCATTCACCTTGTGATTATTTCTTCACTGAAGGAAAAGCACAGTGAAAATAAAACACATTACATTGTTTCTGACTATTAGGCATATTTGAATAATTTTAGTCTTTCTATTAGCAGCTATCTATAGAAGGCTACTTCAGTCAACAGTGAATGGCTTGAGAAACTGAAAAGCACTTACTTTGCCCCCGGAGACCAAAAGCTTCAAATCCTCACTTTTAAGTTGCTCTAGGCTTGAGACATGATTCCATTCTCCTAAATAGCAGCACTATACAGTGCTGCGATTCCACTGGGTCATTCTTTATGTAAATTCTCATTAAGAGAGGCTTGGGTAACATTACATTTGCAATACACTTTTCCAGAATCTGTATTTTGAAATCCAGCTACAAAGCTACAGCAGTTCTTTCATTAACTCACAAATGCCAGACAGAATACTTGGCTTGGCAGCCACATACAAGTTTTTGGAATGTTTACGGACAAAAATCCTCTTCCTTGACCAAAACAATAAGAATTATACTCGAAGCTTGGGTCCAAAGATTTAAATACAATACATCTGGAACAGAAAGTTAATGGTAAGTCAGTGTTTTCTGATGCAGTTTCATGCAATATTCTGATCCTATTGACCTTCTGAGGACAATGTGGCACCATTAATTATCCCTATTGTGGACATATCAAGAGAGAAAACCAAAATGTTTATTTTTCTTAAATGTTAACCTTTTGTGCATTGCAACACAAAAGAAGGGACAAGAACTGAATGCTTGTAGAAATGGAGATAGTAAATAGATTAACACCCCCAAACACAACAAAACCCACACACAGCTAGAAAACCATTAATGGATGCACTTCCCACAGACTTTGAGCAACCTAGGGCTCTCTGCATACTAGTTCCTAATATTCCAAAACCTGCAAACTAGTTTCCACCAAATGATCTACTACTAGATTGTATAGGTCAGTTGTTTGTAAAACCATAGATGGAAAATATCAGAAAGAACAAGATTTAAATCTTCCTTTCTGCTTGTAATACGTAGGTTTTAATTTTGTGTGAAACCAAGACAATTATATAAGAGATCTCATCATGTCCCTATGTTGCTACTTTCCAAAATGAATAACCATTAACGAATGGATGGAAAAAAGCTTGGTTGATCTGATCAAGTCTGCTCCAAATTTTCTTACATACGTGCTTTTGGAAACTTCATCACAGAGACTATGGGACCATATAAAAACTGATAAACCTCCTTGCAGTGCTGTTGGTTAACTAATACCATGGTGGCTTTTAAGCACCACACCATATCGAATTGCACAGAGCAAACTGAGAATTCCTGAGAAAAAGGCTTATCCAAGTTCCTATCACTCATCCTGCCATGTTTCAGGTGACTGTGCCAAGTCCTGCATGCTCTCTATTGCAAGGGGAGCTTTCAGTTTCTTCTTTTAGATTTGCTCTGTTTTGCAAGAGGTTGGAGCCAGACCTCACATTCTAGATAACTCCACTAATTAAGATAATTTCATACATATCAGACTTCTTCCCATGAGCTGATGAATATTAGATTATTTAGAATATGGTCAACTCCCAGGAAGCAATAAGATGATCTGTCCCCAGAACAGCCAGTATAGCTGAGGTGAACAGCAGTTTCACCTCACATTCTGTTATAAACGCATAACTATGTTATACTTCAACATTATGTTCAAACTTTAAAATACAACTTTGTGTAGTTAACTCACAAATATATGTCCTACAAATTACACAGTGTATTTTCACTTACAAGAGAGATATAAACAGAAAAATAAAAAAGTATGTAACATCCTAAATCACTCTAACATAGGCCAGTCTGCTAAACCAAGTCAATATAAAAGCAGTAAAGCCAACTATCACAAAAAGACACAAAACTTGGTGCAGAATTAAAAGGTGCAAAACCAACTGAAGTTATTTACAATATAGTATATATAACTGAAGTTATACTTGAATTTTACTTTTTACTTTTGTATTTATGCATGTAATGCATGTAATCTTAGAAATTTATTATTTGGTCTAACTAATATTAACCAAAGTAATTTGAATTCCAAATAGAAATCATAATAAAATGCTATTTTACGGTTTGTCACTTTGCTTACAAATAGGACTCTTCAGGACAGGCTAAGAGTGCTCTAGTGTATGCTAAATTATAATTTCAACCTCTCTTTTAAGGAAAAGGAAAATTCCTGCTCATTTACACACTTATTTCATAAGTGATATAGTGTAGCTAGTGATTTCCCCAAGCACAGAGAATAATCAGACCTCCAGTGGCAAAACGCTCAGTTTCACATCATGCTCACACACAACTAAACTGACTGACCTGAAGTGGTTCAAGGACCTATCTATGCCAATGAACCCCACATGGTATTAAAGACTGTTTTTCCTAAACAGGATATGCAATAATGCAAATATTAATTATTTTAATACAAATACACTTTTCATGAAGAAATCACTGTTTATGCTTTTAATATGGTGAAGATGCAGTTTCTTTGTAAAGGAACGGTTACGGATCTGATCTGTTTTTCAGCTTCCTGTCTTTGATTAATGTGAACATTTTACAGTAAAGGGTGCTTTATTATTTGGAGTTTGCTACAAAAGGGTTTTGAGGTCAGGATGGAAATTCTGGTTAAATTAAGAGTAAGAAAACAAAATAACCATAGAATAAATGAATAATGGATATAAAACTGAAAAGAGGAATTGAAGGTTCTACATCTTTCATAATTTTGGTAACTCCTCTGAGTATCTAACTGTCATTCAACTGGCATTCTAAGCAGTAGTTATACAAAATGACAGAGAGATACAAGTAGGCAAAATATTCACATGAGACGCAAGAGAACTATTTTCAAGTCATTGTGCTAATCAGTGATATAAAATACATTGGCTATTCTAAGCCTTCTTATGCCTGCTTTCCTGTTTGCTAGGGTAGGAGAGGAAGCGAGATGGATGTCAGTTTGAGGATATTTTTGAAATTTCAGCTAACTTCATAGGAAAGGAAAATGAAGCCCTGAAAAATTTTGTGGTTCATTGCAGGTACACTTACACATTCTACAACAGCATTTCTATGCCTTATTTTCAGAAATTCATTAAGGAAAAAAGTTAACCGTATGGGTAAAATGCACATTAAAGTGCAAGTTACAAATCCTCAAGCTCATAAATGCCCATTGAATACAATTCCTTGGAAAAATGGCAGAAAGTAGTATCAGACTCATTCTTATGATACACTTCCTTCTACAGTCAGGCTCTACCTTTTGATAAGTCATTAGAAAAAATGACATGTATATCCTGGCACAACTAGGTCCTAGGGAAAAGTTGACAGATGTTACAGTATAAATCAGTTCTGATGCATGCTGTGTTGCCTCCAGAGGCATCTTCTGGTCTTCTTCAGAAGGTAACTGAACCATATATAATACAAAAATGCAGATACAATTGTAACGAATAAATGTAAGGTTCTGCTCTACCCCACTTAGAAAGTCTAATGCATGAATAATGTTCCATCTGCACAGTGGTCAAATGTGACTGAAATTGATTTTAGATGTACCACATGGAGCAGCACAGACCTTAACAAGCTTAGTGACATAGGGGACCTTGTCAGGAATCTGTACAAAATTCATGATACAAGAAATTTGTATAAATGAGAATCTGGGACAATGAAGAATAGGGTTTATATTAGGGGAAACTTTTGTACCAAGTAATCAAAATGAATCACACATACTGAAGGCATTCTCAAGTAGAATATAACAAAGTTTAGTCACATTAAATTTATAATAAACATGTGAAACATCAAATGTGCAGCTATATATCCTGACCATTAACTCTTCTGGATGTATGAATAAAATGTGAGCAGTGGGAGCTAAACAGTCCTCTGCTAGCATGTTTAGCTGAACAGACTTTGTAATATTTTTTTTTTTTTTTGCTTGCAGCTTCAATTTTTCCACAACCTATTGTCATCAGTAGCAGGGCATTATATCCTACCTGCATATGTGATAGTCCGGAGTTGCTCTAGGCTTCCTCTTATCACTAAGTGCTAGATAATGGTCCAATGACATCTGGCAATACTGCAGAGGAAAGAAAGAAGAGTTAAGAGTAACAATATTCCACAGTTTCTTTCTATTTCTGACAGCAAATGCTCCACGACACTGCAATGTGTGGAGCTGATGGAGAGAACTGCTCTAGCCTTTTGATTCTCCATCATGGTTTTCCTTTTGTAATTATGCAATCATTGTGAGCAGCTGTATTAAATAAAGCAACAGCAAGAACTTGTGTTTGATTTGTGTTTGACAGGAAACTATATTAGAGCAGAGCTTTACCTGAGTAATTTTTTGCACATTGAAAAATGCCATTTTATTCTGCTTGTTTTGTTTGACTCACACTTGTTCCATATCTTGAGGGCTAGTTTAATTCTCATTATTGGGTTCATCCAGATTCAGCATAACATGAACAACCTGGTGAAAACTCTCCAAATGTATCTGGGGGGAAAAAATCAGAACACATTTATAGTATGTTATTCCTCAAAACACAGTTTCCTGTTAAAGACTATACCACACTCAGTATGTTTTCTTGTCAAAAAAAAAACAAAATAACAAATATATTTCTTAAAATTCATAGTTTTAAAAATAAGCCATATAGAAACATTTTCTGTACAGTGATATCAAATTACTGAGTTTACACATTTAATAACAAACAACTTCATTTTATCATACTGAAACTATTTCAAACACTTGAAGATTTTTTAATGATGACTCTCCTGTCCAGTCTTTCAGTAATCTTTGTAAAGATTATGGATTTCAAAAATTATTAAAAGAATAAAAAAACCTGTAAAATAACTATCCTGGATTTTGGAAATATCCTGTGCCAGAACTTGTACATTTATTAATTAAAAGCTCAGGACCAACAACAGTCTTTCAAGCTGACCTATCATTTTCATCAATATGTCAATACCATTGATGATATTCACACTGTGTGCATTCACTGCACTCTGTGTAACTAATTTCTGGCATATGAAATAATTCATTTCTTGACCAGCACTTTAAATCCTCTGACTACAGCAGCCAAACACTTACCAAACAGACACTGCCTCATGAGGCAATACTGTTATCTTCATTTTCTAGATGAAGAAAAGACAGAGGAAGAATTAAGTTTCCTTTAAATTAGGATGCCCAATCTAAAAGAGGAACCATTTTTCAAAGTACTTATATTTACAGCGTAGGGAACATTAAAATCACTGATTTAATTTACTCCAAACTGGAAGTCAGCGTTAAATCCTTAAATTGCAAGCCAAAAAATAGAGGAACCCAGCATTAGTATTTGTTTCAGTGTTTTTAAACATTATTCCCAAACCTCTGAATTGGATAAAATTCAATCTGAGCAGCCTCAGTCAGGACACTGTTCTGAAATCTAACCTCTCCTACTCAGTATTTCCCACTACATCATGCATTGACAATTCTGCAGCCTTTGTGACAATGAAAGCTTTTTTTTTTTATGTGTAAAAACACTTGCACATTCATTGGGTTGTTTCACTCTCAGATACTCTTTCCCAACAACAGTTGAAGATGGTTAAGTCTCGTGTTGAAAAGTATATCACAATTCCTTTAAAAGGGAAAAAAAAGACTTCCTCAGTTTTAACAATTCTAAACTTGGGGTTTGATTTTGCAATCTTGGTCTCCTTTGGCTGTGTTTTGTGTGAATAGCTTCCCCTACACTTAAACAAAAGGCAAACCTAAAAATTCCCAGTAACTTAATCTTTCCATCCCGTCCCTTGAGCCTCAGCATCTCCACCACTTATGGGTTTCCCAACTTAGGAAAGCGAAACAGAAGGAGGATGAAGTAAAGTGATGCAGTCTGCAATACCACAGTGCAGTAAAACTCTGGCTCAGCTGGCTGAGAACTGAGACAGCAAGGCCTCTGAGAAGAGACTTAGCACATGCCAGAAAGTAACTGTGTATTCAGAAAATCAGCTCTCAAAACCAACAGCTTTGGTTCCAGTAAGTAGCTGTTTTTCTCTATGTAGTTCCCTCTTTTACATTTAAAAAAATCCAAGATTTGATCTTTTAACATGTGAATGGCCAGAAGATTGTAAGGATGTGGGTAGAGTTTAGCTGCACATGAATATTAAATGGAGAAGCCTTAAGCTTCTTCCCTACTTCCTTATGAGAGGATTGATTCAGAGATCAGGCTTTTAAGTAGCGTCACAAAATATGTCTGAACCAGTATGTTCTGTTCAGGAAGGCATTCAGGCACCACAAATTCATGAACTAAAAGGTCTGTCAGTCACCAATTTACTACAGTAATTCATTCTTACATGTTGCAATGGCATTATGAGCCACATACTACTTTGATTTGAAAGAAAACAAGCAGCATTTTTCAAATAGGGCTTAAATTTATACACTGATTCTGTAATGTCTCAAGCTGCTTTAACTTCAAGATTTTGATTACGGAACCACAGAATTTAAGGACAAGCAACTGAAATAAAAGTTAATATAATTAAAACCAGTTTAGTGTTTCTTTCTACTATCAGTCAATTCCATTTTCACAGTTAGGAAACAGAAATAATTCAGAGTCATTCACCCAGTCGTCTTTTCTGGATTTTGACATACTTTGCTTTGTAGTCTTTCACATGTATCACACTTTAAAGCATTTAGGTATCATATTCCCTAGCATATAAAGATTCTTTAGTATACATTTTTACAGAGGGGACTGCAGCAGCTTGAACGATGGAAGCTAATAACATCAACACAGCATGCGTATGATTTTATGCACAGAAACTTGGCAAGAGTAAGAGTGTTTTTAGTGGAATGTGGCTATGCTAATACTCCCTCCTGTGAATAGCTCCTTTTCACTGTATAATCAAGATCTCCATGCAGTGATCTGAGATGACTTTTCACAGAGCTGCTTTCAAAAATGAAATTATCTTCATTATTATTAATTTTATGAAAATAAATTGCCTTGGAGTTTAGTGCTAATTACTGTCCCTGTCATATACTCCAATAAGAGGAGGTGTAGACTGCTATGCAACAGAATCTCAAAGACGCAGGATACAACCTTGCAAAGTAATAAAATGACTTCTAATAAGCATAATGGAAACCTTGAGCTAAAATGTCTCTAGTCGCAATTACCTCACAATAGAACACAATACAGAGCTTATTTCCCCTTTTATTGTGAACTCACATAATACTACTTTAATGTTCAGAGAAAACTTCAGTATAAATAGTACCCTGTCTCTACTGTATTTTACAAGTTGTCAACAAGCATACGTAGCTAACAAGGAATCCACTTGTGAATTTTGGCATGTCTGAGGTCTTATTTCCTTGTTTTGCAAATAAGTTTTTATTGAAATACTACTGAAATAAGCATTAAAAAGCACATATGAAAATCTATTAAGTTTTGGAAGTTTCTGCCCTGATTTCATTTATGGATGAGCTATTCACCCTAATGCTTGAGAACACAGAAAAAAACTCACTAACTCTGGTTCCTGTTATCACTTAAGAGCAGGCCAGATAAGCTCTTGGATGAAATTTAAGATACTCCAGTCTAAAATCACCTGCCAAGTGCTCAACCACAGGCTTAGGCTAAGACAGTATTGTCTTACATGTCACAACTTGATGGCAGCAATACCTGAAATAGAAGCTCCGACACAGCCTTGTATACCCACTCCTCATAATGGCCTTTTTCAGGATTCACATATAAAATTGATTCCCAAGACATTCTGAGCAGTAACCTGAAGAGATCTGCTTGACAAGAGAGAAACCCATGCAATAGTTTGTGGAAAACTGCAATACCAATAACAGTTCATCTCAAAACCAGGCAGTTCTGAAAATGGCAATTTTGTTTGTTCTCTGACCTAAAAATTCATTAGAGAAAGAAGCTAGAAACAACTGAAAAACATACCAAAAGCCACAAAACCCGAATTCATGCTGTTTCATTCAAAGAGAAGAACCAAAAGACTGCACAAGGAGAGGTGAATGTGGAAACTCCTGCTGCTTTTAACTGCCATTCTATAAACTAGAGTCAGCAGAACTAAACAATGTAATATAGCATTTCCTACATAAAAATAGTTTAATAACTGCTAGGTAAGAGAAATAAAAGTTAAAAGGAAGAAATAGTTCTCTCTATTCTCACTTGCTTTCCCTCCTTCAAGCAGGGACAGATTAGACGCAGCTGTTCAATAAATCTTAGGGCTTGCTTAGGTACAAAAAATTATGAAGACAAAAGTTAGTAAGAAATCATTGTTTGAGTACTGATGTAAATTTTATTTGATTTCAAAACCAAGCCAAATGCAGCACAAAACACCAACTATGAAAATAGCTACCACTTAGAGTAAACAGTAGTGCAAGCAGCTTTTAGATCGAAGCAAAGAATGAGTGGATCTGCAGAAGCACCTCCTTCCTAAATCTTTGGCTTTTTACACCAAATTTATTTAAGGATTTATTTAAGGCACTGTATGCAGTGAACAACTCAGTTTTAGGAAAAACCCACCCTGTTTATTTGAAGGCTTATTTTCAAGGTATTTAATTAAATACATATATCAAACATTTTTCTCAGCAGTCGAGAAAACAAATGTGAAGTTTCATTTGATATGAAATATAAAACAAAACATGAACATCACATCCATCACAACCTCATTTGATTAATTAAATTCAGATGCTCAGTTGAGTAATTTTAATTAGTAGTACTGGACATATTTTCAAGTTGTCTGGAAGCAGAAGTTTTCAATAATTTATCCTCTTTTCTTGGCACTCAGGAATATATTTCACTATTTGATTTGAAATGGATATGCTCACAATTTTTTCCAATAAACTATGAATTATTATAACCGTTTGTTCACAATTAACAGGTTGTTGAACAGGAATGAAATGGAGCTAGCATTGTGTTAACTGCAGCTCACGGCTGGAAGATGGTAGCATGATGGAGCCACAGTAAATGACTCTTTTTTTTCTTAAACAAACCTCAAATGCAGATCTCTTGTAAAAGCACTTTTTATTTTCAGATAAGGTTGCATTTCAACTCACTTAGAGTATTCCCCAGTGACTTCATGAAATCATGCAGTTGTTTTTCCATCTAGAATGGTAGCTGTACTTTTGACCTCAGCAGCTAACAAAAAAAATCCTGACTCTGACTTTTTCTTTTCCTTAGAAGGAGGAACTAATAATGGCTATTGCTCAGTATTCTGTTATTTGAGAATTTTGTTATTCCATAAAATGTAACTTCTCGAGGAGATATGAAACCAAGAATTTCTTTGCTTAGAGCAACATGGTCTATTCAGCAAGGTTCTTATCATACCTTTGCATTAGGCTTTTTTCCTAATGCTGTGGCCCCTGGTGGCTCAGGTTGTGCTCCACACTTATGTTTTGCTCTGTCTTTGTATCTGCCTTCTGCTGCTTGCCTCTAAACACACATACACACATACCTATTCAGGACAATGAGGAGCTAAGGGAATCTTTTTATACCTTATGCCCTGAGCAGTCTTTGATAATATAGGTAACTACCCATGTTTTGATCTACTTGTTTTCAACAGTAAATTGTCATAACTTCTCACTGTTATCTGAATTGACATGCATCCTGCATTCTTAGCTAAATTATACCTTGCTCATAACCACTCAATACATACCATTTTTTAATATTTTTTTTCTGTTAAAAGTGTTGCTAAAATTGCTAATTCAAGTGTTGAAGGCTAGGAAATGTCCCCAGGGTTTCTTTTTCAACCTTGGTTTACCTTCTAGACACCACCAAGTATTGTTAATTTTTAATACCATGTTAATACCTCATTTTTTTTCACTGACTACATTACTGGGGAACCATTCACCCACTGGAGCAGCAGCACTCATCAGACTACCCCAATTTTAGTTGGTAACAAGTGAATAGTACAGAGGATTGCAAAAAACAATACACAGACTTTTGCTAAATGTGGCCTCAGCCATAGAGTTCCTTGGTTTGTTTACCACTATCCTTACATTGGACAAACCTGAACAGAAATACCAGAAACATGCCACCATGTGAAAAAATTTTCAGTCCAATGCAGTTGATAAAGCAGCTGATAAAATACTGTATTTACTGTTTACATAATTTCAAATGCTACGTGCTTGCTATTGCTAATATTCTCAAGTATAGTTGTAACAGTCGTTAATATTTTTTATAGGAAGAAAATGAAGTGCCACTGCATTAGTCTGCCTGCATGAGAGCTCAACCTGAAAACAGTGTTCCACTTTTTCCTGTAGAACATCTGTGAAGTATAATTATAATTAAGCATGTCTTGAATATTAATTGTTCTAATGTCACTGATGCAATGTCCTAGGATACACTGAATCCGTTCTGTTTCAAAGTACTGTTTTATTTAAGAGCTTTGCCAGATGTTCTAATCATTTCACTTAGATTTTTCCAGCAGGAAAATAGTTGCTGAGAGTTGTGAATCTCCTGCCTTTGCCAACTGTCAAGGAAACTATTTCATCCCCAAAGAGGAGGTGAAATCTCCAAGAATCTTTTTTTTTTAATTAAAAAATAAAAAAGTCTGTTAGTCACCAATTTAGTACAGTGATTTAAAATTAAATAAAAAGAGAAAAGATGTTTCAGAATCATTTGTATTGCTGCTGATTTATAGAAGATTTTGCTAAGAACAATGCAATTACTGTAATCTTGGGCAACAATGAGGCTTTTTATTCACTCAAGTAGTCAACTTTGTTTTTTATTTTCATGTTATTTTCTCATCAGATCATGCAGCAGAAATTCAATACTGTTTGTTTCATTGCTACAGAAATTACCATTGTAGAGAACTATATCCTTAACCAATACATTACTGTATCTTTATTGACTTGAGGGACCATATGCCAGATCAGAGCATCTGAGATCTGACCTCTCTCTAAACAGCTTTTGTAATAGTGGGCAGAGACTCTCAAGAAGTGCTCAAACTGAAACATATTTTACAATTACCAATTCTGATAGGCCCGGAGCATTGAATAGAAATTCACTGGCATTACTTCATGGCTGCACTAACTTAAATGTGTTATTGTAACTTATTTATAAAGAACAATAAAAGAAAGGCCTTTGCATCATTTGACATTCAACAGTGACAATGAATGACTGAAACATCAAACTGTGGCCTCAGTAAGAACCCTATTTGCTTGACATATTTATTCTGAAATCGCTCTTTTCAAAGTAACTACTTGAAAAAAAAATGAATACCGCAGTAGTTAAGAGCTTGATCTCAGAGTGTGTCAAGTGCCTTTCAAGAAACAATGAGTTTCTTATTATACATTATTTTCAGCAAGAACACAGATTCTATGGAGTGGGTTACAAGGTCTAAATCCTCATAAGTTTAACATGCGCTTTGCAGATCTGGGGATCTTTAGCAGGGATTGGGCCAAGATGATCTCCAGATATCCTTTCCAACTTCAGGCATTCTGAGACTCTGTGAATGAGTGGAGAGAGATGTAACAGCACTTGCTGCAGGACTGTTTCCATGATGAATAAGACAAATTCAAGATGCAGGCCAACATCTGCTTGGACTTAGGTTGGATGAACTTTTGGGTAAACATGTCTGAAGTTCATTCATAGGTACGCTTGATTACAAAAGACAACAATGCATACTTTCCTTGCCATGTTCACTTTAAACAATATTCACCTGCATGGAAATAGTTTTAATCAGCATGTGGTAACCAAGGTGAGTTTGGCTAACTCTGTAAAAATCTGCATCCAATTATTCTGTGCTAGCTGCAAATAGAAAATTAACTATGCCAACATGTCACTGTGCCAACAACATACCTAACAAGCAAGTCATATATGAGTCCTGACCTACCAGACAACACAAACATTATCTTGCCCATAATTCTGTTCTGTAGGGTAAGTTCTGTAGGGTGAAAAGACCTCAGTCAGAGTACAAGATGCGAAGAATTCTTCTAAATATAAGTTTTATACAGAGTATACAATAATACATTTTAAATAGGATCTACCTTATTCAAGACACTTTTCTTTCTTCTTAAATACCTTGATCAAAATTTCATAATAAATTGGTCTGAGACTGGTAATATTTATCAAGGAATGAGTTCTCGAAAGCATCTTCAAAGCAGATCATGATAGAAAGAGCAGAAGATGCAGTTTATCGCCATACTCATTAACAGATGGTATTAGCATGTGTCTCAAATAACAAGGAAAATATATATGAAAAAAGTAATTTTTCAAAGGTGGCCAGAGTTTCTAATATTAATTTACGTGTTAGAAGAAAAAAGGAAAAAATATATGCAGTAACAAATGTTGTTGCAGTAAAACCCCAGTAAAAAAGGAAAGTTTTATCCTGTTTTTTCAGACATTACAATTGTTCGTCTCTTGCTTTCCTATAACATCTAGAAAACAAATTTGTTATCTTTTCATGTAAATACAGCCTATTTAGTATTTTAATCAAAATACAACTGAGAATAAAAAAAATAAATATAAAAGCATATAGTGAGAAAAAGCATACCTGATGTGCCAGAAAGCCTTATTTTTGAATCAAAAAAGATGATAAGAAAAAATTCCCTGTTCTAATAAACTTTCAACTACTTAGACAAAGTGGCATTGTTTCATTAGAAAATACAGAAAGATGCCTTAGTTAATCTCTTCATTCTGATCCATGAGGTAATCAGAAAACAGTGTGGTATTACGACCTTCAATTGTCATTGAATGCTTCTTTGGTAACTATATATGGTTTACATAAATGGATACTAGATATCAGTAATCACTGAAAAAAGGCTGTTTCACAAGTAAATGGTCAACACAATTTGGGAAGTATGCAAGTAGCAAGTTCCCACATGATACAAAGGATGAGCAATGACTCCTCTATTTTATATACATAGCTATGAACACGGTACTTTCCTAAAATACAGTCTGTATCGTGTCCACAAATGTATGCTAAAGACAAAAAAGCACATAAATAATATAAACCTGAACTGAACCCACAGATAATTTTAAAACTGCTATGAGCAAACCAGGATATCTAGAAGTGCCAGTTCTCCTGACAGAACATGTTTGTGCTGTAAAATTTCAAACAAACATTATTTTTGCATTTCTGTAGTAACTGATACTAAAATTAAGTACCTCACTATGTGAAATACTTAATGTAACGAATGCAGATCTATTCAATGGTGTGGTAATTTAACATTTAAAAGATTAGCAAAAGTTTCCATAGCAAATCAAGAACTACTTTTCAGGTATATTTTTATCCCAGAGTTTCATCACAAGAACTCAGCAGAATAAATCCTTTTCTAGACCAGTGAAATACCTGATCAAAGCTCTGAAAAGGACACCTGTCTAGCAGAACCAGTGTTAACACTGAACAAAACCAATAATGTATATGTTATGTGACTATCTTCACACTATGACTGATTAATTTTGACGTGGCTAATTGTTGAGAACTACTGGGTATGTGCCAGAGGTAACTGTTTTGTTTCTTTTCCTTGTTTCTGGAAGCTTTTGTTTAACAACAGAATACTAGGCAGTGCTTCTCGAGTGTTAACAAACCCTAGTGTCCTCCTGCCAGCTGATGAAGAAAGAAGAAAACTAATTCCGTCTACTAGCAGAACATGTGTGCCAACTAGTGACTCCAAACAAATGAGCACATTAAAAAAGAAAATAAAATCATGATTTACAGAGCTGTTCTTTATAAAGTAGACTGCGTTCTATACCATTGCCATAGTTTTCAAGTAGGTCTGTGACCTTACAATCTTACAAGCTGTATAATCAAAATCTATTTTCCAGTGGTTGATTTGCAGAAGTTCACAGAATTACCAGTGAGGCTGGCCACCGAACCTACAGATCCATGACTTGAATTCTCTGTAACTGCTCTCCCCATTTGGGGAACTTTACAGCTGTCCTCACATCAGCAAAACAGATGGGAACACTTTTTATTTCAACAAAGAAAGTGAGTGCATTCACTTCCATAGAGAGCAAAGGTTTCCTTTAATGGGCTCGCTGCATTCTCATTTCCATAATTAATTTTGTTAATCAAGAGGCTGAAGTTTAATCTTACATCTCCCTTCAGTCTAAACCAAAGACTGATGGCTTCAGCATTTCATCAAGATTGGCACAGATACTGCTGAGCAAGCCAGAAGTTTCCGTAAACTGTAACAAGTCTGCTTTCATCCAAGGCTTGGACTACAAGAAGGAACATAATTAAGGAATGAACACTAATCCTCCACAACTCCCTTATTTTTAATATCACCTTGCATGAAATAGATTCATCATCAAACTTTATCATTCTAGTCAGCAACACTAATGATTTGAAATGTGTCCCGCTCTTCAGTTGAACATCAGAGTGAGAATAGCAAGTAATTTTTAATTATGAACAATCAGAAGGAGAAAGACTGCTTCTTGTAAAATACTTCTAATGTTAAAATGTCTTTCCCTTTTCAGGGGAATTTATATCCTCAGATCCTTCTGTTCTCACTCTCTAGGCAAGTTCTTTCAAAAGTGCTACTGCACTTAGCTGAGGTCACTGTGTATGACTAACCTGAGTAGCAGAAAAGCACAGAGACTGAAAAGATAACAGTTACTCTAAAAATAATAATAAAAAATATCTATTTTTGAACTTAAAGTGGTATTATTTTCTCCTTTCCTGTCAGGAATACATTCAAATTGAACATATATTTTAGAAACATTTTATGTAAATATTAGATAACCATAAATAACAGTGTGCACATCCTGTCTCGCGTGACACTTTCTTCTAAAAAAGTCGCAATGTGGTGTATTTTTTTAATCTCATGCATTATTAAGAACTCCTGACATGTAAACCACTTAAAAAGGATTCCACTGACAAAACATGCCCCTAATAAAAAAGAGCAAACACCTAGGTACATAACATAACCATCAAAAAGACAGCTTAACATGTGAATCAGCACATGGTTCTTTATATGTGTTACTACCTATTTTAACTCTGAAGCTATGGAGTTCTGTAACTTCCATTATTTTCATCCAGATTTCCCGAAGCACTGGTACATTTTGTATCACAAAAGCTGATAAATGACATCTATTTACTTAATAGTACCACTGACCTTCCTTAGCTTAAAAAAGCCATCACTTAATTTTATACCTCACATGAGGCAGGCTCCACCGAGAAACGTTGACGAATTTAGCTTTGCCAGACGGACAATAAAATATATTTGTGTTTGGACAGTGTGAGCTATAAACAAGTTAATTTGTTTCTAATTACATTCATCCCGTTCAGTATGCTATTTTTTGTTAATTGTACCAATATACCCTTATGATGTGTGTCTCTTTTCAGCCAAGATGTTAAAGAAAGTACGGGTACAGCAATATGGCTGGGGAAAAATCAGCTAGAAAATTACCCGAGAGTATAGTTCAATGTTATCAGATTCTTATTGATTTCAAATTGTCAGGGGTTGACAAACACACAAGATCTCTCTTGCCTTCTGATACCATATTACTTAATGTACTAGGCTGACTAACAGTTTTTTAATGTGCTTACTTGCTACCATCATGCTGTTGGACCAAGCTAATACGTTTGAGACTTCTTTTAAATGAAGGCATAATGAAAATAGAAAATGGTATGTGCTAATGATAACACTTGTTTATTAAATATTTGTTAATATTATCTGAAATGTTATTTTAACTTGTGAGTGAAGCCGAAAAATGTTTTAAATTTCTATGTGATTTTGCAACTGCCATTCTTTTCACGTCAAAACTAAAGGTGGTATATTTCTTAGTGAAGGCAAAATGTATCAGCTCGTCCACCAGTAGGGTAGATGTTTGAAGCAGTCTGGTCACACTTGATAGGACACACTTCAGTGATGACTGCATCACAGTAGACATAGTTTCATGTGGGTTTGGTGCCCTATTGATCTCTAAACATTTTCAGTAAGACTGCTGATTACTACAAGCAAATAATTAAGTGCCATATAATTCGCCCACTAATATTAACTAAACACACACAGCAAACCTTTGCTTGCAAGCTTCAGTGTATTTCAACATATTTTCTATTACAATTCACAGATGACATACTTTTTTCATTCTTAGTTCAATACCGCAGAGTTTACTTTTTCACACATGAATAAAAAAGTTACTATTATTTTAGTGATGCACTTATTTTTAAATAATGACTATTTCAGCAAATAGAACATTATATTGTGATATCAAGTGAAAAGATAAGCAAAACAAGTACTAGAGACGACAAATTTAAAATGCTGATATGTTGGGCCGAGTAAGAAACTGTACCGGATAGTAACAGTGTGATGCATGTGGTTTTCAGTTTCCGTATAGCAGACATCTGTTTTTGCTGAGCACATTCTTAGCACTTTTAATATTCATACCTCAATGTAAAAAGTCATAGGACTATCACCATGCTGAATTTTTGCTCATTATTTTTCTAAACAGAAAGATATTTCATCTCACCAAAAAAAACCCCAAACAATATTTGGTCAATACATGACCTATAATAAGAATAGAGTAACAAAGTAAACTATTTAGGATTTTTTTGTACCTGTCTAGCATTGAATATGACAAGTAAAATAGATTGATATTTTTCCCCTCAGTTATTGTTTAGAAAAAAATAATCTAGAGACTTTAAAGATATTAATCCACTATTTTCATCATGGTGAGAACCATCTAGAAAATTCCTCATTTTTATGAACATAGTTAAGCATATTTAATCAAACTGAGGAAAAATGATTCACAGAAAAAATGAACCTAAATTAAGACACAAACGCCTCAATCAGAAGTTTAAAAACATTGACAAATATCTGGAACCCTAGTATACAATCTGAGTCATGTGAGAACAAAGACTTTATGATTCAACTTCAAAGAATATATCTTAAATAAAAAGTGATAAATACCTGAGATAATAAGTTTGACAGCCTATGCTGTTGGGTCTGACACTACATAAATTACTGTAATCCAAAATGAAAAGGGTATCATTCAATCTTCTATTACCTACAAGACCTTGAGCTATTACTAGTTTCTCAACAATCTCTGCAAGCTACTCCTATAGTCTGCTACAGGAAAGAACACCTGATCTCCCCACTCTTGGTTATAAAGACCAAACAACCAACAAACCAAACCCAAAATATCAACTAGTTAATTTTCTGCATGTACTTTACACTGAGAGTCTCAAAAGTTCACCTAAAGCTTGCTGAATCTTTTAAAGTCAAGGGCAAAACAGCATGTATCTTTTTCCAGTGACATCTAGGCAGGAGACTCTGCCCTCTGTTTCTTGCCAAGAATTGAGAGGATTTGGCATGTATGAACCCTGTGGTGTAGAATGAATAAAAACTGCACTCAGCTTTGTGATATTGCTTGCACACGTATCTGCTAAACAGAGATAGGGATGTACATAGAGTATTTAATCTGCATTAAAATTATTATTTTCTGTACAGTGAGGTTTTATGTGAATGAAGAAGGTGGAGAGTAGTGGCATCTACTCCAGGTAGCAACTAGTTTTCTCATCTCTGCCCCTTAGAAGGTCAATCTGAGCAGTACTGACATCAGAGAAGTTCAAGACCATTAACTCCTCTCTGGGAACACATTTTAAATGAGTGAAGCCCTACTAATGCCTTATGTTACTGGATGTTGATAATCCAGCCACATGGGTTTCACCAGTGAGCAGTACAAAGTAGCTTACTCTAAATACATTCCAGAGAATCTAGTGAAAGTAAATAATCAGTTTTGTACTTACTTGGTAGCACAACTCACAATAACTATTTCTCAGTGCATAAACCTGTTAAGTGTAATCTCGTGCAAGTCACTTGAGTCCTGGATTCTTGGGATCCTTCCACATGCTTCAGTCCCTGGTACAGGGATTGCTAGAGGATTAAACTCAGCCTGAAGTAGCTCTTAGATATACAAAGTACTACTTGAATATGGAAGACTAAATCCTACACTTCCCTCATGGTTTAATTTTTTTGAGACCACTTTTTATTGTAGAATTTTAAGTTTAAAAAACAAAGTTTTTAATATGATTGTTACAGTTTTGGCTGAAGAAGACACTGACTGATATTTGAGACTGAAAGGAACAATTGTGACCTTCCAGACTGAGCCCTATGTAACAATACACAGAGCAGGCTTCAGTCAATGACTCCACAAATTGCACTGAACATACAATGTCAGGCACAGGACTGAATTTAATCACTCCCAGTAAAAGAAAAATCTGCCCAATCTCTTAACAATCCATTACAGTAATCCAACAGATATGCTCTTTCATAAATCTTACCTATAAAATTAACTTCAGCTTGCCTGTATAGAAGTCCCTGTAACAGGGACTGAAAGCACCCAAAACAATAATCAACATGCCATACTGCAGTTAGGTGCAGAAAATAAGTAGAGGTATTTTCACATATCATATGAAAAACAGCCTGAAATATGCATAAAGCATATACAAACCACGAGGAAATGCAGACAAAAATAATGAAATATGAATAGATTTTGAAAGTGAAAAATATCTAATGTATTGTAACAATAAGAGAAGCAGTCTCTGTGGTGGGAAAAGCTTGAAGAAAAGCATCCTCACAGCCTACCACTCATGCCTCCAGAAAGGCTACATTTGCTGAAAAACATACCAAGAGCGGAACACGAGAAGCTTATTTCTCAGGAACCAAGACCAGTCATCACAGTGGCTTCAAAGAGTGAGGGAAGGGAAGATATAAAATCCCTCATTTATACATTATATCAAATAATCGGCAAATATTATACCAAATAAAGGCAAAATGAGAACATCATTTTATCTATTACATATATATTATGTAATAATATATATGTTATATATATTATGTATGTATTGTTAATAAAAGGAGATATTCTTGTAATTAGTTTTCTATAGTCTTTTAAATAATTTTCTATAACAGGTGAGAGTTACATGCCCCTGTAAACACCCTTAAAAAATAAGAAAAAAGGCTTTTGTACAGTACCTTTTGAAATTACTACTTGCTCACATTTCACTCTACATTTAAAAGGCAAAACAATGTTCTGATTTATTATCTATCATCTGAGGTCCATCTGATAGGGGAGGGGAGGCAGCTTTGACAAATATAATCTAAACAACTATTCATATAGACACAAAAGGGAATACAAAATGTCCAGTGTTTGAGAGGGAGGAAAACCTTGCTCAGGTAAACAACCTGGAAGTGCTGCTGGGCAAGGATCTCTAACACAGGTAATATAAGAAACCTAAGAAAGATTTGAAGAAATTTCTCATTTTAAAGTGAAAGCACTATGGTAAAAAGAAAGGGAAGTTATACTTGACTAACTCCTGGCACTGTCTTTTCAACAGTAGGAAAAAAGCCAAAACCAAGGACTTGATACGATACAGCATGGGAACTATCAGAAATAGGGCAGTGATATGTTCACAAGACAGCCCATCCCTGAGTGAAATTTCATGTTTCTTCCCATTAACTTTTATCATTATTGCCAGTGGGGACCTAGACAATATTCCCCTTGGATTTCCCTCTCTCTCCTGTCTTTTTTTTCCTTAGATTAGTTATGTATGATTTGCAAAATAAATTTAAACCAAGCAGCTGCTGCTAGTTACAAATACATTCATAAAAACGTTTCACAGAAGTTCACTGAAGAGCAAGTTGTAGAGCACCCACAAGGCCTTTGGAGTTACCCCAGCTACTACATGCTTCTAGCAGAGAGGAGAGATGATTTGGGGTTTGTTTAGAGGCATCTGGATGGGAATCCCTAATGTGTCAAAGAAACTATGTTAAATCCTACATGTAAATAAAACAGACATCGGAAATACTATTAGAGGAACAAAAGCTTTTCTTAACAGCAACAAAAGTACTAAAATGACCACCTTTCTCTTCTCAGACTGTCCTTATTTCACTGTTACCTGAACAAGGCAGAATAATGCAACTAAAATGGTGATTAAACTTCATTTCTGTACAGATTTTTTAGCAAACTTGAATCTTAAAAAAAAAAAAAAAATCAGAAAAAAGTAAAACTATCCACCAACACTGGAAAATATTTTGCACAAAATAACAAATAACCATTGACATTTTCTGGGGTGTTTTGCTGTCATATTAAACGGTATTACCCCACACTTTTCTTAAGCCTCATTGACCAAAACACAATTAACCATCAGAGAAACAAAAGGAAGGTCTTATGTCTATCCTTTGTTTTTCTACTCTTCTGGGGGAATTCGTTTTGTGTGGACTTTCCCCCCTCTGCTCCTAACATCTGGGTTGCCTTCTCATTTAATTGCCCCCTCCTGTTTGTCCCAGAGTTGCTGTAGTTCTGTGCTCCCTGTTATCCTTGCTTTCCTGTGCTCTGCTCCTTTCCAGTGACTCCCCAGCACCCGATACTGTTCATAAAAGATCATTCTCTCCCAAAATAATTTCATAGTCTGTCTGGAGAAAAGGCATGTTGGTGGGTCCTAGAGCCACAGGTACGCTGAAGCAAGAAACGCGACTGCAAGATAGGATTAATTTGCTTTAAAGAAAAACAAAAAGCCTGTGTATGCAGGGTGTTTTCAGGTGAAGAGACTGAGGTTAATCTGACATTACATCCTTTGTACAGATTTAAGAAAGGAAATCCTCATTCTGCCCTGAAACATACAAGCAGCAGCAGAGCTCCATACTGAGCTAACCAATGCCATTAACATCGACGAGAAGGAAGTTAGTGGTCTGCAGAATGTTCCTAAAAACATCAAATTATATTTCTAGAATAAGAATATTTAAGCTACAAAGCATGTACAGTAGTCCAGAAACTAGGAATAACTGAGTGAATATTCAGATCTGCCATGTAAATTATTTTACATATTCATGTATCTATATAATCTTTATATAGGTTTTCAAACCTGTTCATATACAATTCACAACAGGCAAGCAAAGATTATTTCTGATCAGCATTTATATATCAAAAAGCACAACGGCTGTTTCCAAATTCTGTTCTTACTGAGGATGCTAAGGAAAAACACACAGTATTAACATTTGTCCACAGTGAATAAAATTGAATGCAAATACGAAAGTGAATATAAATCATAAGATTGACCCTCAGGACTTAAACCTTTACTATAATTATGACTTCAGGTTGCAAAGGATGCATTTACTCGACCCAGACTTAACTAAATCTACTGCTTAATTCAGTCTCAGCTCATATGACAAACCACCTACATGTGCTATAACACTTTGTTAACGCAGAGCGTTACAAACATACGAACAATACAAAAACGTTTTCTTTTGGTTTTCCTTTGATTTTTTTTTCCTTATATATTTTGAGTTGTTCTTTTTATTCTTTACTTGACTTAACACAGAGATGCCTGGAAGCAGCAAAATATTTTATCTTCCTTATTCTACTGTCAGCAGCATTCCTTTGACCTTATCAGATAAATTTATGTTGAAAACTTTCTCAAACTGTATTCTCTCGTGAGCTGCTATAATGTGCATCTTTATATCATCGGGTGTAATTTAGACATCAGAGGAATTTTTTAATTATTAATTTTGTCCTGTTTTAAAAGCGTATATTAAAAACGGGAAGAAATCCCTGGACACATAAATCTGTGTTGTACTTTATAAATAATACCAATAAATAAATATTAATGCTTCTCTTTCATTTATATTTCAAGATTAACTTTATGAAGCTTGAGATTCCCAATAATTAACGTTACAATTGCTTAATGCTTCATATTAAAATGCTACAGTTTTTAAGTTGGAAGTGTGAGGATCTGCTGCTTTCAACACCACAGCACACAGAGAATGAAACAAAGGCAGTGCTGATTTTGTGAATCAGTGGAAAAGGAACTATGTACTGACATTTCAGTTCTGTTAAGAGAGTGTTTCTAATGGCACCAGAGGTTCACAAACTTTCAGGTGATGGATATTTACTAATTATTTCAGTAGGATTTTTGTTATGCAACTAAAGGAAAAAAAAAAAAGAATATGGATAAAAGTGTACAATGATTTCTAAAGCCACACAAATTCAACCAAATTCCATTTGCAAAAAGCTTAAAAGCTCTTCCTTAAACAAGCATTAATGTGATTTAAATGATGTTAGATAATTCATTGGAACCAACTTAATCTTGTTGCTAAATTCAATGGAAACTTCAAATAGTTAATCTCACATTTGCTGGCAGGCTGTGTTTAGAAATGAAAACTTTGTTCTCGCCCCAAGGAAAGTATTGGCAGTATATAACTGGCAATCTACAGTTTGCATTTGTCTCCATCCAGCAATGCACTTCAGTGCAGTCATGTCTGAGCACAGAAATAAATAATCCACCTGTTGTCAACAGATCTATTTAGTGTAAATGAAAAGAAGATGAAAACACCCAAGGAGGTACATGGGTCTCTTTTGGTATGCTCACTTCTGAGAGGTCTCTCAAGAGAAGTAGATGGTCAGGCTCAGGAAACCCTGACTCAAAGGAAGCACTTAAAACTCAACAGTTTCCACACCACCCTGGTATTGCCCCCATCTACCCACCTACATCCATAAGCACTATCTGAGTTCAGCGCTCAATCCCAGTGTCATATAACAGCTCCTTGGACTAAATGGAGAATGACCCCAGAATTAGGGAAACATTGCACCCTACCCTCGCCCTCAAAAGCTGCTAAAGAAACACAACAGAGATTTTATGCATGACAAATTTTGAGCAACCTCACAGCAGTCCTGGAGTTGCTGCTGTATGAGAAGCATCCCTCAGGAATTAGCATGAACTATCCAACACTGATCTTGGTGAACATCTTGCCTTGCCAGAAGCCCACTTCCCCAGTTCCCTGTGGCAGGCTGCTGTAAACAAGGAGCACTGAAGAGCTCACCTTCTAGCTCATAAATTGTCATGTTGCCTTTATCCCACTTGCATGCATCAGCTCAGGAAGAATCAAAATTCTGAAATTCAGCTTTCTAAGGCTTTTTCTGGTGTTTCAGTTTGCAATAAAACCATCTCCCTTTGGTGCTATTTTTACTAAGAATAGTTGAGAATTTGCGATATGCTATGGGGAGTCCCCATGCCACAGACAATACTCTCATGAGTAACTTTATTTTTTACTTCTTTTTTTTGTTTGTTTGTTTTTGGTTGTGTGGTGTTGTTTTTTTTTTTTTGTAATCTAAGTGCTTGTCAGGATAACACCTAAAGAAAGCCTGTAGGGGTGCTGCAAAGGGGAAATCAAGCTTAATAGTCCACAGACTTTTCCGGTGGAAAAGAGTCCACTCTTTTCCATATGGAAATCTATGGCCAAAGATCAATCATCTCCTCTGTGACCCCTGAAAGAGCAATACAAGTGTAGGACCTTGCAAGGAGGATCTGAATTGCTGTGTGCAGCTGGGTTTAGCTGACATTGTTACCTGTTTGGAAGGGAGACAGAACCGCTGGAGTAAAAATGACCTTTATGATGGATGTTTTACTTCACAAGTAAAACCTCTTGAGTGAAGGAAAACTGCTTTGCTGTGTCTCAGCATAGATCTTGTCCCCTTGCTCTCTAGGTACTACTGGTAGAAAAGGACTTTGAGATTAAGGAGACAATAAAATTTCCTTCTCACTTTGAAAGCTGGGGGAATAGGTTTCTGAGGCAAGGAAGGAAAAGAGAAGCTTTGGGAAAATAAATAAATAAGTAAAATCCAGCCACATGGCATTTCTTGCAGCTCCCTCAGCTGCTGTGGCATCGACTCACCCATCTGTTACCAGACAACACTTTCACTACAGCTCCAAATTGTTCAGGGTGGACATTATTCACATGTCAGCTGGGACTTGGTTTCTGTGTAGCCATCCTGGCAAAACATTCTTCATGAAACATTTGGGAGATGGGTTTCTACGGCCTGTCAATTATGATAAAGGAATAAGAGAGGGACACGTTCCTCAAAATGTTACTTCAGAGAGGCTTTTCCTTTTTCTCTTTTTTTGTTTAATTTGATTTTATGTGGCTTGGGGAATAAAAAGGCCAATGGAAAAATGGAAGTTATTTTGCTTCCACAGAGCTTTTAAAATTCCTGTGTGAGTTCTTCAAGACCATGTTCTGAACACAACACCAAGGAAAGAAAGTCCAGAGTTCTGTCACAGAACTAGGGCCACCCAATATCAGCAAAAAGACCTCACCTGCCTCACCATTGCTGGGTTATACCCCATGATCAACAGGCAATCTTTACTATGCACCAGATTTAACTTGGTCATTTCTGTACTGGTAGCTGAAGGAGACATGGCTCCCACAAAAGATTTATTACTGTTATATCATCTTTTCTTTTATAAACATTAATCTTGCTACTGTCATTATTGATTTATGTACAAAAGATGGTGAAATTAATCAGCTGCTTTAAATTATGCCCATAAGCAATGACTATGGGAAGAAAAGTCATTTAAATTTTAATGTAGAATCATGCAGAAAATATTTTAACAAGATGGTATCAAACTAAAGTAAGCAGACTTCTGAAATAGTCAAAGGAAAAAGAAACCTTCTTGAAATCAAAACCTCCCATTTGATATGCAGAATGAGTAAGTGCCCACAGTATTCCCCACTTGCATTTCTGCTTCCCAATTAACATTTTGTTGCTGGGCAAGCTGCCAGTGCATATAGTCCACACTACATGACTGTGCTGCTCTTCTGTGAAAGTGACCCTAAACAACATTGAATAATACTTTATCTATAGTAGGAGATGTCAGAATAGCCTATAGCAAGCACCGGAAACAGCCATAAGAAGCAGGTATATGTTGGACACAGCAAATTCATAAGACTGGACAACATTTGACTCCTACTGTAAAACTACACTTTCTCCTCAAAAATATATATATTTGCATATTATACACATACATTAAAACTTTTATATTTTTCCTCCCTGAATAAGACATGGTGACAAGTATTCTTTATTACTCCTACCAGCTGAACTAAAATATATTGCATATGTCAGCTCAGATCTTTGATTTGGGCCGTGTTCAGTTGATATTTCACTCAAAACATTCATACTTGGAAAATGCATAAACCAAGCCATTTGAAATACAGCATTACTTCTCATCAAACTAATCCCAGACTGAAAAGCAAGATACCATATCGTATGGTTAATTTCTCAGCTTGAACAATCATGAAACATCAGATAAATTTTGTCCCTTCTCCAGTGTTTGAATAGTGGCACCCTCTGAACCAAACCTTAAATTTTTCAATCTTCTCCATCACTCTGGTTTGTCTCCAAGGTTCCATAGTACTGTCCAGTACTTTTTTTTGGTGAGTATATATACAGCTGAAGACTGTCTTGTACTCCTTGTACAGCAGTTTACTGCTTGCCCTTGGAGACCTTTGGATAATGGTGAGACAGGCTTATCACTGCTGTAGAGGCAGAGAGGAAAAAACAAATGATACAGTATGTCACTCTATATAAGCATACACAGATTACATATAGGACCAGCAGCACTTAGAATGTCAAACCTAAATGCTACGAATATGTACAGTAGTAGCTACTCAAGGTGCTCCAGCTGAACACAGCAGCTAAACAGCTTCTGTATGCCTTTGTAAAGCAATACGAATCCATAGAACAAACTTGCAATCCTACAGAAATAAATGGCCTTTGATATTGAATCTTTCAAGGACTGAACACATTACTGATAGCAGGCCATTCCCCTGCAGTAATAGAAGATTATAATGTCTGTGATAATGTTAAAGGGCTAGATGTGCAGCATTAACCAACACAGCAGCCAACAGTAATGCATGATACTGTTCAACTAATTTTCAAGGCTTTAGTCACTTCACAACAGCCTTAGATAAACTGCAAATTCAGTTTAACAGCTCAGCTGAGCAATCAATCATTCAGAAACAAGATTCAGAGCAGTCCTGGTGAACACACGGAAGGCAATTAGATACCACCATTTGTGAAATAATATTGGTGGGAATTCTTCTCCCTCATCTGATTTATTTCTGTCAATCTGCAGTTTAGATTCTGTGTCATGATTAACTCCATTGTCCTGAGATGCCATATAAATGTAACACTGGCATTATTAAATGCTTCTGAAACTAATTCGGAACCCCACAATTGCTAAGGAAATTGATTAAAGAGAGTCCGCTAGCACTGCTAATTTGCAACTGGCTATTTTTAATGACAGACTGATAAAATGAAATGATAAGCTTGAGAATAAAACTCAGTTTATGTAATATGTTAACTTGTATGGAACACATTTGCATAAACATTTGTAGGATAAAATGAGTCCTTAGGCAGTTCAGAATATTCAGGCTGGCTGGTTTGGAAGAGAGGCGAGACAAAAATATAGTGACTGCATCACCAAATTACAATGTCAAAAATATCCATCAAAAGTCATAATCTGTTTAACTTGTTTGTCAAGTTTTACTGAGTAAGTTTTTGGCTTATGCTCTGCTTCAATACCAGAAATTAAAGTCATCAGAGGGAGTTTAAAGAACCAATAAAGACAATATTCAAGGACAAAATAATTTAGCAAGTTTGGACACATGTAATTCAAACAAGTATAAAGAAGGTATGTAGTAGTTTCCAAATGCGTATCTGAAAGAATATCCACGGTGGAGAATAATTGCTTTAAGAGAAACAGAAGTGTTTGAGGAATACTAGGATGGTATTAAACAGAAAACTTTTATGAAACTGGTTTGAATAAATAGCAGATCACCTTATTCCCCAAAAGAAAGAGAAAAACTTATTTGAAACAATCAAAAGATAAAAATTTGCACTGATTGCTCTCCAGAAAACAGAGTAAAACCGAATACCTATGTCCTCACAAACATACCAGACAGATTTCAAAAACCCTCTGAAAAGCAGGTTTAAGGCAGAGAGAAAAAGGAAGATCTTATTTCTGTAGAGAATTTTGTATCCTCATTCCATTGGAACTGCATTAAGAGGAAGTTTAAGTGATTATTATTCTAAAATAGTTCAGAATATTATAGCAATGGAGACATATTTATGCAAATACTGCAAATGGATAAGGTTTACTGACAATCAATGCATTAGATACATTCTCAGAGCCCTGAAAATGGATTACCTGCATTTTGAAACCTATGTGAATCAATTGACTACAGGTAAGCAAAAGGTGAAATTCAATTTTATGGTAATTTAGGAGTTTTCAAGACATGCACATTGGACAGAATTTTAAGTGTTTACATAGGGACAAAAGCAAGTCTCTTGAACACTGGTTTGTGAGAATGGGACACAGCATTGATACATCTGCATTCTGACTGGACTTTGGGTTTTGAAAAGAATGTCTGAGCTGACAATATATGCAATTCAAGCGAAATTTATTTCCTGTTGCCAGACTTGACACCTGAATGCTTGATGAATTTAACACAAGGACCTGTTCCCAGATAGCAGGATATATATTCTATAGTCCTAAAGTAAAAAGCAAATTTATAGTTTATGAGTTTCAGCATCTACCATAATTCTATCAGTTTAAAAATTCTGGTTTTCCAATAAAAATATGGAGATGCCCATATCAGATACATCATTTTATGTCAGCAAGTGCTTACCCTGTGAGAAGAAATTATATGAACCTCCTGAAATTAACATGCTTATGTATGATAAGGTGCTATAAATCCACATTTGATTTTCCATAAAAAGTGGTCCACTTTAAAAGATAATCTTCTAAATCATCTCAATTAAGTCTGAAATGTCTATTGTGTTTTGTTTCATACATAAATACTTTGAACCATTGTGTAACTGAGTTTGTCAGTATCAGGGAGATTTGGGGGCCGTTATTGCTTTAGTTGTTTGTTGAGATCTTAAAGAAGAATCCTATTTTCAAATGACATCTAGTTTAACTCAGTGCAAGACTAGATAACAGATAAATTAAAGTCTGTATTGCATAGTATTGGGCTTGATTACATTTTTTGGAATGTCTTCACTGTTGCAAGAGAAAAGAATTTTGAACACAGATCTCAGAGACAAATAAATTCCTAATATATCTTAAGATATGGGCATCTCCTGCTGCAGTACAGTGTTTAAAGTCTAGTTAGAAAATAATTTTCATCTGCATTCTAACTATTACTACTTGCATTTTTTAAAGGCCAATAACAGAGTTTTCTCCAGAATCCATCAACCTCATTAAGTGCCAGTAAAATCTGGGCTACAATTCAAGATCACAGTGTTTAATGCACTCCTAACAAGTCAACATAAGCCAATATTCAAATTCAGTGCAACACTTCATTATCTGTCCAGGTACAACTACAGTGTGTTTTTTTGTTTCTGTTTTTCAATAGTCGCAGGAAAAAAACACACCTCTGTGACTTAAATGTAATGAAACAGAGAAAATTACTGGCTCTTTCTAAAGTATAACCAAGGTATATTGTAATTTTTCTCCTACTGTCTAAATACGATGCTTATTAGTTTTATATATACATATACTTAATTCAGAATTGAAATAGTAAAAGAACTACTTGACTATAGCAACACAATAAGCAAGAAAACATAAGTGTATATACATGAAACATCGAATGCTCCATATGAACATCTAACCACTATGAATAATAAGAGTCAGATATATCTTCTGTATTTTGATAATTCATTCTTCTTGCCCTCTTGGTGCAAGTCCTCACATTTTGTTTTGTCCCCATTAGCCTTTTGAGATTCATGAATTGGCAAATTTGAAATATTTTGCATAGTCACCTGTTAACGAACTATAAATGTCATGGAAAAATGATTCAGGCCATCCATACCTAGTTATACAAAACCATACAAAACTATTTTGGTTGATATCAAAGTAGGGGAACACGTGCTACCGTCTTTGTCCATATTTGCTTAAGAGTAATATAAATGATTCATGGCTAGGACAGACTCTTTGTAGACAAGGCTGAGAACAGTGAACACAGAGCAGCTCCGTGTTCCGCAGAGCTGAACAAACTCATTATTCTGTTTCCATTCAGGTCCCTTACTCTGGCCTGCGCCAGAAACCCCAGAACATTTGTATTAAAGTACATTATAGCGGCACCAGAAACAAACAGAAAATAAGAGAGGTCTTAGCTGGTTTTGAGAGGCCACACTAAAGATAGTTCAACTTCTAGAAGTAAATTTAAAAATGCCGTCAGTGCCGCCTATGAGGACAGAGACTATTGCAACAAAGATAATGGAGCTGGAA
This sequence comes from Lathamus discolor, assembly GCF_037157495.1. NCBI lineage: Eukaryota > Metazoa > Chordata > Aves > Psittaciformes > Psittacidae > Lathamus > Lathamus discolor. The sequence goes on from NC_088892.1 coordinate 18,807,306, forward strand.
AGTGTCAATGTCAGCTTTCAGTGCACCTGGAATTTGAAATAATTTTTTTCATTAAGAAAATCAGATTTTGCAAGAGGACAAACAACATAAAGAAAAAAGGAAGGTGGATTCATAAAAGAAAGGAATACTGCTCAGGGTAATTTCCAAGTTAAAATTCATTAAGCACTCTTTAAAACTGAATAGGTGGGTAACTAGGAAAACAAAAAAGGCAAAAAAGATGATAGAATGGGAAATGAGTACTGCTTCACAGAAATACACCTTGGGGAAAAGGCAAAGCCTTCCACAGTCCCTGTATACAACGAGAAAGGAGAACAAAAGACAGGAATTCATTTGCGGGGGAAAAAACACAACCAACCAAACAAAAAAAAAAAAAACAAATAATAAACCCTGCCTAAGATTACATTTTTCCTCATTAATTGTCTTTTTTATTGTCACTGCATAACAAGAGAAATCTTTTCCCCTCTACATGAGAGAGAGCAGGATACACTCCCTTTTCCTTTGGAAAAAAAACCACCCTTGGGCTCTACAGAGCAGTCTCTGCCCAGTGGCTTTAAAACACATTTGCTAGCACAGAAACATCATCAGGTTTTGACAACAATCTTTCCAGTATTAGCTGCTGACCCAGCCCCGATACAATTTTTGATACTCCTTGTGGTTGTATCTGTACACAGCATATTGGCTTAGACTAATCACTTTGTAATATTCAAATCCTTTTTGTCCTTACCATAGCTCACCACAGGCATTCTTCTCAGCATATATCTGAGTATATTCCTTATAATACTGTTTCTGCTTCAGATAAAAGGCATGGGTTTTGAGAGAACTTGGTTTTTGGTTTTTACCTCTACCAATCAATCTGCTACAACAAACATTTTCATGCATTTCTGCATCACGATGTATGGAAATATGACTACAATTGCCTTTGGTTTATTTGAAGAAGTACAAACCCTCATGAAATAACCACTAACCAGCATTTCTTTAGGAGCAGGAAAAAAACCCTGAATACAGATTCCCTTAACACAAACAATTTTATTAATAAGGCAGCAGCACCAAGCAGTATTTGGAAGTACTGAAGTCTGCACACCCACACAAGATCTGCAGGCCTTTTTGAATAGCTTGCTTCTGGCTATCTTCAGTCTTGCAACATTTTCACATTAATTTGGGGCAGCATGAATTATCCCACTTGAGGCATTTTAAACATGCTTGAAAATAAATAATGAAAGCATTGGGCACTATAAATTAGCAAACCTCAGAAGCAGCTACTGTTACAGATCTTGAAGAGTTTTTATAAACTTGTCAAGCTGTGAATAATAAATAGAGTAGAAATGGCCAATTACTGTACTTAAATAATGACCTTTATCAAAAGTGAAAAATGCTACTTTTTTTATTCCTGTAATACCAGAAAAAAACCCTGACAATTCTACTTTAGCCCTGATACTTCACTAACATAAATGTGGTTTTATACTTTAAGGGAATCTCCACCTGGACTAGACCTGTGGAACCAAACACAGTACCTAAAAGTGACAATTTGTTTCAGCTATTGGAAATACATGCATTTATACTTTATGTGACAACAAAGTTTGTTAAAAATATCATTTGAAGGTGAACATTTACGACCATATTTACTTACACCTACAATTTTGAAGATCACAGATCTATAGTCATACAGGTTATATTACAGTGAAGTATGATTTCTCTAAGGGATTAAGACAAAATGTAACTAATTTGTTTTCTAGCCTCAACTTTTTCTAATAAAGACTCACTTTCATTGCAGTACTGAAAATAATGAAATAAAAACATGATGATGATTGGGAGCAGTCAGCATGGATTTACAAAGGGGAAATCATGTTTAATGAATCTGATAGCACTCTCCCCTGAGATGGGTTCAGTGCATGCTGGGAGAGCAGTGATGATGTGTATCTTGACTTCAGCAAGGTTTCCAATGCTGTTTCCTACAATACCCTTGTAGATACACTGACACAGCATGAACCAGAGCAGAAGACAGTGAAGCGGACTGCAAACTGGCTGAAATGCTGGGCTCAAAGCTTTGTGATGAGCAGCACACATTCCAGCTGGAGGCCCTACATTAATGGAAAATAACCCACAGTAGCGTGATGTCAACAGGATCAAGGAGAGAGCAGAATCAGGCAGCGGTATTATTCCTTACCTTTCCTTTCACCTAAAAATTAATAGATCTAGTAAAAGAAAAAAGTATTGAAAATTAACTACTATAGCATTTGAGGTTTATCAATATTCATGTTCAGGTGACCAAGACACTGATAAAGCTTATATACCTCACCAGTATGGCATAAACTACCTACTTGACAGTTGACAAAAACTGCAGTACACTGAGTTATAATATTGTTGGTACACGACCAGTTCATTTATTCATGAACTGCAGAGAAAAATAAGCACGTGGAATGTATATGAATTTTCAGTTCAAAAGTTACTGCCATCAAGGGACAGCCTTAAATTATGCACTACCTTTAAAAAAAAAAAAAAGTTGTGTGGTTTTGGGTTTTTTTTTTCCCCAGGAATGCATGAACTGCATCTAATGAGCACACCCTTTAGCCTCTTTCTTTCGAAATCAAGTGTTCTTTTGTTGCTCTGGGCTCACACTCCATGTGACACGTGCACCAGAAACAAAACTGGTCTAAAAGTTTGGAAATAAGTACGTCAGATTTTCTGCCTTTTTTTTCCCCCTCTTTTTCCAAATACCAAGACTCCAGCTTATTCAACCACATCCTCATCAGTTACCCTTGCCTATATGTGGTCTTTAGTTTTCCTATAAAACATTGGTTAATGAATAAGTTTAATTGAGAACTGTGAATTACAAGGAAAAGTGTTTGGAAAGGTGTTTCTACAGAAAACCTAATGAAATGAAAAACCTATGACCTGCTAAACCACCAAACATTCCCAGTCAAGCTAGGCTCGGATTTTGAATAACAGCAAAGGCTTCAAACATATTAAATCTTCAGTTATGATGACCTTGAAAATCATCTGTTCCAAAAAGTAATGGTGACTTCAGAAAAAAAATAGGTAAAGTACATTGCTACACACTTGTGCCAGTGAAGGAGAGAGAGATAAAATATTCAATTCACTGTTTCTTCATAGAATTCAGAACCACAAATTAATCTCCACAAATTAATCTAATTTGAAATATTTTATACACATACCTTACCGTTTTCTAATTCTTCACTTTAGATGTCACAAAGTATGAGTCATTAAAACAGGTTATTGAGCCAGTTCTTCAAACTAAGAAAACCAACATAAACTTGTAAGAAATGTGACTGGCATTTCCTTCTTTTTCGTTATAGTAAAATCTCTCCTACTTCAGCTACCCAAGTGCTATCACACAGCTTTATGTTTTCCTCTGTCCAGCTCATGTGAAAACATGCACAAAATAGGGGGGAGAGCGAGACGATGAAAACTTCTGGTGTAGCTGACATCTGATCTGAATTCTGATTACCACCTGCTGTGTCGTTTAACTAGAAACAAGACCTAAAATCTCTCTAGAGAATATGTGATTGTGATTTAGCTAACTGACATCTGGATGCTCTACATAAATATGGCTGAAAGAACATTTTCCTGGCAGTTACAAGCCTGACTGATAAAGTAAGCAGTTTGAGCATTAAGGCTTCAGGTGGCTCATTACATCTCTCTTGACAACGCAAAAAAATTTTTCCCCTACATCTCAAACCAGTTCCTGCACGAAGTCTTTGCACCATACACAGCCGAGTTCTGTGGCTAACCTGTCAGAAGAGGACCCAAAATGCACATATTAAAGGACACAGGTACTTTGCAAGAAGCATTCAGCTATGTATTTTGTAATGAAAACTACAATACATCAAATAGGTATTTACAAACAGAGGTTCATTTCATTTGTATGTAGGTCAACAAAGAGTAGCACAAGCAGCAAATTCAAAGCTGTATAGAAGTGCAAAGCACTTGAACAACCTGTTTAAAGTCTAGAACCTCTTAATGCTTTTATTGAAGGTTACTTGTCACTGTGATCATCAGACCTTGTGAACATAATCATGCAGAAGGAACATTGCTGGGCAGACCTTCTGAACTTGACAAATAAAACTAGAACCAACTCATTCAAGCAATTCAACACAGTTTTCATATCAACATCATAAGGTCTTAATAGGAAGAGAGAGGGGACAAAATAAAGGAATACTGAGAAGTTAGCTAATGAAAATCTTGAGTAGATTTACACCAAACACCTGTAAAATTACAAAAGGATGGACTGCTAAAATGTAAAAATATTTAGCTTATTATAGAAATGAAGACAAAACTTCTGTGATATAGTTGAACGTTTTTTCTGAGCAGATTCAAAGAGACTTGTCACAGTTTTGTTTTCTACATTAAATATATAAAATGAAAAATGAAATTTACCCTCTTGAATTGAAAAAAAGCCAGTTAAATGCATTTTTGAATCAGTAACAACTGCAGAATCTGCACTCCATCAAGCTGTTATCCTGCTTTTATAAAATTAAGAGATACATTCAGAAGCCTTAATATGATAATGCATTAATATAATAGCAGATTGCCTCTCAGTATCACTACAGGACAGCTTTTAAAATGCAAAACAAAGTTAAGTGCAACGTAATCCAATTCAATCTAATTTGTTAAATCCCATTTAGTCAAGTTTGCAAACTCTTCTGCCAACATCAGCTCTTTTGGTTGCCAGTTAGTAACAACATTACTACTACTGCGAGAAAAGGCGAAGCCACGGGCACCACCACGGTGCACAGATCTCTTACTGCATTCTACAAACACATGCTTTCAGCAAAGAGCTGCTTAAACAGATTGAGTGTCTAACTACTGGACAGAAGAAATCCTAATGAACTGGATATAAGTCAAATACTGCAATCCTCTAATTTACTGAAAAGCTTCCAAACTTTCTACTGTCACAGACTTCTTACATTAGTATTACCGATACACTTGGTAGAACCAATCAGAAAAGCATAAAAGCAGTAAGTGAGTATGAGTAGGCAACAGCAGTTGGGAATTCTTTTGTTAACTGGCGAAAAGTATGCAGGAGTGACTGGAAAATGGAGATCTAGATTTTCCTAATACTGCAGAATACAAAGGCTTTCAATAGATTTTTCTCAGGTCTGTTTAAAATTATAATGGGTCAATTTAGTTTAGTCTGTAGTTTGATGATCTATTTTCTTCAGTTACAAAGCTGCTTCAGAATTTCTTGTCTCCAAGCTGCAGCTTCTCACCATTACGGCAGATAACTGAAATTTACTGGGTTAAAACCCATCAGATTTGTCTCAGAAGCTTTAAAAAAAAGTCACTTCTTAGCTTTGACTCTCCAGAAGACTTCCACAAACCTCTACATCAGCAGAGCCAAGATGGTAGTAATGAAAACATCTCAAGTAACTGCCCCTCTGTCTGCAGAAACCCCAAGTACACAGGAGCTGTGAACAGCAGAGTAATTATCCATTGAGTCATGCAGTAAAACAGATAGGAGAATTACCCCAGGAAAATTACTTTTTTAAAACTCATTAGTTAAACCACGTCAGTTCCTCTATTCAGTTCAGAAGGGACCATACCAGGGCCTCCAAGATTGGCACATGGGAAAGAATGAGCTACCTAGGACAGGAGATGTCAGAACTACTGTTGGTAGCAGCTTTCAATATTCACCAAAGTACAGCTTGTGGTGAACCCTGTGAGACATTTGAGAAGATCAAAGGGCTTGCTGATGTCAAAAGCAGGCAATCCTGCTGTTCCAACTTCTCCTGCAATGGCCACGTGCTCATCTGACCTCTCAGGAAAGTGGTTCAGCTTTTTGCCAGCAAAATAACAACTCAGGAGATAAAAAGTGACAAGTATTGCAGCTGCCGCAGGAGTAGCAAGAGTGGTGCCTGGACTACAGGATGAGACAGAGGAAGCCCAGTAGGAAGCAGCAAGCTGTTAGATGAACTCCAAGGTGTCATCAAACTTCACGCTTCAAGACCTAGGTTAAAATTGCTATTTGAACAATTCATTATTTCAGGCACACAAGCACTGCTAGGGAAATGAAACAAAAGCAGTGAACTTCATTTAAATACAGGCTGGGAACAACTGTCAAGAGGACCAAGGTCAGTATCAATTCCCTTGATCATACCTCTTATTGCTCTAAAGTACCAACTGCTTTTATCTTTTAACAGTTGAACAGATTAATATGACTAGTCAAAATTGCCAGCCTCTATGGGATGAAGAGAAGCAGATATATGTGAACATGTCTTGAAAACTAAAGGGTGGTAAGAAGGTAAGAAATAAGTAAGCCATTCCACAAAACTCCGCAGAAAGCAAAACTGCTACTTGCCAAATTCTGAACTGTGTTTCCCAGCCGCATTTCAGAGGTGCCAGCCCTGTGGCAGACCTCATTTGCACTTAGGTGCACTTAAGTGTACTGCCTCTTATCAACAATATATTTGGTCAGATGAAAGGTAAAAGAACTTCCATCTTTAGTCACAACACCACACCACCACCACCCTCAAAATAACACTGAAAACGAATACAAAACCGGAACAGAAAAGAGAGCTCATGGCTGGCACCGCTCTGGGGCAACTCAACCACTGGCTTTTTCTCTTTCAGGTTTCACAGTGTTACCCGATATACTGTGGTTTCATCCTGATTCTTGTTAAGAATACTGCTGAGAGCTCAGAACTTTTTATCACATAGATTTACTGGGAAGTTGGGAACAAATCCATTTAGATGAATTGTAAAACTAAGGTTTAGCATTCTGTGGCACAAAATGACAGGCATATGTTGAAATGAATTAACCCCACTGGCGTGGATGTAATATCTTGTGTCTTTAAATGTATCATTCCTCAATTTCTAAAACTATCTGAAAACTCCTAAAATGTCGTGAAAGGAAGGAACTGAAAGTAGAATTGAGCTCCTCGTTGTGGTTTTGATTTCTTAGTGATCTTAGCAAATCACTAACTCATTCTTCACTATCTGCCTCATAAAACTAAGAAAAAAACCTTGATATATATCTGACACTTTTAATATGAAAAGCACTTTAGAGAAGCTTTTTGACACAGGATGAAAGACTGTACTTCACCATACAGAATAGCTGCATTACCTGACATGCTCATCATACACTGTCAGAGAGCAACAACTTTCAGCATCTTTCTTATTACTCCTCAATCTTTGACCATGTTCAGTAATTACGGATGGAATTTTGTAGATTGCTTTAGTGACTTATGAAAGTAATTCCTTTGGAAATCCAGACAAACTTGTTTCTCAATTGTTCAGAAATGTTTTAGAGTCTTGCCGGTATTTGGGTAGGGGTTTTTGTAAAATAGGAATCATCCTTATTCAAAATCTCTGTCATTTCTTATTGCTATAAAGGGAAAATAACCCAAATTAACTATTTTTATTGTCGGCATCACTAAGCCCTGCATACATTCCTACACAAGCAGCTTTCACATCACTAACACAGTTATTTGTGATATCTATGTATGTGTTTTTGGGTCACAACTTGGAGCTTTGCTTCTTCTCCCTGTTTGTTGTACTGGCTGCACAGAGGCACAAAGATAAGACGACCACATTGTGAATGTTACATGATGATTTTTGCTGCACACATTAGCCCGGCTCCCCTGGCTGTGCTTACAGCTACTGGAATTTCTCTAGCAAATCAGAATGATTTTTGGCACACTTCAGACTCACTCTCCTTCAGCAGAAATTGGCCTGCCTATTTTAGAAACAATCAGAAAGCACCAACCACACATTTATTTGACTACCTGACCTGCCCTTCAAAACAGTCATTATCATGCAGAATAATGACATTCTGCAAAGAGGAAAGTGCCATTCTCAAAAGCAGCAAGCGCTTTTGGGAATCATTTCCGCAAGCCAAACAATGCTGTTCAGCCAATGAACTGACATCACTCCTAAAAATACTACTTTGTATATCAGTGAAAATGACGCCCAGACACACTAAACAAGGAGGCTGTATGTTACTTGTGGGTGGCAGCCAGCCGAGACTTCTATCTCACTACCCATCTGCTTCTTCCACACTGCCAACTCCTAAGACCTTTATTAAAAACAGGACTTGAATTATGCAATTTGCCAGACTCTGCCCCTTTCCGACTACTGACTCTAACACTGTGTCATATTCGTGTCTAGAGGAAGGGAAAAAACCTACTTCTCTTCCACTGGCTTTCACGGGAGGTTCAGCCAAAATATACGAGTTGCTGAAAATTCATGGCTCCATGTATTTTTACTTCTTCAGCTCCTCATGCCAGCACATTTTCTGGGTTTCCTCAGAATGAAAGTCATTACAGATAACAATTTAGCCAAGTGCAAAGGAATCCAAAGTGATGTTTCCTAATGAAGGTGCAGCTCTTCACAAGCACTACACCATGGAGTCCTTAATGGAAATCGCTGCAGCAGAGTATGAGAAAAACACAGGCTGGAGAATGAGCTGGTGAAGGGTTCCAGGACTCCTGACAGCCGAGATCTCCACCTGAGGCTGCCTTGGGGCTGTGAAGATAGCCGACATTTAATTTTGGTCACACGCTGTGAATCCTGTCTGTGTCTAACAAGATGTTCCAGATTCCAGAACTATTCCAGGCTGCATTCATTTCCAAAGAATTATAAAAAAACCAAAGATTTGGGATGATTTTGGAACTGCCCTTTTAAGCAAAACTAAGGAGAATGACTGAGGGGAAAAAGAAGGTGAATAGCCTGAATCACAAACGAACTGCAGGACTGCTCTATAAACCATCTGCATATTCACATGATAGTGCAAAATGCTATTTTTGGGATCAATTCATGTATTTTGTAGTTTCTTTCTACCAACTGGACAATGCCATACCATACAGAATGAGTACATTTCAGCTGAGATATTATAAAGTGTTGTAAAGCAGAACTGAGTGAGAAATAGTAAACAAATGCAAAAGAAAAAACAACCCTCCCTTTCTCCCCCTTGCACTGGTTTTGCTCCTTTGCAGCTAAAGATTATTTTTGTTTGCTCATTGCCCTTCTGGGGAAACTTTACCCCAGTCACTGGATGAAACTGTTCTGTCTTTGGCTTACATCTTTCTGGCACTTCTGGAAGTCCTACCCAAAGTTTTTATCACTTACAAATGCTCTTTAAGCTGATCTTAGTATGCTTTTCTGAACATTTTTGTTTAAGATTTTAAGATTGTGCATCTTAAGATTTTTACACTGTAATTTTGCCTTTTCACTTCCTTTTAGATTTAAAACAAAGAGAATAATTTTCTTAAGGTGTACATATGGCATAACAATGCATGCGGTCTGAATAGCAGAGGGGATTCCACTTTAAATGGAATATAGCTAGAAAAGGGGAAAAAATCTTGTCTAACTATAGTGTCTAACTGAAATGTGGCAGGGCTGCCATGTTCTTAAATCCATCAGTATTCATGAAGACCATAGGAAAAGTACAGCCTCCCTAACAGTGTTATATCACCTTTTTCCTGCATTCAAAATATTGCATGACTAACAAAATAAACTGAAAACAGAACAGAGGAAGCTTTCTGAAAACTGCAGAAATGCACAGTAAAACCTTATCTATACTCAAAATAGACAAAGTTGCAGTGGGAACATTGACTTTTTAAATTATATTTGGCTGTCTACAGAACGCACGGTAGTGAGAGAAGACCAGTGTCTTATATCATGGTAAGAGTTCATTTTGTCTCAAAATTTCTACTGGTTAATAGTTTCAGCTTAAGGTTCTGTAGGAAAAAACTTTTCTTTGTTTAATTTAGGAAGTAAGAGTAACTGCCTTTTATAAACAACATGCACTCTGGGGCCAAGATGATTTTACTGTGCACTTGTTATTTAAATGAGTGCAGTGTCTCCATATGGCTATATGGATGCTAGATATATGTTATATACTCAAGGGGCATTGAAGGGTTTAAAGTGCATATGTTAACAAATAATGCTGAGTTGGCACCCCTGCATTGCTGTCTTTACTACAGCATATACTAATATATTCTATTTTTTCATTTACTCTTTTCCTTGGAAGTATTTTTAAGAGCTAAAAAGCACCTGGGGATTTCACAGAAACTTCACTTCATAATCAGCTTATCTCAGGAATTACAGTACTGAAAGCCTCCTAAGGCTTGCAGTCAATTCTGTTATGGTAAATCATACTTTTATCTATGCTCTTCAAAGCAAAACCAAAACCAAATTTCATATATATAACTATAAATATTGGTTAAATCTAGAATTCCCAGGCAAACTTCTTTGTATTAACATTTCTCATTTATTTGATACTATGTTAATTCATGCCAGATGGAGACTATTCAAATGTTCATGACTTGTACTTGTCACAAACATATGTTCCTGGAATAATGGAGTGGTTTCTTAGCAAACAACATCCCATATTTAAAAACCTATGATGAGGCTCATAAAATAAAAAACATAAACAGAGAATGGCACAGCTGGAAAACAAAAAACTTTAGGTTCTTCTCTACCTGAGGGGTTACGGAGGGTAATGGATTCTTTGCGCACTTTTAGCTATATGCTGGGCAGAGAGCTGGAAGCTAGTCCAACCAGCTGAAGAGGAACACTCTTACTTTCTGATTGCCCCATATCAGAGCAATTCTTCTTGTACATTCAAGAGAAATAGTACTAGCACAGGGGAAAGCAAGGTAAAAGCTACATCTTCAAAATCCTGCATTTCATTTCAAGGCCTACCTTAAATGCACAGGGTGAATGTGTCAAGGACATGCTCTGGAAGAGTCAATTAGAGTGCCTGAACATACAGCTAGAATTTGGGTCTTGTTACTATAAGCCAAGAAAGGTATGAACAGGGATCACAGAGGCTTGCTCTCACAGTCCTGGCATTGATTGAGCCATCAGAGGTAGGTGCTGTAGGAGAAAGTGTATGTTATGTATTTTTAAAAATATTCTGCTTAATTAAAAAAATAGATTTCTCAGCTTGTTGCCATAACGTCCTTGAATTGTGAGCACAGTTCCTTTTCCCTACCCATGTGCCTCGTTTCCATTGCCAGTTAACTTACACCTGAATGCTTCATTTCCAATACAATGAAATGATTGCTTTGGGGTTTTGCCCTAAATTGCAAAGTCTCTCCAATTAACTTTGCTGCAGATGGACTAGTTTCTGACTGTGAAAATACGACTGGATTAGTTAAATGCCCTTCTTCCCTTTTGAAATAGACAGAGACAGAATTACTATTGCTGACACAATGAAAGCTTTCAGAACACCTTCCCCAAGTTTTGCCAAGGAGAGATACAAACTTCAAACCTAACTTCCGCCCTGCCATAACTAGAACATGCAGAATTCCCAAATTCTTTGTGCAGATGTTTGAATGTGAAGATTTCTTAAAGAGAATGGTCAAAAGTGAATTAACTTGGGAAGAAAAAACAAAAGACAGCAGTGCTGAAAATGTTGTATGATGGATTGAGAGGTGGCCAACAGGGGTATAAGTAGGAAGACAAAGGAAAAGTCCATGCAAAAAAAGAATCACACAGTCCAAATGGAAAAGGAGTCGCCTAAGTAGCTGTGAGAATACACCCAGAGGAAACAAGTAGCAAAGGAAACTCACAAAAGTATGACCATTTCTTCCAAGACACAGAAGTCACCCACGAAGGAAAGAAACTGAAATAGGAAAAGGGAGGGGGAAAAGGCACTTTTGTTGTAGAATAAAAACCCAAACTGAATTGGACAAGTGGCACTACATGTCACAGCAAGAGTTTTCAGCTTTACAGTTCAGAAGCGCAGATATGTTAATAATCACAGGAGCCATTTTTATCCTTGCACTGAAGTACATTATCTCTAATAAATACATCAGAAAGAAATTAATGTTTGAAAGACATTTGTCTATACAACAAACTGCCAAAGGCACTGTCAGAGGCAGACTGCATGAGGGGAAATTACCCTTTTGGTAGGTAACCCTGCCAGAGTACAACTTGTTCTCACTCATGGTGCCCCATGCCCATCGCACTGCCTCAGGCTGTGCAGGAGATGCAACCTGATCAGAAGCACATATGAAGCTCATCTGTGAGCAGCCAGCTGTATTTAGGGTACATGCACTCCCACTGACAGAATTCTGTCAGGAAAACTTGACTTTTTCGGGTTTTTTTCCCTCTGTTGGGAAAGGGAGAACAGCGAAAAGCCAAAATGAAGAGAAAAAGATGTAAGCTGCTGATGCCTGCTGGTACACAGCAGCAGTTTGGGGTCACACTCAGTGTCCACAGGAGAAGCATGCAACCATCCCACAGCCAACTTCATGTGGATATGGTTTCTGTGATGAGTTAACCTTGTCTAATCACTTGTATTTTTCTCACAAACACCACCAGATGTTACTGTGCTTGGCAACTCAAAATAGAGATCTGCACCCTGTGCCTGTATATAGGCAACAAATTATAATTTAATCCAAGTACATTGTTAAACTGTGGGACTGATATTCTTCAGGGTATTAGAAAACTAGTGTAACTACTTTCTTTAAGAGCTATTTTCACTTAATGTGCCTGTCCTCCAAACTGACTGTTGGAGACCACATTTCCTGAAAGGGGATGCTAGTTGCAGCTGTATGTTTCCATGCCAGAGACGAATCGAATCAATTCATAGCCTAGTAATATGCACTATCTATGAGGCTGCTCAGGGTCAGGACACTGTCAATTTTGGAAGGGTAGATGAGAGAAAGGAAAAAAAAAAAACGGGAAATCAGGAGTAAAAGAAATGTTTAGATTTTGAATTACCATGACAGAATGAGCTTCTGCAGCACTGAAAAGCCCGTTATAATATTTATCGACTTCTGCCAGTTGTAATGGCAGCATACTTCCCCCCTCTATGCTGACTCAATATGCATAGAAAATGAAAACCTGTAGGATGAGATAATAAAATGTGCATGTGTTCTGCCTGATAGCAGTAGCCCTGGTGATAATCCCGTGAATTCCCAAAATATGTTCTATCATGATTCAGAGAACAGTATTACATCCCGCATAGAAAAAGAAGGCGAAAGAAGGGGGTGGTAGCAGGAATGACCGAAACCTCCAGCCTGACAAGATAAAACAAACCCTTCACACAACTGTTTCTTTCAGAATGAAAGCTAAAAGGAACCAGACACCCCATAAGCAAGTATTCAGCCTTCAGTCAAATACAATCTAAAAATCCCCATCACTCAATAAAACACACAAGTTTACATTTGCCTCTGTCATGTATGCTTTGTTTACAAGCCCTGAGAAATGATCTCCAAGCTACACACCTTTCTGTGACCGAGACAGATGGTAGGTGCTCTTGAATGCAAAGGATAATACCATTACCAACCCTAAACATATTGTTTTCCCCATATGATAAGAGCTGCTGTACAGAAAAGAATCAAGAGATTCAGTCTTTTTTTGTTCTTCTGTGTATTTATCCATTTATTCAGCAAATGGCAGCTTTCTCTTTCCAGTCTTCTGAAAGAGTAGGAAATGAAGGAAAAGTTGGAAATATTTTGCATACTCTTAAGAAGTGGTGAGCCAAGGTTACTTACACCTAGAATCCATGTGCGTGTTCACACATAAGCAAGACACATATACAGGCATATACATAGATAAATAGAGACATGAACAGCTTTTTAAATAGACAGTACTACTTTTTGTGCTACAAAACATGAATTTTTGGCAATACCCAAAAGCTACTGTGAGCATCCAAGAAGAAAAAGAAATATATTCTTATTTGTTCAATCACTTTTTACTACAGACCATTTACCTTGCTCCCTCCTCCAGTGACAGAAGACAAATCAAAACCCGTCAGGTATTTTAAACCATGATCTGCACTACATTTGACGTTTGAACCACAGCTCAAAATCACTGGATTCAGACCTACAATTGCTGCTATTTCTGGATGTGTCACAAAATTCAGCTCCACTAGTGGTACATGGCCTGTACCTGATTACAAAACAGGACAAAACATTCCAGGCAAATAAGTCCTACGCAGCTGTAACAACTATGAGCAATCCAAACAGCAATGTCTTCCCGTCCCCTGGTACCAGCACAGCGCACCTGTGCCAGTCCATCTACCAAGCTTTCCCCATGCACACACTTGCTTTACCTGTGCAGCTTTAAAGTATTTTACCCTTAAGGTATCCTCTGACCTTTCTCTTGTTCCTATTCCCACTCTGATTCCCAGATTCACCTTGAAGTTGTCTCCCCTTTTGCCAGAACAGATCTCTGTCCCGTCCTGTTCAGGAGGTGTTGTTTTACAAGACTGAACGGAGAAACCACAGGTCCTCCAGAGGCTGAAAACTAAACAACAATTCGTTTTATTGTAAACTTCCTTAAAACTGTGTCAGGAGGAACTAAATTCTTGGCAAGTTCTTATTCAATATCCAACATAGTGCGAGGAAAGGAGAAAGGAAGGAAAGGAGAAACCAGATGTCCTGGATTTACCAGGAGCCGTTTTGCTCCTTCTTAGTAACTGGTGCAAGCTCTGTTTTGACTTCCAGCCTGGGAACAGAGCTGATAACACCGATTGTTTTTAATGTTGCTAAATAATGTTTATTCTGGCCAAGGACTCTGTGAGTCTCATGCTCTGCTGGGGACGAGGGGAGGCCGGGAGGAAGCAGAGACAGGACACCTGACCCAAGCTAGCCAAAGAGGTATTCCATAGCACAGCACGTCATGCCCAGAGAGGTAACTGGGAGTTACCCGGAAGGGCACGGGCTCTCTTCGGGGGGGTCGAACTCGTTCGGCGGTGGTATCGTATTCTCTTGTTATTTTCTCTTATCAATATTATCATTGGTGGCAGCAGCAGTGGTTTGTGTTATACCTTAGTTACTGGGCTGTTCTTATCTCAACCCGTGGGAGTTACATTCTCCTGATTCTCCTCCCCATCCCTCCGGGAGTGGGAAGGGTCGGGGGGGGAGTGAGTGGACTACCTGTGTGGATTGGTTTAAACCACGACACCAGAGAAACAGGATCACCGCTCTGTGGGTCCAGCAATGCTGTCCCGCTCAGGGAGCTGCAGTCCTTGCAGTCACAGCCCTTTTAATCCTGTCAGTCACTGACCCCAGCGAGGCCCAGGGCAGGGCTGCCTCACACGGGCGCAGCCGGGCGCCATTCTGCTGGGTCAGGCCCTCCTGGATCCCTGTCGCAGGCGCAGACTTGCTCAGTGCACGCGTGCCGAGCGCTGTTCTGGAAGGTTCCAGGCGGCAGCAAGTCTCTGGTGACCCCGGCCCCAGGGACTGCATTGACCTGAGAGGTGGGCGCAGGCGCAGGTTGGTACCGGGGCAGCGGATCTCCGGCCTCAGGGCAGAGAGCGCAGGAAACATCCCCTGCTGTCGTGCAGCAGGACCCCTGCTCTGCCCCACGGCCTGCAGCCAAGCGGCAGCGCCCTGGGCACCAGAACAGGTGCCCAGCTGCCAACAGGTCCTTCTGTCTGCTGAGCTGTGGAGACATGCGCAAATAGGGTCTCTTGACCATCACAATCTCTTGCATCTCCCTAGAAAACATATCTTCTCCTTCCCTTCTGCAGCCGAATTCAGCATCCCTCTGCAGACTCAGCCCACTAACTAGCCCTCCTGAAAGAATGGTTCCTCTCCTCACTCATGAGTTTCCAAACATTTGCTGTGCATAAGTGAGGAGTTTCTCTCACCACATATTTGAACATATTCAGTCAATGAACAGAATTCTTCGCAGATGACACACAAAACTACACTAAAATATTAGGCTGACATTAGTAGCCAGCAAAAGTTACAAATACTGCTGTAACGAGGTCTATCCATGTGTAAATATCTCTCATTTTAAAATCTTTCTCTACTGTGAATTCAAAAGAATGATGGCACTGTATTGGAACACATGCATGTATACAGCTAGAGTCATGATTTGTTTCTTTACATCATCCAAAAATTCTCTGGGACAGTCTAATAAATGGATAGATTACTCAAGAGTCATAATGGGTTACAAAATTTTTTATCCTAGGTTGGCGGCTCAGCCTCTCTTGAAAAGTTCTGGGTGCCAGAAAGAAAAGATACCATGTCTCTGCAAGCATTTCTCTAACTACTACCCGAAAAGTAGGAACTCCCCAGAGTAGCAGGAGATACTGGCTGCAATACTGCGTCTGTTAGAGTAGTACCCTATAAAGAATGTTCTGGAGCAAATAACAGATGTGAGGAAAAAAACCGCAAATCAATGCTTCTTGAAGGACTTATTTCTTCTGACCCTTCAAAAAGAATCTGCATGACTTTTCCTGTCACTGCTGAACATCAAGACTGCACCAAAGGAAAAATATTCAAAAGGACAAATCTATCAGAAGTCAAAATTCTTTATAGCGTGCAATAAAACAAAGTGCAATACTTGAAGTCTAAAGTATTCCATCTTCTGTCTTCTATTCAGTGAATAAATCAGTGTTACTAAACCCAGTGAAAAGGGGAAAAAGGACACTCTGCACTGTATTTGGAATATACCATCCATACTCAGTTTTGTTGTTTTACTGCACTTCTTGTCTATGTTAAGAATGTCTCAGTCTATATACTTATTATTTAAAACCACAATTCCCCCTAAGGGAATACAATGGGAGTACATGATGTTAATTAGCTTCATGGCATTTTATCCCCAATTCTGTGTTCAGTACAGCACTGCTGTTGCATTCCCAATGCCTATTCCTTCAACCTCCTACAAAAAGGATCTGCACTTGGTTAACTTGGAGCATATTACTTTTTCCCATAAGGGAAATAGACTCATGTAAAATGCTCCAGCCTGAAGTGAACACCACTAAAACATTAATGCACTGTTCTTTAAATAGGCTTTCCTTTTATGTTCATTGTATCCTAGTGTCATGTGAAACTGCTTGACATGTTTTGTTTGGCTGGCTTTTCAAAGAGTCCAAATTTTACTCAGTCCAACTTCTAGGCCCCTGCAGCCCACTCATCCAATTAAAGAACTGCAGAATGAAAACAGAAAAAGCACTTTGTGGAGCTTCAGAAATATTGTCTCTCAGGAAGGCTGCCTGCAAAAAGCGAACAAATCCACTGTGCAAACTGGTGCATTCCAGAATAGAATAAAATTGCTCGTCAAAGTCTCTTTATCCAACATGGATTATTGACTCCTGAGAGCTGTAGGTTAGTTGAAGGTAGAGTCTATCGGAGGCAGGAAAGCTCTTATTACCTTTTATTATAACACATCCTCCCCCCATAATCTATAAAAAAGCCTCTAGGAGCCCATTCATTTCTATGCCTCTTTGCTGCCTTTCATTTTCAATAATGCTGAGCACAATTCAGTACTCTTTTCAGCCCACTGTACTTTTCATGTGTTCACACGCTAAATATTCCTAAAATGCCCTTGGGAAAGAGTACCATTTATTACTTCAGATTCCTGGGAACTGCAGTTCTTACAGCTACCTAGGAATATTGCTTTAGACAGTTCTGCTAAAACCTGCAACCTTACCACCAGACCACACTGATATTAATTTTCATGCAAAGTGCCATGTGGTATCCTTCAATATATATTAGTAAGACAAATAAATAGCAGAGGAAGACATTTAAAACTGGACTGACAAGCAAATGCTAAACAACAAGATTTTATGAACTAAAATTTGAGGAACTTCACAGCAGCAACTCCAACAGACTACTTATGCACTGCTTCATGCCAGTGGAAAACAAGGGAATACAGCTTGATTGTCCAGATTTCAGGCACGTGCGTGCGTGTGCATGCATGCGCACACACATACTTTCTGTCCAAAGAGATAAGAATGAACTAGCCGTACAAACTCATCCTCCTTTCCCATAAGAACAGAAAACCACAAAAAGTGAGCTACCATTCATACATCCCACCCTGAAATACAATAACACAGTTTTGATAACCTTGACATTAATTCATTCTCCTTGTTTCTCAAGAACAAGAGGATGCCCTCTTTCACCCTGCCCACAAATTAATACAGGGGCCACCCCAGAAATGACTTCACATTTAAAATGGTTTGAATGAACTCTAAACTTCCAAGTGAATGTGATGATATAAAGCTGAAGAATTTTGCAGGTGCATCAGCTGTGAAAACTGGTTGCTACAGTCACTGCATGATACCTACATCTCTTGGATAACACTGGGGCAGATTGTTTGGCTGTTGTTTTTTCACAGTGGTTAGGAAGCATTTCTGAAATAAGTTCCCACTGACGCTTCCCCCCCCCCCCCCCCCCGCCCCTTCTCTATTTAGGAAGTAAATCCTTGCATATTCTCACACGGGATTATGTACCACCATACTCCAGGGATGTAACCTGCTATCAGAAATAGTAATATGCCCAAATAAATCATATCCTGATACGAAAAGAACCACTCACTTCCTGCAGGCTTTAAATTTAGTAATTATCAGCAAAAATGTTGATCAGAAGCCTGGGCTTCTAATTCACAGTTAACAAACAAGATTCTTGGCAGAGCTTATTGCAAAAAGAATGCAAGAGGAAGGAAACCCCAGTGGTCGTGTCTGTATTCTTTACAAATTTGTTCATGGAGCTGTCACACGCTGGCAAGGAATGCCTCTTTTTTTATTCAAGTATAGTAATACATGTTTCAACCTTGCATTCATGAGTCTCTTGCAGTTTCTCAGAGACCAATTCTTTTCTTTTTCTTTTTGTATGTGAAATGAAACGTGGCATTTAGAATATACTTTCTCATGTTTGGGTTGTGTTCTCCATTCTCATGATTTAAGTTCAGCCGTAAATCAGCCAGGCAGCTTCTCCCTCACACACGCCCTATTCTTCCCTCCCCCAGCTAGCCGAGGGATGGGGAGGAGAATCGAAAGAATGTAACTACCACGGACTGAGATAAGAACAGTCCAGTAACTACGGTATAACACAAACCACTGCTGCTACCTCCAAAAATAATAACAATACGGGAAATAACAAGGGAAGCAAAAACAAGCGCTCATTACCCACAGATCAACACCCAGCCTGACCCGAGCAGTGATCTAGCCCTTCTGGGTAACTGCCCCCAGTTTACATCCTGGGCATGACGTGCTGTGGTATGGAATACCTCTTTGGCTAGTTTGGGTCAGGTGTCCTGTCTCTGCTTCCTCCTGGATTACCCTCTTCCCTGGCAGAGCATGAGGCTTACAAAGTCCTTGGTCAGAGTAAACATTCCTGAGCAGCAACAAAAATAATCAACAAAAGGATAAAACATCACCGAGCGTCCTGGTTTTGGGTCTAAGGGCTCTGTCTCAAAGAAAAGCAGAGGAACCCATCCCAGAAAAGGTACAGGAGTGCAGAGCACCACTTTATTTCACATGCAGGATCAGCGCAGGGGGTGTTCCACTTGTGCTTCATCCTGCAGAGCAGCACGGAGCCCTGCTGAGAGCTGAGAGCATCACCCAGCACATGCACAGCCGCGACAGCAGCAGCGCTGCTGCAATCACAGCGGGGTTACTCCACACAAGAGGCTTGGGGCATTTCTGCACAGGGGGAAGGTGCCCAAGGGAGAAACTTCAGGTCTGGGCACTCTGATGCCCAACGCCGCAGCCTTCCCCATCCCGCCTCGGGGACCAGCTCCCCGGGGCAACGGGAGGCAGCACGGCCCCAGCAGCACAGGCCAAAGGCAAATAGAGTTGGGGTCACTTCTCAGCTCTAAACAGCTCTCTCCAGGAGAAGACAATGCGGCTTCCTAGCAACGTCTCCTGCCTTCCCCTTCCTGTTGCCAGGAGATGGGCACCGTGCATGGAACCCTCATGGAACCCCGATGTCACAGTGACGCTGGAGAACTTGAGGGGCCGCTGGTGCCACCGCCCTTCAGTCTGCTGAGCGGCAGGACGCAGCCTGGCTGCTCAGCAAACACTCGGAGCCAAGGGGAGGAACCGAGCGGTGGGGGAGATGTCTTCAGGGGAGGCATCCTCAGCTTCGGCCAAGCGTCGAAGAGGTGACACGCGAGCACCTTGGGCTGCTGCCACCGCACCTCCCGCAAAGGAAAACGCCCTTCAGGGTTTGCCTGATGAACCCTGGGCCCTGACCATGCAATTTTGTGTTTCAGAGACCTCTGCCAGATGCAGAAAGCCCGCGCCATGCGCCTTCCTCTACACCCTGTGGAAGCTTGTCTGCTGCCGCAAGATCCGCTCCATCTGGTGGGGCAACAACGGAAGCTGCATTGTTATCGCAGAGGATCTCTTCCAGCAGGAAGTGCTCCGCTGGAAGAAAGCACGCAAGATCCTCATGGCTGAGAACATGAGCAGCTTCCTTGGCCAGCTCCACGTCCATGGCTTCTGCAGGATGCCGGAGGATCTCTTTCTCGTCACCCCCATCTGGGAGCTGCAGGCGTTAGCAGCGGCGGGGCCTGCTCTGGGGCAGGTACGTTGGCTCCTCCGCACACAAAAGAACCCTCCCTCATCTTGTGGCAGCTGCTGAGTGCTGACAAGATACACCGCAGCACCGCCATTATTCCCAGCAGGCCCATTCCACACTCAGGTGCTCTAGAACAAGACCTATTTGGGTTTCTCCATTGGTTTTAGCTTCTGAAGACCCGACACTTCTCTGCTCCCAGCAGCTGGAAACACAAGCGTGGTTATGACTGACCAAAGCTCTACCCTAACATTGCATTCAGCCAGAACAGCTGAGGTTTAAAATGCCCCAGAAAGTCCTTTTGAGCACCCGCGTTTGCCTTTTCCGATGCAGACGCCGAGTTACCGGATCTCTGTCTCTCTCCTTGCACCGATGGCAACTGACTCCTCTCCTTTGCATTTTGCAGCTGCTCTTCTACTACCACCCGCATTTCCAGGAGGACTGCCCCAACCTGCACAAGGTCGAGACCATGGCAGAAACTGCTATGGAGCAGTTGAGAGCGGCCACTGCAGCCTCCCTGGGCCTCAGCGTCAGCGACACCGGGCAGAGCAGATACCAACGTGGTGCTGAGCACGGTGCAGGAGCTGCACAGGAGCAACGCAACACCCAGCCCTGTGCACTCACCTGCTCCACACGCACCAGGCGCGGGGCTGCTGGACCCACACCAACAGACACCAGTGGCCCCTCTGCCCCAAAACGTAGGCGTAGGTAGATAGGAAGAGCCGTAGAGATAGGGAATAGGTTAGTTTAGGTTAGTTTAGGGTGTAAGGAACTGTTGTTGGGGTTTCAATAGGTTATAGGCTAGTATAGGAGTAAGTAACTGTTGGTGTAGGTTAGTGTAGTAGTAAGCAACTGTTGTTGGGGTTTATTAGGTTATAGGTTAGTATAGGGGTAGGTAGCCACGTTTGTTTTTCTCTAGAATAAATTTTTCTTAGAATCGTAGAATTATAGGGTAGATGTAGTTGTAGTTGTAGTTTAGTTGTAGGATAGTTAGGGTTGGAAAGGATTTCAAGAGCTTCCAGCTCCAAGCTCCCTGCCATGGGCAGAGACACTTCACACCAGACCATGTCTCCCAAGGCTCTGTCCCACCGTGACTTGAACACTGCCAGGGATGCAGCATTTACCACTTCCCTGGGCAACCTCTGCCAGCGCCTCAGCACCCTCACAGGGAAGAACGTCTACCTCATTCCTCAACTGAACTCGTGTTCCAGTGCAAACCCATCACCTCTTGTCTTATCGCTGCAGTCCCTGATGAAGGATCCCTGTCTGGCACCCTCATAGGCCCCTTCACACACTGGAAGCTGCTCTGAATAAACATTTCTGATAGAAATGGCATCATTTCTCGTCCATAAAAGCTGCCATGTGCTGTCTCTGCAGTCTCACAGGCACTGTCTCCACACCCGGGGTGGGGAGGTTGCCTTCAGGGACATGAAGGGTTTGGCTCCAGACACCAAAGCCAAAGGTCCCAGTTCAATGTCAGAGGCTCTGCCCGTGCTGCTCTGCAAGGCAGGGGAGCACAGGAGCAGCCTGGCTGCTCGGCTTCTCTGCACGTTAAAGACGAACTCAAAGCTCATCCAATCCCAGCGCTGTGCCATCGGCAGCGACACTTTCCACTGAAGCAGGTTGCTCCAAGCCCTGTCCAACCTGGCCTTGAACACTGCCAGGGATGGGGCAGTGTCGTGGTTTAAGCCCAGCCGGTAACTCAGAACCACACAGCCGCCCGCTCGCTCCCCCACTTCCTCCCCCTTCTCCTGGAGGGCTGGGGAGGAGAATCAAAAGCTTATAACTCCCATGGGAACAGTCCAGTAACTAAGGTATAACACAAACCACTGCTGCTACCACCAATAGCAATAATGTTAAGGGAATTATAGAGTCATAGTATAGTAGGGTTGGAAAGGACATTAAGATCATCCAGTTCCAACCCCTCTGCCATGGGCAGGGACACCTCACACTAAACCATGCCACCTAAGGCTTCATCCAACATGGCCTTGAACACTGCCAGGGATGGAGCACTCACAACTTCCCTGGGCAACCAATTCCAGTGCCTCACCACCCTAACAGGAAAGAATTTCCTCCGTATATCCAATCTAAACTTCCCCTGTTTAAGTTTTAACCAATTACCCCTTGTCCTATCGCTACATTTCCTATTGAAGAGTCCCTCCCCAGCATCCCTATAGGCCCCCTTCAGATACTGGAAGGCTGCTCTGAGGTCTCCACGCAGCCTTCTCTTCTCCAGGCTCAACAGCCCCAACTTCCTCAGCCTGTCTTCATACGGGAGGTGCTCCAGTCCCCTGATCATCCTCGTGGCCTCCTCTGGACTTGTTCCAACAGTTCCATGTCCTTTTTGTGTTGAGGACACCAGAACTGCACACAATGCTCCAGGTGAGGTCTCACAAGAGCAGAGTAGAGGGGCAGGATCACCTCTTTCGCCCTGCTGGTCACGCTCCTTTTGATGCAGCCCAGGATACGGTTGGCTTTCTGGGCTGCGAGCACACACTGAAGCCAGCTCATGTTCATTTTCTCATCGACCAGCACCCCCAAGTCCTTCTCCGCAGGGCCGCTCTGAATCTCTTCTTTGCCCAATCTGCGGCTGTACCTGGGATTGCTCCGACCCAGCTGTAGGACCTTGCACTTGTCATGGTTGAACTTCATAAGGTTGGCATCAGCCCACCTCACAAGCGTGTCAAGGTCCCTCTGGATGGCATCCCTTCCCTCCAGCATATCAGCTGAACCACACAGCTTGGTGTCATCGGCAAACTTGCTGAGGGCGCACTCAATCCCACTGCCCATGTCAGCGACGAAGATGTTAAACAAGACCGGTCCCAACATCGATCCCTGAGGGACACCACTTGTTACCGGTCTCCAGTTGGACACTGAGCCACTGACCACAACTCTTCGCGTGCAGCCGTCCAGCCAGTTCTTTATCCATGGAGCGGTCCATCCATCAAATCGATGTCTCTCCAATTTAGAGACAAGGATGCCATGGGGAACAGTGTTGAAGGGTTTGCACAAGTCCAGGTAGATGACATCAACTGCTCTACCCCTGTCCATCTGTTCCGTAGCCCCACCATAAAAGGCCACCAAATTGGTCAGGCAGGATTTCCCCTTAGTGAAGCCATGCTGGCTGTCAACAAGCACCTTGCTGTATTTCATGTGCCTTAGCATGCCTTCCAGGAGGATCTGGTCCAAGATTTTGCCAGGCACAGAGGCGAGACTGAGTGGTCTGTAGTTGCCTGGATCATCCATTTTCCCCTTCTTGAAAATGGGGGTTATATTTCCCTTTTTCCAGTTGTCAGGAACTTCACCCGACTGCTGCGATTTTTCAGATATAATGGACAGTGGCTTAGCAACTTCATTCGCAAGCAAAACATGGAAATAACAAGGGAAAAGAACACAACCATCCGCTCACCGCCTGCCGACAGATACCCAGCCCGACCTGAGCAGTGATCTAGCCCTTCTGGGTAACTGCCCCCAGTTTACATCCTGGGCATGACGTGCTGTGGTATGGAATACCTCTTTGGCTAGTTTGGGTCAGGTGTCCTGTCTCTGCTTCCTCCTGGATTACCCTCTTCCCTGGCAGAGCATGAGGCTTACAAAGTCCTTGGTCAGAGTAAACATTCCTGAGCAGCAACAAAAATAATCAACAAAAGGATAAAACATCACCGAGCGTCCTGGTTTTGGGTCTAAGGGCTCTGTCTCAAAGAAAAGCAGAGGAACCCATCCCAGAAAAGGTACAGGAGTGCAGAGCACCACTTTATTTCACATGCAGGATCAGCGCAGGGGGTGTTCCACTTGTGCTTCATCCTGCAGAGCAGCACGGAGCCCTGCTGAGAGCTGAGAGCATCACCCAGCACATGCACAGCCGCGACAGCAGCAGCGCTGCTGCAATCACAGCGGGGTTACTCCACACAAGAGGCTTGGGGCATTTCTGCACAGGGGGAAGGTGCCCAAGGGAGAAACTTCAGGTCTGGGCACTCTGATGCCCAACGCCGCAGCCTTCCCCATCCCGCCTCGGGGACCAGCTCCCCGGGGCAACGGGAGGCAGCACGGCCCCAGCAGCACAGGCCAAAGGCAAATAGAGTTGGGGTCACTTCTCAGCTCTAAACAGCTCTCTCCAGGAGAAGACAATGCGGCTTCCTAGCAACGTCTCCTGCCTTCCCCTTCCTGTTGCCAGGAGATGGGCACCGTGCATGGAACCCTCATGGAACCCCGATGTCACAGTGACGCTGGAGAACTTGAGGGGCCGCTGGTGCCACCGCCCTTCAGTCTGCTGAGCGGCAGGACGCAGCCTGGCTGCTCAGCAAACACTCGGAGCCAAGGGGAGGAACCGAGCGGTGGGGGAGATGTCTTCAGGGGAGGCATCCTCAGCTTCGGCCAAGCGTCGAAGAGGTGACACGCGAGCACCTTGGGCTGCTGCCACCGCACCTCCCGCAAAGGAAAACGCCCTTCAGGGTTTGCCTGATGAACCCTGGGCCCTGACCATGCAATTTTGTGTTTCAGAGACCTCTGCCAGATGCAGAAAGCCCGCGCCATGCGCCTTCCTCTACACCCTGTGGAAGCTTGTCTGCTGCCGCAAGATCCGCTCCATCTGGTGGGGCAACAACGGAAGCTGCATTGTTATCGCAGAGGATCTCTTCCAGCAGGAAGTGCTCCGCTGGAAGAAAGCACGCAAGATCCTCATGGCTGAGAACATGAGCAGCTTCCTTGGCCAGCTCCACGTCCATGGCTTCTGCAGGATGCCGGAGGATCTCTTTCTCGTCACCCCCATCTGGGAGCTGCAGGCGTTAGCAGCGGCGGGGCCTGCTCTGGGGCAGGTACGTTGGCTCCTCCGCACACAAAAGAACCCTCCCTCATCTTGTGGCAGCTGCTGAGTGCTGACAAGATACACCGCAGCACCGCCATTATTCCCAGCAGGCCCATTCCACACTCAGGTGCTCTAGAACAAGACCTATTTGGGTTTCTCCATTGGTTTTAGCTTCTGAAGACCCGACACTTCTCTGCTCCCAGCAGCTGGAAACACAAGCGTGGTTATGACTGACCAAAGCTCTACCCTAACATTGCATTCAGCCAGAACAGCTGAGGTTTAAAATGCCCCAGAAAGTCCTTTTGAGCACCCGCGTTTGCCTTTTCCGATGCAGACGCCGAGTTACCGGATCTCTGTCTCTCTCCTTGCACCGATGGCAACTGACTCCTCTCCTTTGCATTTTGCAGCTGCTCTTCTACTACCACCCGCATTTCCAGGAGGACTGCCCCAACCTGCACAAGGTCGAGACCATGGCAGAAACTGCTATGGAGCAGTTGAGAGCGGCCACTGCAGCCTCCCTGGGCCTCAGCGTCAGCGACACCGGGCAGAGCAGATACCAACGTGGTGCTGAGCACGGTGCAGGAGCTGCACAGGAGCAACGCAACACCCAGCCCTGTGCACTCACCTGCTCCACACGCACCAGGCGCGGGGCTGCTGGACCCACACCAACAGACACCAGTGGCCCCTCTGCCCCAAAACGTAGGCGTAGGTAGATAGGAAGAGCCGTAGAGATAGGGAATAGGTTAGTTTAGGTTAGTTTAGGGTGTAAGGAACTGTTGTTGGGGTTTCAATAGGTTATAGGCTAGTATAGGAGTAAGTAACTGTTGGTGTAGGTTAGTGTAGTAGTAAGCAACTGTTGTTGGGGTTTATTAGGTTATAGGTTAGTATAGGGGTAGGTAGCCACGTTTGTTTTTCTCTAGAATAAATTTTTCTTAGAATCGTAGAATTATAGGGTAGATGTAGTTGTAGTTGTAGTTTAGTTGTAGGATAGTTAGGGTTGGAAAGGATTTCAAGAGCTTCCAGCTCCAAGCTCCCTGCCATGGGCAGAGACACTTCACACCAGACCATGTCTCCCAAGGCTCTGTCCCACCGTGACTTGAACACTGCCAGGGATGCAGCATTTACCACTTCCCTGGGCAACCTCTGCCAGCGCCTCAGCACCCTCACAGGGAAGAACGTCTACCTCATTCCTCAACTGAACTCGTGTTCCAGTGCAAACCCATCACCTCTTGTCTTATCGCTGCAGTCCCTGATGAAGGATCCCTGTCTGGCACCCTCATAGGCCCCTTCACACACTGGAAGCTGCTCTGAATAAACATTTCTGATAGAAATGGCATCATTTCTCGTCCATAAAAGCTGCCATGTGCTGTCTCTGCAGTCTCACAGGCACTGTCTCCACACCCGGGGTGGGGAGGTTGCCTTCAGGGACATGAAGGGTTTGGCTCCAGACACCAAAGCCAAAGGTCCCAGTTCAATGTCAGAGGCTCTGCCCGTGCTGCTCTGCAAGGCAGGGGAGCACAGGAGCAGCCTGGCTGCTCGGCTTCTCTGCACGTTAAAGACGAACTCAAAGCTCATCCAATCCCAGCGCTGTGCCATCGGCAGCGACACTTTCCACTGAAGCAGGTTGCTCCAAGCCCTGTCCAACCTGGCCTTGAACACTGCCAGGGATGGGGCAGTGTCGTGGTTTAAGCCCAGCCGGTAACTCAGAACCACACAGCCGCCCGCTCGCTCCCCCACTTCCTCCCCCTTCTCCTGGAGGGCTGGGGAGGAGAATCAAAAGCTTATAACTCCCATGGGAACAGTCCAGTAACTAAGGTATAACACAAACCACTGCTGCTACCACCAATAGCAATAATGTTAAGGGAATTATAGAGTCATAGTATAGTAGGGTTGGAAAGGACATTAAGATCATCCAGTTCCAACCCCTCTGCCATGGGCAGGGACACCTCACACTAAACCATGCCACCTAAGGCTTCATCCAACATGGCCTTGAACACTGCCAGGGATGGAGCACTCACAACTTCCCTGGGCAACCAATTCCAGTGCCTCACCACCCTAACAGGAAAGAATTTCCTCCGTATATCCAATCTAAACTTCCCCTGTTTAAGTTTTAACCAATTACCCCTTGTCCTATCGCTACATTTCCTATTGAAGAGTCCCTCCCCAGCATCCCTATAGGCCCCCTTCAGATACTGGAAGGCTGCTCTGAGGTCTCCACGCAGCCTTCTCTTCTCCAGGCTCAACAGCCCCAACTTCCTCAGCCTGTCTTCATACGGGAGGTGCTCCAGTCCCCTGATCATCCTCGTGGCCTCCTCTGGACTTGTTCCAACAGTTCCATGTCCTTTTTGTGTTGAGGACACCAGAACTGCACACAATGCTCCAGGTGAGGTCTCACAAGAGCAGAGTAGAGGGGCAGGATCACCTCTTTCGCCCTGCTGGTCACGCTCCTTTTGATGCAGCCCAGGATACGGTTGGCTTTCTGGGCTGCGAGCACACACTGAAGCCAGCTCATGTTCATTTTCTCATCGACCAGCACCCCCAAGTCCTTCTCCGCAGGGCCGCTCTGAATCTCTTCTTTGCCCAATCTGCGGCTGTACCTGGGATTGCTCCGACCCAGCTGTAGGACCTTGCACTTGTCATGGTTGAACTTCATAAGGTTGGCATCAGCCCACCTCACAAGCGTGTCAAGGTCCCTCTGGATGGCATCCCTTCCCTCCAGCATATCAGCTGAACCACACAGCTTGGTGTCATCGGCAAACTTGCTGAGGGCGCACTCAATCCCACTGCCCATGTCAGCGACGAAGATGTTAAACAAGACCGGTCCCAACATCGATCCCTGAGGGACACCACTTGTTACCGGTCTCCAGTTGGACACTGAGCCACTGACCACAACTCTTCGCGTGCAGCCGTCCAGCCAGTTCTTTATCCATGGAGCGGTCCATCCATCAAATCGATGTCTCTCCAATTTAGAGACAAGGATGCCATGGGGAACAGTGTTGAAGGGTTTGCACAAGTCCAGGTAGATGACATCAACTGCTCTACCCCTGTCCATCTGTTCCGTAGCCCCACCATAAAAGGCCACCAAATTGGTCAGGCAGGATTTCCCCTTAGTGAAGCCATGCTGGCTGTCAACAAGCACCTTGCTGTATTTCATGTGCCTTAGCATGCCTTCCAGGAGGATCTGGTCCAAGATTTTGCCAGGCACAGAGGCGAGACTGAGTGGTCTGTAGTTGCCTGGATCATCCATTTTCCCCTTCTTGAAAATGGGGGTTATATTTCCCTTTTTCCAGTTGTCAGGAACTTCACCCGACTGCTGCGATTTTTCAGATATAATGGACAGTGGCTTAGCAACTTCATTCGCAAGCAAAACATGGAAATAACAAGGGAAAAGAACACAACCATCCGCTCACCGCCTGCCGACAGATACCCAGCCTGACCCGAGCAGTGATCTAGCCCTTCTGGGTAACTGCCCCCAGTTTACATCCTGGGCATGACGTGCTGTGGTATGGAATACCTCTTTGGCTAGTTTGGGTCAGGTGTCCTGTCTCTGCTTCCTCCTGGATTACCCTCTTCCCTGGCAGAGCATGAGGCTTACAAAGTCCTTGGTCAGAGTAAACATTCCTGAGCAGCAACAAAAATAATCAACAAAAGGATAAAACATCACCGAGCGTCCTGGTTTTGGGTCTAAGGGCTCTGTCTCAAAGAAAAGCAGAGGAACCCATCCCAGAAAAGGTACAGGAGTGCAGAGCACCACTTTATTTCACATGCAGGATCAGCGCAGGGGGTGTTCCACTTGTGCTTCATCCTGCAGAGCAGCACGGAGCCCTGCTGAGAGCTGAGAGCATCACCCAGCACATGCACAGCCGCGACAGCAGCAGCGCTGCTGCAATCACAGCGGGGTTACTCCACACAAGAGGCTTGGGGCATTTCTGCACAGGGGGAAGGTGCCCAAGGGAGAAACTTCAGGTCTGGGCACTCTGATGCCCAACGCCGCAGCCTTCCCCATCCCGCCTCGGGGACCAGCTCCCCGGGGCAACGGGAGGCAGCACGGCCCCAGCAGCACAGGCCAAAGGCAAATAGAGTTGGGGTCACTTCTCAGCTCTAAACAGCTCTCTCCAGGAGAAGACAATGCGGCTTCCTAGCAACGTCTCCTGCCTTCCCCTTCCTGTTGCCAGGAGATGGGCACCGTGCATGGAACCCTCATGGAACCCCGATGTCACAGTGACGCTGGAGAACTTGAGGGGCCGCTGGTGCCACCGCCCTTCAGTCTGCTGAGCGGCAGGACGCAGCCTGGCTGCTCAGCAAACACTCGGAGCCAAGGGGAGGAACCGAGCGGTGGGGGAGATGTCTTCAGGGGAGGCATCCTCAGCTTCGGCCAAGCGTCGAAGAGGTGACACGCGAGCACCTTGGGCTGCTGCCACCGCACCTCCCGCAAAGGAAAACGCCCTTCAGGGTTTGCCTGATGAACCCTGGGCCCTGACCATGCAATTTTGTGTTTCAGAGACCTCTGCCAGATGCAGAAAGCCCGCGCCATGCGCCTTCCTCTACACCCTGTGGAAGCTTGTCTGCTGCCGCAAGATCCGCTCCATCTGGTGGGGCAACAACGGAAGCTGCATTGTTATCGCAGAGGATCTCTTCCAGCAGGAAGTGCTCCGCTGGAAGAAAGCACGCAAGATCCTCATGGCTGAGAACATGAGCAGCTTCCTTGGCCAGCTCCACGTCCATGGCTTCTGCAGGATGCCGGAGGATCTCTTTCTCGTCACCCCCATCTGGGAGCTGCAGGCGTTAGCAGCGGCGGGGCCTGCTCTGGGGCAGGTACGTTGGCTCCTCCGCACACAAAAGAACCCTCCCTCATCTTGTGGCAGCTGCTGAGTGCTGACAAGATACACCGCAGCACCGCCATTATTCCCAGCAGGCCCATTCCACACTCAGGTGCTCTAGAACAAGACCTATTTGGGTTTCTCCATTGGTTTTAGCTTCTGAAGACCCGACACTTCTCTGCTCCCAGCAGCTGGAAACACAAGCGTGGTTATGACTGACCAAAGCTCTACCCTAACATTGCATTCAGCCAGAACAGCTGAGGTTTAAAATGCCCCAGAAAGTCCTTTTGAGCACCCGCGTTTGCCTTTTCCGATGCAGACGCCGAGTTACCGGATCTCTGTCTCTCTCCTTGCACCGATGGCAACTGACTCCTCTCCTTTGCATTTTGCAGCTGCTCTTCTACTACCACCCGCATTTCCAGGAGGACTGCCCCAACCTGCACAAGGTCGAGACCATGGCAGAAACTGCTATGGAGCAGTTGAGAGCGGCCACTGCAGCCTCCCTGGGCCTCAGCGTCAGCGACACCGGGCAGAGCAGATACCAACGTGGTGCTGAGCACGGTGCAGGAGCTGCACAGGAGCAACGCAACACCCAGCCCTGTGCACTCACCTGCTCCACACGCACCAGGCGCGGGGCTGCTGGACCCACACCAACAGACACCAGTGGCCCCTCTGCCCCAAAACGTAGGCGTAGGTAGATAGGAAGAGCCGTAGAGATAGGGAATAGGTTAGTTTAGGTTAGTTTAGGGTGTAAGGAACTGTTGTTGGGGTTTCAATAGGTTATAGGCTAGTATAGGAGTAAGTAACTGTTGGTGTAGGTTAGTGTAGTAGTAAGCAACTGTTGTTGGGGTTTATTAGGTTATAGGTTAGTATAGGGGTAGGTAGCCACGTTTGTTTTTCTCTAGAATAAATTTTTCTTAGAATCGTAGAATTATAGGGTAGATGTAGTTGTAGTTGTAGTTTAGTTGTAGGATAGTTAGGGTTGGAAAGGATTTCAAGAGCTTCCAGCTCCAAGCTCCCTGCCATGGGCAGAGACACTTCACACCAGACCATGTCTCCCAAGGCTCTGTCCCACCGTGACTTGAACACTGCCAGGGATGCAGCATTTACCACTTCCCTGGGCAACCTCTGCCAGCGCCTCAGCACCCTCACAGGGAAGAACGTCTACCTCATTCCTCAACTGAACTCGTGTTCCAGTGCAAACCCATCACCTCTTGTCTTATCGCTGCAGTCCCTGATGAAGGATCCCTGTCTGGCACCCTCATAGGCCCCTTCACACACTGGAAGCTGCTCTGAATAAACATTTCTGATAGAAATGGCATCATTTCTCGTCCATAAAAGCTGCCATGTGCTGTCTCTGCAGTCTCACAGGCACTGTCTCCACACCCGGGGTGGGGAGGTTGCCTTCAGGGACATGAAGGGTTTGGCTCCAGACACCAAAGCCAAAGGTCCCAGTTCAATGTCAGAGGCTCTGCCCGTGCTGCTCTGCAAGGCAGGGGAGCACAGGAGCAGCCTGGCTGCTCGGCTTCTCTGCACGTTAAAGACGAACTCAAAGCTCATCCAATCCCAGCGCTGTGCCATCGGCAGCGACACTTTCCACTGAAGCAGGTTGCTCCAAGCCCTGTCCAACCTGGCCTTGAACACTGCCAGGGATGGGGCAGTGTCGTGGTTTAAGCCCAGCCGGTAACTCAGAACCACACAGCCGCCCGCTCGCTCCCCCACTTCCTCCCCCTTCTCCTGGAGGGCTGGGGAGGAGAATCAAAAGCTTATAACTCCCATGGGAACAGTCCAGTAACTAAGGTATAACACAAACCACTGCTGCTACCACCAATAGCAATAATGTTAAGGGAATTATAGAGTCATAGTATAGTAGGGTTGGAAAGGACATTAAGATCATCCAGTTCCAACCCCTCTGCCATGGGCAGGGACACCTCACACTAAACCATGCCACCTAAGGCTTCATCCAACATGGCCTTGAACACTGCCAGGGATGGAGCACTCACAACTTCCCTGGGCAACCAATTCCAGTGCCTCACCACCCTAACAGGAAAGAATTTCCTCCGTATATCCAATCTAAACTTCCCCTGTTTAAGTTTTAACCAATTACCCCTTGTCCTATCGCTACATTTCCTATTGAAGAGTCCCTCCCCAGCATCCCTATAGGCCCCCTTCAGATACTGGAAGGCTGCTCTGAGGTCTCCACGCAGCCTTCTCTTCTCCAGGCTCAACAGCCCCAACTTCCTCAGCCTGTCTTCATACGGGAGGTGCTCCAGTCCCCTGATCATCCTCGTGGCCTCCTCTGGACTTGTTCCAACAGTTCCATGTCCTTTTTGTGTTGAGGACACCAGAACTGCACACAATGCTCCAGGTGAGGTCTCACAAGAGCAGAGTAGAGGGGCAGGATCACCTCTTTCGCCCTGCTGGTCACGCTCCTTTTGATGCAGCCCAGGATACGGTTGGCTTTCTGGGCTGCGAGCACACACTGAAGCCAGCTCATGTTCATTTTCTCATCGACCAGCACCCCCAAGTCCTTCTCCGCAGGGCCGCTCTGAATCTCTTCTTTGCCCAATCTGCGGCTGTACCTGGGATTGCTCCGACCCAGCTGTAGGACCTTGCACTTGTCATGGTTGAACTTCATAAGGTTGGCATCAGCCCACCTCACAAGCGTGTCAAGGTCCCTCTGGATGGCATCCCTTCCCTCCAGCATATCAGCTGAACCACACAGCTTGGTGTCATCGGCAAACTTGCTGAGGGCGCACTCAATCCCACTGCCCATGTCAGCGACGAAGATGTTAAACAAGACCGGTCCCAACATCGATCCCTGAGGGACACCACTTGTTACCGGTCTCCAGTTGGACACTGAGCCACTGACCACAACTCTTCGCGTGCAGCCGTCCAGCCAGTTCTTTATCCATGGAGCGGTCCATCCATCAAATCGATGTCTCTCCAATTTAGAGACAAGGATGCCATGGGGAACAGTGTTGAAGGGTTTGCACAAGTCCAGGTAGATGACATCAACTGCTCTACCCCTGTCCATCTGTTCCGTAGCCCCACCATAAAAGGCCACCAAATTGGTCAGGCAGGATTTCCCCTTAGTGAAGCCATGCTGGCTGTCAACAAGCACCTTGCTGTATTTCATGTGCCTTAGCATGCCTTCCAGGAGGATCTGGTCCAAGATTTTGCCAGGCACAGAGGCGAGACTGAGTGGTCTGTAGTTGCCTGGATCATCCATTTTCCCCTTCTTGAAAATGGGGGTTATATTTCCCTTTTTCCAGTTGTCAGGAACTTCACCCGACTGCTGCGATTTTTCAGATATAATGGACAGTGGCTTAGCAACTTCATTCGCAAGCAAAACATGGAAATAACAAGGGAAAAGAACACAACCATCCGCTCACCGCCTGCCGACAGATACCCAGCCCGACCTGAGCAGTGATCTAGCCCTTCTGGGTAACTGCCCCCAGTTTACATCCTGGGCATGACGTGCTGTGGTATGGAATACCTCTTTGGCTAGTTTGGGTCAGGTGTCCTGTCTCTGCTTCCTCCTGGATTACCCTCTTCCCTGGCAGAGCATGAGGCTTACAAAGTCCTTGGTCAGAGTAAACATTCCTGAGCAGCAACAAAAATAATCAACAAAAGGATAAAACATCACCGAGCGTCCTGGTTTTGGGTCTAAGGGCTCTGTCTCAAAGAAAAGCAGAGGAACCCATCCCAGAAAAGGTACAGGAGTGCAGAGCACCACTTTATTTCACATGCAGGATCAGCGCAGGGGGTGTTCCACTTGTGCTTCATCCTGCAGAGCAGCACGGAGCCCTGCTGAGAGCTGAGAGCATCACCCAGCACATGCACAGCCGCGACAGCAGCAGCGCTGCTGCAATCACAGCGGGGTTACTCCACACAAGAGGCTTGGGGCATTTCTGCACAGGGGGAAGGTGCCCAAGGGAGAAACTTCAGGTCTGGGCACTCTGATGCCCAACGCCGCAGCCTTCCCCATCCCGCCTCGGGGACCAGCTCCCCGGGGCAACGGGAGGCAGCACGGCCCCAGCAGCACAGGCCAAAGGCAAATAGAGTTGGGGTCACTTCTCAGCTCTAAACAGCTCTCTCCAGGAGAAGACAATGCGGCTTCCTAGCAACGTCTCCTGCCTTCCCCTTCCTGTTGCCAGGAGATGGGCACCGTGCATGGAACCCTCATGGAACCCCGATGTCACAGTGACGCTGGAGAACTTGAGGGGCCGCTGGTGCCACCGCCCTTCAGTCTGCTGAGCGGCAGGACGCAGCCTGGCTGCTCAGCAAACACTCGGAGCCAAGGGGAGGAACCGAGCGGTGGGGGAGATGTCTTCAGGGGAGGCATCCTCAGCTTCGGCCAAGCGTCGAAGAGGTGACACGCGAGCACCTTGGGCTGCTGCCACCGCACCTCCCGCAAAGGAAAACGCCCTTCAGGGTTTGCCTGATGAACCCTGGGCCCTGACCATGCAATTTTGTGTTTCAGAGACCTCTGCCAGATGCAGAAAGCCCGCGCCATGCGCCTTCCTCTACACCCTGTGGAAGCTTGTCTGCTGCCGCAAGATCCGCTCCATCTGGTGGGGCAACAACGGAAGCTGCATTGTTATCGCAGAGGATCTCTTCCAGCAGGAAGTGCTCCGCTGGAAGAAAGCACGCAAGATCCTCATGGCTGAGAACATGAGCAGCTTCCTTGGCCAGCTCCACGTCCATGGCTTCTGCAGGATGCCGGAGGATCTCTTTCTCGTCACCCCCATCTGGGAGCTGCAGGCGTTAGCAGCGGCGGGGCCTGCTCTGGGGCAGGTACGTTGGCTCCTCCGCACACAAAAGAACCCTCCCTCATCTTGTGGCAGCTGCTGAGTGCTGACAAGATACACCGCAGCACCGCCATTATTCCCAGCAGGCCCATTCCACACTCAGGTGCTCTAGAACAAGACCTATTTGGGTTTCTCCATTGGTTTTAGCTTCTGAAGACCCGACACTTCTCTGCTCCCAGCAGCTGGAAACACAAGCGTGGTTATGACTGACCAAAGCTCTACCCTAACATTGCATTCAGCCAGAACAGCTGAGGTTTAAAATGCCCCAGAAAGTCCTTTTGAGCACCCGCGTTTGCCTTTTCCGATGCAGACGCCGAGTTACCGGATCTCTGTCTCTCTCCTTGCACCGATGGCAACTGACTCCTCTCCTTTGCATTTTGCAGCTGCTCTTCTACTACCACCCGCATTTCCAGGAGGACTGCCCCAACCTGCACAAGGTCGAGACCATGGCAGAAACTGCTATGGAGCAGTTGAGAGCGGCCACTGCAGCCTCCCTGGGCCTCAGCGTCAGCGACACCGGGCAGAGCAGATACCAACGTGGTGCTGAGCACGGTGCAGGAGCTGCACAGGAGCAACGCAACACCCAGCCCTGTGCACTCACCTGCTCCACACGCACCAGGCGCGGGGCTGCTGGACCCACACCAACAGACACCAGTGGCCCCTCTGCCCCAAAACGTAGGCGTAGGTAGATAGGAAGAGCCGTAGAGATAGGGAATAGGTTAGTTTAGGTTAGTTTAGGGTGTAAGGAACTGTTGTTGGGGTTTCAATAGGTTATAGGCTAGTATAGGAGTAAGTAACTGTTGGTGTAGGTTAGTGTAGTAGTAAGCAACTGTTGTTGGGGTTTATTAGGTTATAGGTTAGTATAGGGGTAGGTAGCCACGTTTGTTTTTCTCTAGAATAAATTTTTCTTAGAATCGTAGAATTATAGGGTAGATGTAGTTGTAGTTGTAGTTTAGTTGTAGGATAGTTAGGGTTGGAAAGGATTTCAAGAGCTTCCAGCTCCAAGCTCCCTGCCATGGGCAGAGACACTTCACACCAGACCATGTCTCCCAAGGCTCTGTCCCACCGTGACTTGAACACTGCCAGGGATGCAGCATTTACCACTTCCCTGGGCAACCTCTGCCAGCGCCTCAGCACCCTCACAGGGAAGAACGTCTACCTCATTCCTCAACTGAACTCGTGTTCCAGTGCAAACCCATCACCTCTTGTCTTATCGCTGCAGTCCCTGATGAAGGATCCCTGTCTGGCACCCTCATAGGCCCCTTCACACACTGGAAGCTGCTCTGAATAAACATTTCTGATAGAAATGGCATCATTTCTCGTCCATAAAAGCTGCCATGTGCTGTCTCTGCAGTCTCACAGGCACTGTCTCCACACCCGGGGTGGGGAGGTTGCCTTCAGGGACATGAAGGGTTTGGCTCCAGACACCAAAGCCAAAGGTCCCAGTTCAATGTCAGAGGCTCTGCCCGTGCTGCTCTGCAAGGCAGGGGAGCACAGGAGCAGCCTGGCTGCTCGGCTTCTCTGCACGTTAAAGACGAACTCAAAGCTCATCCAATCCCAGCGCTGTGCCATCGGCAGCGACACTTTCCACTGAAGCAGGTTGCTCCAAGCCCTGTCCAACCTGGCCTTGAACACTGCCAGGGATGGGGCAGTGTCGTGGTTTAAGCCCAGCCGGTAACTCAGAACCACACAGCCGCCCGCTCGCTCCCCCACTTCCTCCCCCTTCTCCTGGAGGGCTGGGGAGGAGAATCAAAAGCTTATAACTCCCATGGGAACAGTCCAGTAACTAAGGTATAACACAAACCACTGCTGCTACCACCAATAGCAATAATGTTAAGGGAATTATAGAGTCATAGTATAGTAGGGTTGGAAAGGACATTAAGATCATCCAGTTCCAACCCCTCTGCCATGGGCAGGGACACCTCACACTAAACCATGCCACCTAAGGCTTCATCCAACATGGCCTTGAACACTGCCAGGGATGGAGCACTCACAACTTCCCTGGGCAACCAATTCCAGTGCCTCACCACCCTAACAGGAAAGAATTTCCTCCGTATATCCAATCTAAACTTCCCCTGTTTAAGTTTTAACCAATTACCCCTTGTCCTATCGCTACATTTCCTATTGAAGAGTCCCTCCCCAGCATCCCTATAGGCCCCCTTCAGATACTGGAAGGCTGCTCTGAGGTCTCCACGCAGCCTTCTCTTCTCCAGGCTCAACAGCCCCAACTTCCTCAGCCTGTCTTCATACGGGAGGTGCTCCAGTCCCCTGATCATCCTCGTGGCCTCCTCTGGACTTGTTCCAACAGTTCCATGTCCTTTTTGTGTTGAGGACACCAGAACTGCACACAATGCTCCAGGTGAGGTCTCACAAGAGCAGAGTAGAGGGGCAGGATCACCTCTTTCGCCCTGCTGGTCACGCTCCTTTTGATGCAGCCCAGGATACGGTTGGCTTTCTGGGCTGCGAGCACACACTGAAGCCAGCTCATGTTCATTTTCTCATCGACCAGCACCCCCAAGTCCTTCTCCGCAGGGCCGCTCTGAATCTCTTCTTTGCCCAATCTGCGGCTGTACCTGGGATTGCTCCGACCCAGCTGTAGGACCTTGCACTTGTCATGGTTGAACTTCATAAGGTTGGCATCAGCCCACCTCACAAGCGTGTCAAGGTCCCTCTGGATGGCATCCCTTCCCTCCAGCATATCAGCTGAACCACACAGCTTGGTGTCATCGGCAAACTTGCTGAGGGCGCACTCAATCCCACTGCCCATGTCAGCGACGAAGATGTTAAACAAGACCGGTCCCAACATCGATCCCTGAGGGACACCACTTGTTACCGGTCTCCAGTTGGACACTGAGCCACTGACCACAACTCTTCGCGTGCAGCCGTCCAGCCAGTTCTTTATCCATGGAGCGGTCCATCCATCAAATCGATGTCTCTCCAATTTAGAGACAAGGATGCCATGGGGAACAGTGTTGAAGGGTTTGCACAAGTCCAGGTAGATGACATCAACTGCTCTACCCCTGTCCATCTGTTCCGTAGCCCCACCATAAAAGGCCACCAAATTGGTCAGGCAGGATTTCCCCTTAGTGAAGCCATGCTGGCTGTCAACAAGCACCTTGCTGTATTTCATGTGCCTTAGCATGCCTTCCAGGAGGATCTGGTCCAAGATTTTGCCAGGCACAGAGGCGAGACTGAGTGGTCTGTAGTTGCCTGGATCATCCATTTTCCCCTTCTTGAAAATGGGGGTTATATTTCCCTTTTTCCAGTTGTCAGGAACTTCACCCGACTGCTGCGATTTTTCAGATATAATGGACAGTGGCTTAGCAACTTCATTCGCAAGCAAAACATGGAAATAACAAGGGAAAAGAACACAACCATCCGCTCACCGCCTGCCGACAGATACCCAGCCCGACCTGAGCAGTGATCTAGCCCTTCTGGGTAACTGCCCCCAGTTTACATCCTGGGCATGACGTGCTGTGGTATGGAATACCTCTTTGGCTAGTTTGGGTCAGGTGTCCTGTCTCTGCTTCCTCCTGGATTACCCTCTTCCCTGGCAGAGCATGAGGCTTACAAAGTCCTTGGTCAGAGTAAACATTCCTGAGCAGCAACAAAAATAATCAACAAAAGGATAAAACATCACCGAGCGTCCTGGTTTTGGGTCTAAGGGCTCTGTCTCAAAGAAAAGCAGAGGAACCCATCCCAGAAAAGGTACAGGAGTGCAGAGCACCACTTTATTTCACATGCAGGATCAGCGCAGGGGGTGTTCCACTTGTGCTTCATCCTGCAGAGCAGCACGGAGCCCTGCTGAGAGCTGAGAGCATCACCCAGCACATGCACAGCCGCGACAGCAGCAGCGCTGCTGCAATCACAGCGGGGTTACTCCACACAAGAGGCTTGGGGCATTTCTGCACAGGGGGAAGGTGCCCAAGGGAGAAACTTCAGGTCTGGGCACTCTGATGCCCAACGCCGCAGCCTTCCCCATCCCGCCTCGGGGACCAGCTCCCCGGGGCAACGGGAGGCAGCACGGCCCCAGCAGCACAGGCCAAAGGCAAATAGAGTTGGGGTCACTTCTCAGCTCTAAACAGCTCTCTCCAGGAGAAGACAATGCGGCTTCCTAGCAACGTCTCCTGCCTTCCCCTTCCTGTTGCCAGGAGATGGGCACCGTGCATGGAACCCTCATGGAACCCCGATGTCACAGTGACGCTGGAGAACTTGAGGGGCCGCTGGTGCCACCGCCCTTCAGTCTGCTGAGCGGCAGGACGCAGCCTGGCTGCTCAGCAAACACTCGGAGCCAAGGGGAGGAACCGAGCGGTGGGGGAGATGTCTTCAGGGGAGGCATCCTCAGCTTCGGCCAAGCGTCGAAGAGGTGACACGCGAGCACCTTGGGCTGCTGCCACCGCACCTCCCGCAAAGGAAAACGCCCTTCAGGGTTTGCCTGATGAACCCTGGGCCCTGACCATGCAATTTTGTGTTTCAGAGACCTCTGCCAGATGCAGAAAGCCCGCGCCATGCGCCTTCCTCTACACCCTGTGGAAGCTTGTCTGCTGCCGCAAGATCCGCTCCATCTGGTGGGGCAACAACGGAAGCTGCATTGTTATCGCAGAGGATCTCTTCCAGCAGGAAGTGCTCCGCTGGAAGAAAGCACGCAAGATCCTCATGGCTGAGAACATGAGCAGCTTCCTTGGCCAGCTCCACATCCATGGCTTCTGCAGGATGCCGGAGGATCTCTTTCTCGTCACCCCCATCTGGGAGCTGCAGGCGTTAGCAGCGGCGGGGCCTGCTCTGGGGCAGGTACGTTGGCTCCTCTGCACACAAAAGAACCCTCCCTCATCTTGTGGCAGCTGCTGAGTGCTGACAAGATACACCGCAGCACCGCCATTATTCCCAGCAGGCCCATTCCACACTCAGGTGCTCTAGAACAAGACCTATTTGGGTTTCTCCATTGGTTTTAGCTTCTGAAGACCCGACACTTCTCTGCTCCCAGCAGCTGGAAACACAAGCGTGGTTATGACTGACCAAAGCTCTACCCTAACATTGCATTCAGCCAGAACAGCTGAGGTTTAAAATGCCCCAGAAAGTCCTTTTGAGCACCCGCGTTTGCCTTTTCCGATGCAGACGCCGAGTTACCGGATCTCTGTCTCTCTCCTTGCACCGATGGCAACTGACTCCTCTCCTTTGCATTTTGCAGCTGCTCTTCTACTACCACCCGCATTTCCAGGAGGACTGCCCCAACCTGCACAAGGTCGAGACCATGGCAGAAACTGCTATGGAGCAGTTGAGAGCGGCCACTGCAGCCTCCCTGGGCCTCAGCGTCAGCGACACCGGGCAGAGCAGATACCAACGTGGTGCTGAGCACGGTGCAGGAGCTGCACAGGAGCAACGCAACACCCAGCCCTGTGCACTCACCTGCTCCACACGCACCAGGCGCGGGGCTGCTGGACCCACACCAACAGACACCAGTGGCCCCTCTGCCCCAAAACGTAGGCGTAGGTAGATAGGAAGAGCCGTAGAGATAGGGAATAGGTTAGTTTAGGTTAGTTTAGGGTGTAAGGAACTGTTGTTGGGGTTTCAATAGGTTATAGGCTAGTATAGGAGTAAGTAACTGTTGGTGTAGGTTAGTGTAGTAGTAAGCAACTGTTGTTGGGGTTTATTAGGTTATAGGTTAGTATAGGGGTAGGTAGCCACGTTTGTTTTTCTCTAGAATAAATTTTTCTTAGAATCGTAGAATTATAGGGTAGATGTAGTTGTAGTTGTAGTTTAGTTGTAGGATAGTTAGGGTTGGAAAGGATTTCAAGAGCTTCCAGCTCCAAGCTCCCTGCCATGGGCAGAGACACTTCACACCAGACCATGTCTCCCAAGGCTCTGTCCCACCGTGACTTGAACACTGCCAGGGATGCAGCATTTACCACTTCCCTGGGCAACCTCTGCCAGCGCCTCAGCACCCTCACAGGGAAGAACGTCTACCTCATTCCTCAACTGAACTCGTGTTCCAGTGCAAACCCATCACCTCTTGTCTTATCGCTGCAGTCCCTGATGAAGGATCCCTGTCTGGCACCCTCATAGGCCCCTTCACACACTGGAAGCTGCTCTGAATAAACATTTCTGATAGAAATGGCATCATTTCTCGTCCATAAAAGCTGCCATGTGCTGTCTCTGCAGTCTCACAGGCACTGTCTCCACACCCGGGGTGGGGAGGTTGCCTTCAGGGACATGAAGGGTTTGGCTCCAGACACCAAAGCCAAAGGTCCCAGTTCAATGTCAGAGGCTCTGCCCGTGCTGCTCTGCAAGGCAGGGGAGCACAGGAGCAGCCTGGCTGCTCGGCTTCTCTGCACGTTAAAGACGAACTCAAAGCTCATCCAATCCCAACGCTGTGCCATCGGCAGCGACACTTTCCACTGAAGCAGGTTGCTCCAAGCCCTGTCCAACCTGGCCTTGAACACTGCCAGGGATGGGGCAGTGTCGTGGTTTAAGCCCAGCCGGTAACTCAGAACCACACAGCCGCCCGCTCGCTCCCCCACTTCCTCCCCCTTCTCCTGGAGGGCTGGGGAGGAGAATCAAAAGCTTATAACTCCCATGGGAACAGTCCAGTAACTAAGGTATAACACAAACCACTGCTGCTACCACCAATAGCAATAATGTTAAGGGAATTATAGAGTCATAGTATAGTAGGGTTGGAAAGGACATTAAGATCATCCAGTTCCAACCCCTCTGCCATGGGCAGGGACACCTCACACTAAACCATGCCACCTAAGGCTTCATCCAACATGGCCTTGAACACTGCCAGGGATGGAGCACTCACAACTTCCCTGGGCAACCAATTCCAGTGCCTCACCACCCTAACAGGAAAGAATTTCCTCCGTATATCCAATCTAAACTTCCCCTGTTTAAGTTTTAACCAATTACCCCTTGTCCTATCGCTACATTTCCTATTGAAGAGTCCCTCCCCAGCATCCCTATAGGCCCCCTTCAGATACTGGAAGGCTGCTCTGAGGTCTCCACGCAGCCTTCTCTTCTCCAGGCTCAACAGCCCCAACTTCCTCAGCCTGTCTTCATATGGGAGGTGCTCCAGTCCCCTGATCATCCTCGTGGCCTCCTCTGGACTTGTTCCAACAGTTCCATGTCCTTTTTGTGTTGAGGACACCAGAACTGCACACAATGCTCCAGGTGAGGTCTCACAAGAGCAGAGTAGAGGGGCAGGATCACCTCTTTCGCCCTGCTGGTCACGCTCCTTTTGATGCAGCCCAGGATACGGTTGGCTTTCTGGGCTGCGAGCACACACTGAAGCCAGCTCATGTTCATTTTCTCATCGACCAGCACCCCCAAGTCCTTCTCCGCAGGGCCGCTCTGAATCTCTTCTTTGCCCAATCTGCGGCTGTACCTGGGATTGCTCCGACCCAGCTGTAGGACCTTGCACTTGTCATGGTTGAACTTCATAAGGTTGGCATCAGCCCACCTCACAAGCGTGTCAAGGTCCCTCTGGATGGCATCCCTTCCCTCCAGCATATCAGCTGAACCACACAGCTTGGTGTCATCGGCAAACTTGCTGAGGGCGCACTCAATCCCACTGCCCATGTCAGCGACGAAGATGTTAAACAAGACCGGTCCCAACATCGATCCCTGAGGGACACCACTTGTTACCGGTCTCCAGTTGGACACTGAGCCACTGACCACAACTCTTCGCGTGCAGCCGTCCAGCCAGTTCTTTATCCATGGAGCGGTCCATCCATCAAATCGATGTCTCTCCAATTTAGAGACAAGGATGCCATGGGGAACAGTGTTGAAGGGTTTGCACAAGTCCAGGTAGATGACATCAACTGCTCTACCCCTGTCCATCTGTTCCGTAGCCCCACCATAAAAGGCCACCAAATTGGTCAGGCAGGATTTCCCCTTAGTGAAGCCATGCTGGCTGTCAACAAGCACCTTGCTGTATTTCATGTGCCTTAGCATGCCTTCCAGGAGGATCTGGTCCAAGATTTTGCCAGGCACAGAGGCGAGACTGAGTGGTCTGTAGTTGCCTGGATCATCCATTTTCCCCTTCTTGAAAATGGGGGTTATATTTCCCTTTTTCCAGTTGTCAGGAACTTCACCCGACTGCTGCGATTTTTCAGATATAATGGACAGTGGCTTAGCAACTTCATTCGCAAGCAAAACATGGAAATAACAAGGGAAAAGAACACAACCATCCGCTCACCGCCTGCCGACAGATACCCAGCCCGACCTGAGCAGTGATCTAGCCCTTCTGGGTAACTGCCCCCAGTTTACATCCTGGGCATGACGTGCTGTGGTATGGAATACCTCTTTGGCTAGTTTGGGTCAGGTGTCCTGTCTCTGCTTCCTCCTGGATTACCCTCTTCCCTGGCAGAGCATGAGGCTTACAAAGTCCTTGGTCAGAGTAAACATTCCTGAGCAGCAACAAAAATAATCAACAAAAGGATAAAACATCACCGAGCGTCCTGGTTTTGGGTCTAAGGGCTCTGTCTCAAAGAAAAGCAGAGGAACCCATCCCAGAAAAGGTACAGGAGTGCAGAGCACCACTTTATTTCACATGCAGGATCAGCGCAGGGGGTGTTCCACTTGTGCTTCATCCTGCAGAGCAGCACGGAGCCCTGCTGAGAGCTGAGAGCATCACCCAGCACATGCACAGCCGCGACAGCAGCAGCGCTGCTGCAATCACAGCGGGGTTACTCCACACAAGAGGC
This sequence comes from Lathamus discolor, assembly GCF_037157495.1. Lineage (NCBI taxonomy): Eukaryota > Metazoa > Chordata > Aves > Psittaciformes > Psittacidae > Lathamus > Lathamus discolor. The sequence continues at coordinate 18,850,671 of NC_088892.1, forward strand.
TTGGGGCATTTCTGCACAGGGGGAAGGTGCCCAAGGGAGAAACTTCAGGTCTGGGCACTCTGATGCCCAACGCCGCAGCCTTCCCCATCCCGCCTCGGGGACCAGCTCCCCGGGGCAACGGGAGGCAGCACGGCCCCAGCAGCACAGGCCAAAGGCAAATAGAGTTGGGGTCACTTCTCAGCTCTAAACAGCTCTCTCCAGGAGAAGACAATGCGGCTTCCTAGCAACGTCTCCTGCCTTCCCCTTCCTGTTGCCAGGAGATGGGCACCGTGCATGGAACCCTCATGGAACCCCGATGTCACAGTGACGCTGGAGAACTTGAGGGGCCGCTGGTGCCACCGCCCTTCAGTCTGCTGAGCGGCAGGACGCAGCCTGGCTGCTCAGCAAACACTCGGAGCCAAGGGGAGGAACCGAGCGGTGGGGGAGATGTCTTCAGGGGAGGCATCCTCAGCTTCGGCCAAGCGTCGAAGAGGTGACACGCGAGCACCTTGGGCTGCTGCCACCGCACCTCCCGCAAAGGAAAACGCCCTTCAGGGTTTGCCTGATGAACCCTGGGCCCTGACCATGCAATTTTGTGTTTCAGAGACCTCTGCCAGATGCAGAAAGCCCGCGCCATGCGCCTTCCTCTACACCCTGTGGAAGCTTGTCTGCTGCCGCAAGATCCGCTCCATCTGGTGGGGCAACAACGGAAGCTGCATTGTTATCGCAGAGGATCTCTTCCAGCAGGAAGTGCTCCGCTGGAAGAAAGCACGCAAGATCCTCATGGCTGAGAACATGAGCAGCTTCCTTGGCCAGCTCCACGTCCATGGCTTCTGCAGGATGCCGGAGGATCTCTTTCTCGTCACCCCCATCTGGGAGCTGCAGGCGTTAGCAGCGGCGGGGCCTGCTCTGGGGCAGGTACGTTGGCTCCTCCGCACACAAAAGAACCCTCCCTCATCTTGTGGCAGCTGCTGAGTGCTGACAAGATACACCGCAGCACCGCCATTATTCCCAGCAGGCCCATTCCACACTCAGGTGCTCTAGAACAAGACCTATTTGGGTTTCTCCATTGGTTTTAGCTTCTGAAGACCCGACACTTCTCTGCTCCCAGCAGCTGGAAACACAAGCGTGGTTATGACTGACCAAAGCTCTACCCTAACATTGCATTCAGCCAGAACAGCTGAGGTTTAAAATGCCCCAGAAAGTCCTTTTGAGCACCCGCGTTTGCCTTTTCCGATGCAGACGCCGAGTTACCGGATCTCTGTCTCTCTCCTTGCACCGATGGCAACTGACTCCTCTCCTTTGCATTTTGCAGCTGCTCTTCTACTACCACCCGCATTTCCAGGAGGACTGCCCCAACCTGCACAAGGTCGAGACCATGGCAGAAACTGCTATGGAGCAGTTGAGAGCGGCCACTGCAGCCTCCCTGGGCCTCAGCGTCAGCGACACCGGGCAGAGCAGATACCAACGTGGTGCTGAGCACGGTGCAGGAGCTGCACAGGAGCAACGCAACACCCAGCCCTGTGCACTCACCTGCTCCACACGCACCAGGCGCGGGGCTGCTGGACCCACACCAACAGACACCAGTGGCCCCTCTGCCCCAAAACGTAGGCGTAGGTAGATAGGAAGAGCCGTAGAGATAGGGAATAGGTTAGTTTAGGTTAGTTTAGGGTGTAAGGAACTGTTGTTGGGGTTTCAATAGGTTATAGGCTAGTATAGGAGTAAGTAACTGTTGGTGTAGGTTAGTGTAGTAGTAAGCAACTGTTGTTGGGGTTTATTAGGTTATAGGTTAGTATAGGGGTAGGTAGCCACGTTTGTTTTTCTCTAGAATAAATTTTTCTTAGAATCGTAGAATTATAGGGTAGATGTAGTTGTAGTTGTAGTTTAGTTGTAGGATAGTTAGGGTTGGAAAGGATTTCAAGAGCTTCCAGCTCCAAGCTCCCTGCCATGGGCAGAGACACTTCACACCAGACCATGTCTCCCAAGGCTCTGTCCCACCGTGACTTGAACACTGCCAGGGATGCAGCATTTACCACTTCCCTGGGCAACCTCTGCCAGCGCCTCAGCACCCTCACAGGGAAGAACGTCTACCTCATTCCTCAACTGAACTCGTGTTCCAGTGCAAACCCATCACCTCTTGTCTTATCGCTGCAGTCCCTGATGAAGGATCCCTGTCTGGCACCCTCATAGGCCCCTTCACACACTGGAAGCTGCTCTGAATAAACATTTCTGATAGAAATGGCATCATTTCTCGTCCATAAAAGCTGCCATGTGCTGTCTCTGCAGTCTCACAGGCACTGTCTCCACACCCGGGGTGGGGAGGTTGCCTTCAGGGACATGAAGGGTTTGGCTCCAGACACCAAAGCCAAAGGTCCCAGTTCAATGTCAGAGGCTCTGCCCGTGCTGCTCTGCAAGGCAGGGGAGCACAGGAGCAGCCTGGCTGCTCGGCTTCTCTGCACGTTAAAGACGAACTCAAAGCTCATCCAATCCCAGCGCTGTGCCATCGGCAGCGACACTTTCCACTGAAGCAGGTTGCTCCAAGCCCTGTCCAACCTGGCCTTGAACACTGCCAGGGATGGGGCAGTGTCGTGGTTTAAGCCCAGCCGGTAACTCAGAACCACACAGCCGCCCGCTCGCTCCCCCACTTCCTCCCCCTTCTCCTGGAGGGCTGGGGAGGAGAATCAAAAGCTTATAACTCCCATGGGAACAGTCCAGTAACTAAGGTATAACACAAACCACTGCTGCTACCACCAATAGCAATAATGTTAAGGGAATTATAGAGTCATAGTATAGTAGGGTTGGAAAGGACATTAAGATCATCCAGTTCCAACCCCTCTGCCATGGGCAGGGACACCTCACACTAAACCATGCCACCTAAGGCTTCATCCAACATGGCCTTGAACACTGCCAGGGATGGAGCACTCACAACTTCCCTGGGCAACCAATTCCAGTGCCTCACCACCCTAACAGGAAAGAATTTCCTCCGTATATCCAATCTAAACTTCCCCTGTTTAAGTTTTAACCAATTACCCCTTGTCCTATCGCTACATTTCCTATTGAAGAGTCCCTCCCCAGCATCCCTATAGGCCCCCTTCAGATACTGGAAGGCTGCTCTGAGGTCTCCACGCAGCCTTCTCTTCTCCAGGCTCAACAGCCCCAACTTCCTCAGCCTGTCTTCATATGGGAGGTGCTCCAGTCCCCTGATCATCCTCGTGGCCTCCTCTGGACTTGTTCCAACAGTTCCATGTCCTTTTTGTGTTGAGGACACCAGAACTGCACACAATGCTCCAGGTGAGGTCTCACAAGAGCAGAGTAGAGGGGCAGGATCACCTCTTTCGCCCTGCTGGTCACGCTCCTTTTGATGCAGCCCAGGATACGGTTGGCTTTCTGGGCTGCGAGCACACACTGAAGCCAGCTCATGTTCATTTTCTCATCGACCAGCACCCCCAAGTCCTTCTCCGCAGGGCCGCTCTGAATCTCTTCTTTGCCCAATCTGCGGCTGTACCTGGGATTGCTCCGACCCAGCTGTAGGACCTTGCACTTGTCATGGTTGAACTTCATAAGGTTGGCATCAGCCCACCTCACAAGCGTGTCAAGGTCCCTCTGGATGGCATCCCTTCCCTCCAGCATATCAGCTGAACCACACAGCTTGGTGTCATCGGCAAACTTGCTGAGGGCGCACTCAATCCCACTGCCCATGTCAGCGACGAAGATGTTAAACAAGACCGGTCCCAACATCGATCCCTGAGGGACACCACTTGTTACCGGTCTCCAGTTGGACACTGAGCCACTGACCACAACTCTTCGCGTGCAGCCGTCCAGCCAGTTCTTTATCCATGGAGCGGTCCATCCATCAAATCGATGTCTCTCCAATTTAGAGACAAGGATGCCATGGGGAACAGTGTTGAAGGGTTTGCACAAGTCCAGGTAGATGACATCAACTGCTCTACCCCTGTCCATCTGTTCCGTAGCCCCACCATAAAAGGCCACCAAATTGGTCAGGCAGGATTTCCCCTTAGTGAAGCCATGCTGGCTGTCAACAAGCACCTTGCTGTATTTCATGTGCCTTAGCATGCCTTCCAGGAGGATCTGGTCCAAGATTTTGCCAGGCACAGAGGCGAGACTGAGTGGTCTGTAGTTGCCTGGATCATCCATTTTCCCCTTCTTGAAAATGGGGGTTATATTTCCCTTTTTCCAGTTGTCAGGAACTTCACCCGACTGCTGCGATTTTTCAGATATAATGGACAGTGGCTTAGCAACTTCATTCGCAAGCAAAACATGGAAATAACAAGGGAAAAGAACACAACCATCCGCTCACCGCCTGCCGACAGATACCCAGCCCGACCTGAGCAGTGATCTAGCCCTTCTGGGTAACTGCCCCCAGTTTACATCCTGGGCATGACGTGCTGTGGTATGGAATACCTCTTTGGCTAGTTTGGGTCAGGTGTCCTGTCTCTGCTTCCTCCTGGATTACCCTCTTCCCTGGCAGAGCATGAGGCTTACAAAGTCCTTGGTCAGAGTAAACATTCCTGAGCAGCAACAAAAATAATCAACAAAAGGATAAAACATCACCGAGCGTCCTGGTTTTGGGTCTAAGGGCTCTGTCTCAAAGAAAAGCAGAGGAACCCATCCCAGAAAAGGTACAGGAGTGCAGAGCACCACTTTATTTCACATGCAGGATCAGCGCAGGGGGTGTTCCACTTGTGCTTCATCCTGCAGAGCAGCACGGAGCCCTGCTGAGAGCTGAGAGCATCACCCAGCACATGCACAGCCGCGACAGCAGCAGCGCTGCTGCAATCACAGCGGGGTTACTCCACACAAGAGGCTTGGGGCATTTCTGCACAGGGGGAAGGTGCCCAAGGGAGAAACTTCAGGTCTGGGCACTCTGATGCCCAACGCCGCAGCCTTCCCCATCCCGCCTCGGGGACCAGCTCCCCGGGGCAACGGGAGGCAGCACGGCCCCAGCAGCACAGGCCAAAGGCAAATAGAGTTGGGGTCACTTCTCAGCTCTAAACAGCTCTCTCCAGGAGAAGACAATGCGGCTTCCTAGCAACGTCTCCTGCCTTCCCCTTCCTGTTGCCAGGAGATGGGCACCGTGCATGGAACCCTCATGGAACCCCGATGTCACAGTGACGCTGGAGAACTTGAGGGGCCGCTGGTGCCACCGCCCTTCAGTCTGCTGAGCGGCAGGACGCAGCCTGGCTGCTCAGCAAACACTCGGAGCCAAGGGGAGGAACCGAGCGGTGGGGGAGATGTCTTCAGGGGAGGCATCCTCAGCTTCGGCCAAGCGTCGAAGAGGTGACACGCGAGCACCTTGGGCTGCTGCCACCGCACCTCCCGCAAAGGAAAACGCCCTTCAGGGTTTGCCTGATGAACCCTGGGCCCTGACCATGCAATTTTGTGTTTCAGAGACCTCTGCCAGATGCAGAAAGCCCGCGCCATGCGCCTTCCTCTACACCCTGTGGAAGCTTGTCTGCTGCCGCAAGATCCGCTCCATCTGGTGGGGCAACAACGGAAGCTGCATTGTTATCGCAGAGGATCTCTTCCAGCAGGAAGTGCTCCGCTGGAAGAAAGCACGCAAGATCCTCATGGCTGAGAACATGAGCAGCTTCCTTGGCCAGCTCCACATCCATGGCTTCTGCAGGATGCCGGAGGATCTCTTTCTCGTCACCCCCATCTGGGAGCTGCAGGCGTTAGCAGCGGCGGGGCCTGCTCTGGGGCAGGTACGTTGGCTCCTCCGCACACAAAAGAACCCTCCCTCATCTTGTGGCAGCTGCTGAGTGCTGACAAGATACACCGCAGCACCGCCATTATTCCCAGCAGGCCCATTCCACACTCAGGTGCTCTAGAACAAGACCTATTTGGGTTTCTCCATTGGTTTTAGCTTCTGAAGACCCGACACTTCTCTGCTCCCAGCAGCTGGAAACACAAGCGTGGTTATGACTGACCAAAGCTCTACCCTAACATTGCATTCAGCCAGAACAGCTGAGGTTTAAAATGCCCCAGAAAGTCCTTTTGAGCACCCGCGTTTGCCTTTTCCGATGCAGACGCCGAGTTACCGGATCTCTGTCTCTCTCCTTGCACCGATGGCAACTGACTCCTCTCCTTTGCATTTTGCAGCTGCTCTTCTACTACCACCCGCATTTCCAGGAGGACTGCCCCAACCTGCACAAGGTCGAGACCATGGCAGAAACTGCTATGGAGCAGTTGAGAGCGGCCACTGCAGCCTCCCTGGGCCTCAGCGTCAGCGACACCGGGCAAAGCAGATACCAACGTGGTGCTGAGCACGGTGCAGGAGCTGCACAGGAGCAACGCAACACCCAGCCCTGTGCACTCACCTGCTCCACACGCACCAGGCGCGGGGCTGCTGGACCCACACCAACAGACACCAGTGGCCCCTCTGCCCCAAAACGTAGGCGTAGGTAGATAGGAAGAGCCGTAGAGATAGGGAATAGGTTAGTTTAGGTTAGTTTAGGGTGTAAGGAACTGTTGTTGGGGTTTCAATAGGTTATAGGCTAGTATAGGAGTAAGTAACTGTTGGTGTAGGTTAGTGTAGTAGTAAGCAACTGTTGTTGGGGTTTATTAGGTTATAGGTTAGTATAGGGGTAGGTAGCCACGTTTGTTTTTCTCTAGAATAAATTTTTCTTAGAATCGTAGAATTATAGGGTAGATGTAGTTGTAGTTGTAGTTTAGTTGTAGGATAGTTAGGGTTGGAAAGGATTTCAAGAGCTTCCAGCTCCAAGCTCCCTGCCATGGGCAGAGACACTTCACACCAGACCATGTCTCCCAAGGCTCTGTCCCACCGTGACTTGAACACTGCCAGGGATGCAGCATTTACCACTTCCCTGGGCAACCTCTGCCAGCGCCTCAGCACCCTCACAGGGAAGAACGTCTACCTCATTCCTCAACTGAACTCGTGTTCCAGTGCAAACCCATCACCTCTTGTCTTATCGCTGCAGTCCCTGATGAAGGATCCCTGTCTGGCACCCTCATAGGCCCCTTCACACACTGGAAGCTGCTCTGAATAAACATTTCTGATAGAAATGGCATCATTTCTCGTCCATAAAAGCTGCCATGTGCTGTCTCTGCAGTCTCACAGGCACTGTCTCCACACCCGGGGTGGGGAGGTTGCCTTCAGGGACATGAAGGGTTTGGCTCCAGACACCAAAGCCAAAGGTCCCAGTTCAATGTCAGAGGCTCTGCCCGTGCTGCTCTGCAAGGCAGGGGAGCACAGGAGCAGCCTGGCTGCTCGGCTTCTCTGCACGTTAAAGACGAACTCAAAGCTCATCCAATCCCAGCGCTGTGCCATCGGCAGCGACACTTTCCACTGAAGCAGGTTGCTCCAAGCCCTGTCCAACCTGGCCTTGAACACTGCCAGGGATGGGGCAGTGTCGTGGTTTAAGCCCAGCCGGTAACTCAGAACCACACAGCCGCCCGCTCGCTCCCCCACTTCCTCCCCCTTCTCCTGGAGGGCTGGGGAGGAGAATCAAAAGCTTATAACTCCCATGGGAACAGTCCAGTAACTAAGGTATAACACAAACCACTGCTGCTACCACCAATAGCAATAATGTTAAGGGAATTATAGAGTCATAGTATAGTAGGGTTGGAAAGGACATTAAGATCATCCAGTTCCAACCCCTCTGCCATGGGCAGGGACACCTCACACTAAACCATGCCACCTAAGGCTTCATCCAACATGGCCTTGAACACTGCCAGGGATGGAGCACTCACAACTTCCCTGGGCAACCAATTCCAGTGCCTCACCACCCTAACAGGAAAGAATTTCCTCCGTATATCCAATCTAAACTTCCCCTGTTTAAGTTTTAACCAATTACCCCTTGTCCTATCGCTACATTTCCTATTGAAGAGTCCCTCCCCAGCATCCCTATAGGCCCCCTTCAGATACTGGAAGGCTGCTCTGAGGTCTCCACGCAGCCTTCTCTTCTCCAGGCTCAACAGCCCCAACTTCCTCAGCCTGTCTTCATACGGGAGGTGCTCCAGTCCCCTGATCATCCTCGTGGCCTCCTCTGGACTTGTTCCAACAGTTCCATGTCCTTTTTGTGTTGAGGACACCAGAACTGCACACAATGCTCCAGGTGAGGTCTCACAAGAGCAGAGTAGAGGGGCAGGATCACCTCTTTCGCCCTGCTGGTCACGCTCCTTTTGATGCAGCCCAGGATACGGTTGGCTTTCTGGGCTGCGAGCACACACTGAAGCCAGCTCATGTTCATTTTCTCATCGACCAGCACCCCCAAGTCCTTCTCCGCAGGGCCGCTCTGAATCTCTTCTTTGCCCAATCTGCGGCTGTACCTGGGATTGCTCCGACCCAGCTGTAGGACCTTGCACTTGTCATGGTTGAACTTCATAAGGTTGGCATCAGCCCACCTCACAAGCGTGTCAAGGTCCCTCTGGATGGCATCCCTTCCCTCCAGCATATCAGCTGAACCACACAGCTTGGTGTCATCGGCAAACTTGCTGAGGGCGCACTCAATCCCACTGCCCATGTCAGCGACGAAGATGTTAAACAAGACCGGTCCCAACATCGATCCCTGAGGGACACCACTTGTTACCGGTCTCCAGTTGGACACTGAGCCACTGACCACAACTCTTCGCGTGCAGCCGTCCAGCCAGTTCTTTATCCATGGAGCGGTCCATCCATCAAATCGATGTCTCTCCAATTTAGAGACAAGGATGCCATGGGGAACAGTGTTGAAGGGTTTGCACAAGTCCAGGTAGATGACATCAACTGCTCTACCCCTGTCCATCTGTTCCGTAGCCCCACCATAAAAGGCCACCAAATTGGTCAGGCAGGATTTCCCCTTAGTGAAGCCATGCTGGCTGTCAACAAGCACCTTGCTGTATTTCATGTGCCTTAGCATGCCTTCCAGGAGGATCTGGTCCAAGATTTTGCCAGGCACAGAGGCGAGACTGAGTGGTCTGTAGTTGGCTGGATCATCCATTTTCCCCTTCTTGAAAATGGGGGTTATATTTCCCTTTTTCCAGTTGTCAGGAACTTCACCCGACTGCTGCGATTTTTCAGATATAATGGACAGTGGCTTAGCAACTTCATTCGCAAGCAAAACATGGAAATAACAAGGGAAAAGAACACAACCATCCGCTCACCGCCTGCCGACAGATACCCAGCCCGACCTGAGCAGTGATCTAGCCCTTCTGGGTAACTGCCCCCAGTTTACATCCTGGGCATGACGTGCTGTGGTATGGAATACCTCTTTGGCTAGTTTGGGTCAGGTGTCCTGTCTCTGCTTCCTCCTGGATTACCCTCTTCCCTGGCAGAGCATGAGGCTTACAAAGTCCTTGGTCAGAGTAAACATTCCTGAGCAGCAACAAAAATAATCAACAAAAGGATAAAACATCACCGAGCGTCCTGGTTTTGGGTCTAAGGGCTCTGTCTCAAAGAAAAGCAGAGGAACCCATCCCAGAAAAGGTACAGGAGTGCAGAGCACCACTTTATTTCACATGCAGGATCAGCGCAGGGGGTGTTCCACTTGTGCTTCATCCTGCAGAGCAGCACGGAGCCCTGCTGAGAGCTGAGAGCATCACCCAGCACATGCACAGCCGCGACAGCAGCAGCGCTGCTGCAATCACAGCGGGGTTACTCCACACAAGAGGCTTGGGGCATTTCTGCACAGGGGGAAGGTGCCCAAGGGAGAAACTTCAGGTCTGGGCACTCTGATGCCCAACGCCGCAGCCTTCCCCATCCCGCCTCGGGGACCAGCTCCCCGGGGCAACGGGAGGCAGCACGGCCCCAGCAGCACAGGCCAAAGGCAAATAGAGTTGGGGTCACTTCTCAGCTCTAAACAGCTCTCTCCAGGAGAAGACAATGCGGCTTCCTAGCAACGTCTCCTGCCTTCCCCTTCCTGTTGCCAGGAGATGGGCACCGTGCATGGAACCCTCATGGAACCCCGATGTCACAGTGACGCTGGAGAACTTGAGGGGCCGCTGGTGCCACCGCCCTTCAGTCTGCTGAGCGGCAGGACGCAGCCTGGCTGCTCAGCAAACACTCGGAGCCAAGGGGAGGAACCGAGCGGTGGGGGAGATGTCTTCAGGGGAGGCATCCTCAGCTTCGGCCAAGCGTCGAAGAGGTGACACGCGAGCACCTTGGGCTGCTGCCACCGCACCTCCCGCAAAGGAAAACGCCCTTCAGGGTTTGCCTGATGAACCCTGGGCCCTGACCATGCAATTTTGTGTTTCAGAGACCTCTGCCAGATGCAGAAAGCCCGCGCCATGCGCCTTCCTCTACACCCTGTGGAAGCTTGTCTGCTGCCGCAAGATCCGCTCCATCTGGTGGGGCAACAACGGAAGCTGCATTGTTATCGCAGAGGATCTCTTCCAGCAGGAAGTGCTCCGCTGGAAGAAAGCACGCAAGATCCTCATGGCTGAGAACATGAGCAGCTTCCTTGGCCAGCTCCACGTCCATGGCTTCTGCAGGATGCCGGAGGATCTCTTTCTCGTCACCCCCATCTGGGAGCTGCAGGCGTTAGCAGCGGCGGGGCCTGCTCTGGGGCAGGTACGTTGGCTCCTCCGCACACAAAAGAACCCTCCCTCATCTTGTGGCAGCTGCTGAGTGCTGACAAGATACACCGCAGCACCGCCATTATTCCCAGCAGGCCCATTCCACACTCAGGTGCTCTAGAACAAGACCTATTTGGGTTTCTCCATTGGTTTTAGCTTCTGAAGACCCGACACTTCTCTGCTCCCAGCAGCTGGAAACACAAGCGTGGTTATGACTGACCAAAGCTCTACCCTAACATTGCATTCAGCCAGAACAGCTGAGGTTTAAAATGCCCCAGAAAGTCCTTTTGAGCACCCGCGTTTGCCTTTTCCGATGCAGACGCCGAGTTACCGGATCTCTGTCTCTCTCCTTGCACCGATGGCAACTGACTCCTCTCCTTTGCATTTTGCAGCTGCTCTTCTACTACCACCCGCATTTCCAGGAGGACTGCCCCAACCTGCACAAGGTCGAGACCATGGCAGAAACTGCTATGGAGCAGTTGAGAGCGGCCACTGCAGCCTCCCTGGGCCTCAGCGTCAGCGACACCGGGCAGAGCAGATACCAACGTGGTGCTGAGCACGGTGCAGGAGCTGCACAGGAGCAACGCAACACCCAGCCCTGTGCACTCACCTGCTCCACACGCACCAGGCGCGGGGCTGCTGGACCCACACCAACAGACACCAGTGGCCCCTCTGCCCCAAAACGTAGGCGTAGGTAGATAGGAAGAGCCGTAGAGATAGGGAATAGGTTAGTTTAGGTTAGTTTAGGGTGTAAGGAACTGTTGTTGGGGTTTCAATAGGTTATAGGCTAGTATAGGAGTAAGTAACTGTTGGTGTAGGTTAGTGTAGTAGTAAGCAACTGTTGTTGGGGTTTATTAGGTTATAGGTTAGTATAGGGGTAGGTAGCCACGTTTGTTTTTCTCTAGAATAAATTTTTCTTAGAATCGTAGAATTATAGGGTAGATGTAGTTGTAGTTGTAGTTTAGTTGTAGGATAGTTAGGGTTGGAAAGGATTTCAAGAGCTTCCAGCTCCAAGCTCCCTGCCATGGGCAGAGACACTTCACACCAGACCATGTCTCCCAAGGCTCTGTCCCACCGTGACTTGAACACTGCCAGGGATGCAGCATTTACCACTTCCCTGGGCAACCTCTGCCAGCGCCTCAGCACCCTCACAGGGAAGAACGTCTACCTCATTCCTCAACTGAACTCGTGTTCCAGTGCAAACCCATCACCTCTTGTCTTATCGCTGCAGTCCCTGATGAAGGATCCCTGTCTGGCACCCTCATAGGCCCCTTCACACACTGGAAGCTGCTCTGAATAAACATTTCTGATAGAAATGGCATCATTTCTCGTCCATAAAAGCTGCCATGTGCTGTCTCTGCAGTCTCACAGGCACTGTCTCCACACCCGGGGTGGGGAGGTTGCCTTCAGGGACATGAAGGGTTTGGCTCCAGACACCAAAGCCAAAGGTCCCAGTTCAATGTCAGAGGCTCTGCCCGTGCTGCTCTGCAAGGCAGGGGAGCACAGGAGCAGCCTGGCTGCTCGGCTTCTCTGCACGTTAAAGACGAACTCAAAGCTCATCCAATCCCAGCGCTGTGCCATCGGCAGCGACACTTTCCACTGAAGCAGGTTGCTCCAAGCCCTGTCCAACCTGGCCTTGAACACTGCCAGGGATGGGGCAGTGTCGTGGTTTAAGCCCAGCCGGTAACTCAGAACCACACAGCCGCCCGCTCGCTCCCCCACTTCCTCCCCCTTCTCCTGGAGGGCTGGGGAGGAGAATCAAAAGCTTATAACTCCCATGGGAACAGTCCAGTAACTAAGGTATAACACAAACCACTGCTGCTACCACCAATAGCAATAATGTTAAGGGAATTATAGAGTCATAGTATAGTAGGGTTGGAAAGGACATTAAGATCATCCAGTTCCAACCCCTCTGCCATGGGCAGGGACACCTCACACTAAACCATGCCACCTAAGGCTTCATCCAACATGGCCTTGAACACTGCCAGGGATGGAGCACTCACAACTTCCCTGGGCAACCAATTCCAGTGCCTCACCACCCTAACAGGAAAGAATTTCCTCCGTATATCCAATCTAAACTTCCCCTGTTTAAGTTTTAACCAATTACCCCTTGTCCTATCGCTACATTTCCTATTGAAGAGTCCCTCCCCAGCATCCCTATAGGCCCCCTTCAGATACTGGAAGGCTGCTCTGAGGTCTCCACGCAGCCTTCTCTTCTCCAGGCTCAACAGCCCCAACTTCCTCAGCCTGTCTTCATACGGGAGGTGCTCCAGTCCCCTGATCATCCTCGTGGCCTCCTCTGGACTTGTTCCAACAGTTCCATGTCCTTTTTGTGTTGAGGACACCAGAACTGCACACAATGCTCCAGGTGAGGTCTCACAAGAGCAGAGTAGAGGGGCAGGATCACCTCTTTCGCCCTGCTGGTCACGCTCCTTTTGATGCAGCCCAGGATACGGTTGGCTTTCTGGGCTGCGAGCACACACTGAAGCCAGCTCATGTTCATTTTCTCATCGACCAGCACCCCCAAGTCCTTCTCCGCAGGGCCGCTCTGAATCTCTTCTTTGCCCAATCTGCGGCTGTACCTGGGATTGCTCCGACCCAGCTGTAGGACCTTGCACTTGTCATGGTTGAACTTCATAAGGTTGGCATCAGCCCACCTCACAAGCGTGTCAAGGTCCCTCTGGATGGCATCCCTTCCCTCCAGCATATCAGCTGAACCACACAGCTTGGTGTCATCGGCAAACTTGCTGAGGGCGCACTCAATCCCACTGCCCATGTCAGCGACGAAGATGTTAAACAAGACCGGTCCCAACATCGATCCCTGAGGGACACCACTTGTTACCGGTCTCCAGTTGGACACTGAGCCACTGACCACAACTCTTCGCGTGCAGCCGTCCAGCCAGTTCTTTATCCATGGAGCGGTCCATCCATCAAATCGATGTCTCTCCAATTTAGAGACAAGGATGCCATGGGGAACAGTGTTGAAGGGTTTGCACAAGTCCAGGTAGATGACATCAACTGCTCTACCCCTGTCCATCTGTTCCGTAGCCCCACCATAAAAGGCCACCAAATTGGTCAGGCAGGATTTCCCCTTAGTGAAGCCATGCTGGCTGTCAACAAGCACCTTGCTGTATTTCATGTGCCTTAGCATGCCTTCCAGGAGGATCTGGTCCAAGATTTTGCCAGGCACAGAGGCGAGACTGAGTGGTCTGTAGTTGCCTGGATCATCCATTTTCCCCTTCTTGAAAATGGGGGTTATATTTCCCTTTTTCCAGTTGTCAGGAACTTCACCCGACTGCTGCGATTTTTCAGATATAATGGACAGTGGCTTAGCAACTTCATTCGCAAGCAAAACATGGAAATAACAAGGGAAAAGAACACAACCATCCGCTCACCGCCTGCCGACAGATACCCAGCCCGACCTGAGCAGTGATCTAGCCCTTCTGGGTAACTGCCCCCAGTTTACATCCTGGGCATGACGTGCTGTGGTATGGAATACCTCTTTGGCTAGTTTGGGTCAGGTGTCCTGTCTCTGCTTCCTCCTGGATTACCCTCTTCCCTGGCAGAGCATGAGGCTTACAAAGTCCTTGGTCAGAGTAAACATTCCTGAGCAGCAACAAAAATAATCAACAAAAGGATAAAACATCACCGAGCGTCCTGGTTTTGGGTCTAAGGGCTCTGTCTCAAAGAAAAGCAGAGGAACCCATCCCAGAAAAGGTACAGGAGTGCAGAGCACCACTTTATTTCACATGCAGGATCAGCGCAGGGGGTGTTCCACTTGTGCTTCATCCTGCAGAGCAGCACGGAGCCCTGCTGAGAGCTGAGAGCATCACCCAGCACATGCACAGCCGCGACAGCAGCAGCGCTGCTGCAATCACAGCGGGGTTACTCCACACAAGAGGCTTGGGGCATTTCTGCACAGGGGGAAGGTGCCCAAGGGAGAAACTTCAGGTCTGGGCACTCTGATGCCCAACGCCGCAGCCTTCCCCATCCCGCCTCGGGGACCAGCTCCCCGGGGCAACGGGAGGCAGCACGGCCCCAGCAGCACAGGCCAAAGGCAAATAGAGTTGGGGTCACTTCTCAGCTCTAAACAGCTCTCTCCAGGAGAAGACAATGCGGCTTCCTAGCAACGTCTCCTGCCTTCCCCTTCCTGTTGCCAGGAGATGGGCACCGTGCATGGAACCCTCATGGAACCCCGATGTCACAGTGACGCTGGAGAACTTGAGGGGCCGCTGGTGCCACCGCCCTTCAGTCTGCTGAGCGGCAGGACGCAGCCTGGCTGCTCAGCAAACACTCGGAGCCAAGGGGAGGAACCGAGCGGTGGGGGAGATGTCTTCAGGGGAGGCATCCTCAGCTTCGGCCAAGCGTCGAAGAGGTGACACGCGAGCACCTTGGGCTGCTGCCACCGCACCTCCCGCAAAGGAAAACGCCCTTCAGGGTTTGCCTGATGAACCCTGGGCCCTGACCATGCAATTTTGTGTTTCAGAGACCTCTGCCAGATGCAGAAAGCCCGCGCCATGCGCCTTCCTCTACACCCTGTGGAAGCTTGTCTGCTGCCGCAAGATCCGCTCCATCTGGTGGGGCAACAACGGAAGCTGCATTGTTATCGCAGAGGATCTCTTCCAGCAGGAAGTGCTCCGCTGGAAGAAAGCACGCAAGATCCTCATGGCTGAGAACATGAGCAGCTTCCTTGGCCAGCTCCACGTCCATGGCTTCTGCAGGATGCCGGAGGATCTCTTTCTCGTCACCCCCATCTGGGAGCTGCAGGCGTTAGCAGCGGCGGGGCCTGCTCTGGGGCAGGTACGTTGGCTCCTCCGCACACAAAAGAACCCTCCCTCATCTTGTGGCAGCTGCTGAGTGCTGACAAGATACACCGCAGCACCGCCATTATTCCCAGCAGGCCCATTCCACACTCAGGTGCTCTAGAACAAGACCTATTTGGGTTTCTCCATTGGTTTTAGCTTCTGAAGACCCGACACTTCTCTGCTCCCAGCAGCTGGAAACACAAGCGTGGTTATGACTGACCAAAGCTCTACCCTAACATTGCATTCAGCCAGAACAGCTGAGGTTTAAAATGCCCCAGAAAGTCCTTTTGAGCACCCGCGTTTGCCTTTTCCGATGCAGACGCCGAGTTACCGGATCTCTGTCTCTCTCCTTGCACCGATGGCAACTGACTCCTCTCCTTTGCATTTTGCAGCTGCTCTTCTACTACCACCCGCATTTCCAGGAGGACTGCCCCAACCTGCACAAGGTCGAGACCATGGCAGAAACTGCTATGGAGCAGTTGAGAGCGGCCACTGCAGCCTCCCTGGGCCTCAGCGTCAGCGACACCGGGCAGAGCAGATACCAACGTGGTGCTGAGCACGGTGCAGGAGCTGCACAGGAGCAACGCAACACCCAGCCCTGTGCACTCACCTGCTCCACACGCACCAGGCGCGGGGCTGCTGGACCCACACCAACAGACACCAGTGGCCCCTCTGCCCCAAAACGTAGGCGTAGGTAGATAGGAAGAGCCGTAGAGATAGGGAATAGGTTAGTTTAGGTTAGTTTAGGGTGTAAGGAACTGTTGTTGGGGTTTCAATAGGTTATAGGCTAGTATAGGAGTAAGTAACTGTTGGTGTAGGTTAGTGTAGTAGTAAGCAACTGTTGTTGGGGTTTATTAGGTTATAGGTTAGTATAGGGGTAGGTAGCCACGTTTGTTTTTCTCTAGAATAAATTTTTCTTAGAATCGTAGAATTATAGGGTAGATGTAGTTGTAGTTGTAGTTTAGTTGTAGGATAGTTAGGGTTGGAAAGGATTTCAAGAGCTTCCAGCTCCAAGCTCCCTGCCATGGGCAGAGACACTTCACACCAGACCATGTCTCCCAAGGCTCTGTCCCACCGTGACTTGAACACTGCCAGGGATGCAGCATTTACCACTTCCCTGGGCAACCTCTGCCAGCGCCTCAGCACCCTCACAGGGAAGAACGTCTACCTCATTCCTCAACTGAACTCGTGTTCCAGTGCAAACCCATCACCTCTTGTCTTATCGCTGCAGTCCCTGATGAAGGATCCCTGTCTGGCACCCTCATAGGCCCCTTCACACACTGGAAGCTGCTCTGAATAAACATTTCTGATAGAAATGGCATCATTTCTCGTCCATAAAAGCTGCCATGTGCTGTCTCTGCAGTCTCACAGGCACTGTCTCCACACCCGGGGTGGGGAGGTTGCCTTCAGGGACATGAAGGGTTTGGCTCCAGACACCAAAGCCAAAGGTCCCAGTTCAATGTCAGAGGCTCTGCCCGTGCTGCTCTGCAAGGCAGGGGAGCACAGGAGCAGCCTGGCTGCTCGGCTTCTCTGCACGTTAAAGACGAACTCAAAGCTCATCCAATCCCAGCGCTGTGCCATCGGCAGCGACACTTTCCACTGAAGCAGGTTGCTCCAAGCCCTGTCCAACCTGGCCTTGAACACTGCCAGGGATGGGGCAGTGTCGTGGTTTAAGCCCAGCCGGTAACTCAGAACCACACAGCCGCCCGCTCGCTCCCCCACTTCCTCCCCCTTCTCCTGGAGGGCTGGGGAGGAGAATCAAAAGCTTATAACTCCCATGGGAACAGTCCAGTAACTAAGGTATAACACAAACCACTGCTGCTACCACCAATAGCAATAATGTTAAGGGAATTATAGAGTCATAGTATAGTAGGGTTGGAAAGGACATTAAGATCATCCAGTTCCAACCCCTCTGCCATGGGCAGGGACACCTCACACTAAACCATGCCACCTAAGGCTTCATCCAACATGGCCTTGAACACTGCCAGGGATGGAGCACTCACAACTTCCCTGGGCAACCAATTCCAGTGCCTCACCACCCTAACAGGAAAGAATTTCCTCCGTATATCCAATCTAAACTTCCCCTGTTTAAGTTTTAACCAATTACCCCTTGTCCTATCGCTACATTTCCTATTGAAGAGTCCCTCCCCAGCATCCCTATAGGCCCCCTTCAGATACTGGAAGGCTGCTCTGAGGTCTCCACGCAGCCTTCTCTTCTCCAGGCTCAACAGCCCCAACTTCCTCAGCCTGTCTTCATACGGGAGGTGCTCCAGTCCCCTGATCATCCTCGTGGCCTCCTCTGGACTTGTTCCAACAGTTCCATGTCCTTTTTGTGTTGAGGACACCAGAACTGCACACAATGCTCCAGGTGAGGTCTCACAAGAGCAGAGTAGAGGGGCAGGATCACCTCTTTCGCCCTGCTGGTCACGCTCCTTTTGATGCAGCCCAGGATACGGTTGGCTTTCTGGGCTGCGAGCACACACTGAAGCCAGCTCATGTTCATTTTCTCATCGACCAGCACCCCCAAGTCCTTCTCCGCAGGGCCGCTCTGAATCTCTTCTTTGCCCAATCTGCGGCTGTACCTGGGATTGCTCCGACCCAGCTGTAGGACCTTGCACTTGTCATGGTTGAACTTCATAAGGTTGGCATCAGCCCACCTCACAAGCGTGTCAAGGTCCCTCTGGATGGCATCCCTTCCCTCCAGCATATCAGCTGAACCACACAGCTTGGTGTCATCGGCAAACTTGCTGAGGGCGCACTCAATCCCACTGCCCATGTCAGCGACGAAGATGTTAAACAAGACCGGTCCCAACATCGATCCCTGAGGGACACCACTTGTTACCGGTCTCCAGTTGGACACTGAGCCACTGACCACAACTCTTCGCGTGCAGCCGTCCAGCCAGTTCTTTATCCATGGAGCGGTCCATCCATCAAATCGATGTCTCTCCAATTTAGAGACAAGGATGCCATGGGGAACAGTGTTGAAGGGTTTGCACAAGTCCAGGTAGATGACATCAACTGCTCTACCCCTGTCCATCTGTTCCGTAGCCCCACCATAAAAGGCCACCAAATTGGTCAGGCAGGATTTCCCCTTAGTGAAGCCATGCTGGCTGTCAACAAGCACCTTGCTGTATTTCATGTGCCTTAGCATGCCTTCCAGGAGGATCTGGTCCAAGATTTTGCCAGGCACAGAGGCGAGACTGAGTGGTCTGTAGTTGCCTGGATCATCCATTTTCCCCTTCTTGAAAATGGGGGTTATATTTCCCTTTTTCCAGTTGTCAGGAACTTCACCCGACTGCTGCGATTTTTCAGATATAATGGACAGTGGCTTAGCAACTTCATTCGCAAGCAAAACATGGAAATAACAAGGGAAAAGAACACAACCATCCGCTCACCGCCTGCCGACAGATACCCAGCCCGACCTGAGCAGTGATCTAGCCCTTCTGGGTAACTGCCCCCAGTTTACATCCTGGGCATGACGTGCTGTGGTATGGAATACCTCTTTGGCTAGTTTGGGTCAGGTGTCCTGTCTCTGCTTCCTCCTGGATTACCCTCTTCCCTGGCAGAGCATGAGGCTTACAAAGTCCTTGGTCAGAGTAAACATTCCTGAGCAGCAACAAAAATAATCAACAAAAGGATAAAACATCACCGAGCGTCCTGGTTTTGGGTCTAAGGGCTCTGTCTCAAAGAAAAGCAGAGGAACCCATCCCAGAAAAGGTACAGGAGTGCAGAGCACCACTTTATTTCACATGCAGGATCAGCGCAGGGGGTGTTCCACTTGTGCTTCATCCTGCAGAGCAGCACGGAGCCCTGCTGAGAGCTGAGAGCATCACCCAGCACATGCACAGCCGCGACAGCAGCAGCGCTGCTGCAATCACAGCGGGGTTACTCCACACAAGAGGCTTGGGGCATTTCTGCACAGGGGGAAGGTGCCCAAGGGAGAAACTTCAGGTCTGGGCACTCTGATGCCCAACGCCGCAGCCTTCCCCATCCCGCCTCGGGGACCAGCTCCCCGGGGCAACGGGAGGCAGCACGGCCCCAGCAGCACAGGCCAAAGGCAAATAGAGTTGGGGTCACTTCTCAGCTCTAAACAGCTCTCTCCAGGAGAAGACAATGCGGCTTCCTAGCAACGTCTCCTGCCTTCCCCTTCCTGTTGCCAGGAGATGGGCACCGTGCATGGAACCCTCATGGAACCCCGATGTCACAGTGACGCTGGAGAACTTGAGGGGCCGCTGGTGCCACCGCCCTTCAGTCTGCTGAGCGGCAGGACGCAGCCTGGCTGCTCAGCAAACACTCGGAGCCAAGGGGAGGAACCGAGCGGTGGGGGAGATGTCTTCAGGGGAGGCATCCTCAGCTTCGGCCAAGCGTCGAAGAGGTGACACGCGAGCACCTTGGGCTGCTGCCACCGCACCTCCCGCAAAGGAAAACGCCCTTCAGGGTTTGCCTGATGAACCCTGGGCCCTGACCATGCAATTTTGTGTTTCAGAGACCTCTGCCAGATGCAGAAAGCCCGCGCCATGCGCCTTCCTCTACACCCTGTGGAAGCTTGTCTGCTGCCGCAAGATCCGCTCCATCTGGTGGGGCAACAACGGAAGCTGCATTGTTATCGCAGAGGATCTCTTCCAGCAGGAAGTGCTCCGCTGGAAGAAAGCACGCAAGATCCTCATGGCTGAGAACATGAGCAGCTTCCTTGGCCAGCTCCACGTCCATGGCTTCTGCAGGATGCCGGAGGATCTCTTTCTCGTCACCCCCATCTGGGAGCTGCAGGCGTTAGCAGCGGCGGGGCCTGCTCTGGGGCAGGTACGTTGGCTCCTCCGCACACAAAAGAACCCTCCCTCATCTTGTGGCAGCTGCTGAGTGCTGACAAGATACACCGCAGCACCGCCATTATTCCCAGCAGGCCCATTCCACACTCAGGTGCTCTAGAACAAGACCTATTTGGGTTTCTCCATTGGTTTTAGCTTCTGAAGACCCGACACTTCTCTGCTCCCAGCAGCTGGAAACACAAGCGTGGTTATGACTGACCAAAGCTCTACCCTAACATTGCATTCAGCCAGAACAGCTGAGGTTTAAAATGCCCCAGAAAGTCCTTTTGAGCACCCGCGTTTGCCTTTTCCGATGCAGACGCCGAGTTACCGGATCTCTGTCTCTCTCCTTGCACCGATGGCAACTGACTCCTCTCCTTTGCATTTTGCAGCTGCTCTTCTACTACCACCCGCATTTCCAGGAGGACTGCCCCAACCTGCACAAGGTCGAGACCATGGCAGAAACTGCTATGGAGCAGTTGAGAGCGGCCACTGCAGCCTCCCTGGGCCTCAGCGTCAGCGACACCGGGCAGAGCAGATACCAACGTGGTGCTGAGCACGGTGCAGGAGCTGCACAGGAGCAACGCAACACCCAGCCCTGTGCACTCACCTGCTCCACACGCACCAGGCGCGGGGCTGCTGGACCCACACCAACAGACACCAGTGGCCCCTCTGCCCCAAAACGTAGGCGTAGGTAGATAGGAAGAGCCGTAGAGATAGGGAATAGGTTAGTTTAGGTTAGTTTAGGGTGTAAGGAACTGTTGTTGGGGTTTCAATAGGTTATAGGCTAGTATAGGAGTAAGTAACTGTTGGTGTAGGTTAGTGTAGTAGTAAGCAACTGTTGTTGGGGTTTATTAGGTTATAGGTTAGTATAGGGGTAGGTAGCCACGTTTGTTTTTCTCTAGAATAAATTTTTCTTAGAATCGTAGAATTATAGGGTAGATGTAGTTGTAGTTGTAGTTTAGTTGTAGGATAGTTAGGGTTGGAAAGGATTTCAAGAGCTTCCAGCTCCAAGCTCCCTGCCATGGGCAGAGACACTTCACACCAGACCATGTCTCCCAAGGCTCTGTCCCACCGTGACTTGAACACTGCCAGGGATGCAGCATTTACCACTTCCCTGGGCAACCTCTGCCAGCGCCTCAGCACCCTCACAGGGAAGAACGTCTACCTCATTCCTCAACTGAACTCGTGTTCCAGTGCAAACCCATCACCTCTTGTCTTATCGCTGCAGTCCCTGATGAAGGATCCCTGTCTGGCACCCTCATAGGCCCCTTCACACACTGGAAGCTGCTCTGAATAAACATTTCTGATAGAAATGGCATCATTTCTCGTCCATAAAAGCTGCCATGTGCTGTCTCTGCAGTCTCACAGGCACTGTCTCCACACCCGGGGTGGGGAGGTTGCCTTCAGGGACATGAAGGGTTTGGCTCCAGACACCAAAGCCAAAGGTCCCAGTTCAATGTCAGAGGCTCTGCCCGTGCTGCTCTGCAAGGCAGGGGAGCACAGGAGCAGCCTGGCTGCTCGGCTTCTCTGCACGTTAAAGACGAACTCAAAGCTCATCCAATCCCAGCGCTGTGCCATCGGCAGCGACACTTTCCACTGAAGCAGGTTGCTCCAAGCCCTGTCCAACCTGGCCTTGAACACTGCCAGGGATGGGGCAGTGTCGTGGTTTAAGCCCAGCCGGTAACTCAGAACCACACAGCCGCCCGCTCGCTCCCCCACTTCCTCCCCCTTCTCCTGGAGGGCTGGGGAGGAGAATCAAAAGCTTATAACTCCCATGGGAACAGTCCAGTAACTAAGGTATAACACAAACCACTGCTGCTACCACCAATAGCAATAATGTTAAGGGAATTATAGAGTCATAGTATAGTAGGGTTGGAAAGGACATTAAGATCATCCAGTTCCAACCCCTCTGCCATGGGCAGGGACACCTCACACTAAACCATGCCACCTAAGGCTTCATCCAACATGGCCTTGAACACTGCCAGGGATGGAGCACTCACAACTTCCCTGGGCAACCAATTCCAGTGCCTCACCACCCTAACAGGAAAGAATTTCCTCCGTATATCCAATCTAAACTTCCCCTGTTTAAGTTTTAACCAATTACCCCTTGTCCTATCGCTACATTTCCTATTGAAGAGTCCCTCCCCAGCATCCCTATAGGCCCCCTTCAGATACTGGAAGGCTGCTCTGAGGTCTCCACGCAGCCTTCTCTTCTCCAGGCTCAACAGCCCCAACTTCCTCAGCCTGTCTTCATACGGGAGGTGCTCCAGTCCCCTGATCATCCTCGTGGCCTCCTCTGGACTTGTTCCAACAGTTCCATGTCCTTTTTGTGTTGAGGACACCAGAACTGCACACAATGCTCCAGGTGAGGTCTCACAAGAGCAGAGTAGAGGGGCAGGATCACCTCTTTCGCCCTGCTGGTCACGCTCCTTTTGATGCAGCCCAGGATACGGTTGGCTTTCTGGGCTGCGAGCACACACTGAAGCCAGCTCATGTTCATTTTCTCATCGACCAGCACCCCCAAGTCCTTCTCCGCAGGGCCGCTCTGAATCTCTTCTTTGCCCAATCTGCGGCTGTACCTGGGATTGCTCCGACCCAGCTGTAGGACCTTGCACTTGTCATGGTTGAACTTCATAAGGTTGGCATCAGCCCACCTCACAAGCGTGTCAAGGTCCCTCTGGATGGCATCCCTTCCCTCCAGCATATCAGCTGAACCACACAGCTTGGTGTCATCGGCAAACTTGCTGAGGGCGCACTCAATCCCACTGCCCATGTCAGCGACGAAGATGTTAAACAAGACCGGTCCCAACATCGATCCCTGAGGGACACCACTTGTTACCGGTCTCCAGTTGGACACTGAGCCACTGACCACAACTCTTCGCGTGCAGCCGTCCAGCCAGTTCTTTATCCATGGAGCGGTCCATCCATCAAATCGATGTCTCTCCAATTTAGAGACAAGGATGCCATGGGGAACAGTGTTGAAGGGTTTGCACAAGTCCAGGTAGATGACATCAACTGCTCTACCCCTGTCCATCTGTTCCGTAGCCCCACCATAAAAGGCCACCAAATTGGTCAGGCAGGATTTCCCCTTAGTGAAGCCATGCTGGCTGTCAACAAGCACCTTGCTGTATTTCATGTGCCTTAGCATGCCTTCCAGGAGGATCTGGTCCAAGATTTTGCCAGGCACAGAGGCGAGACTGAGTGGTCTGTAGTTGGCTGGATCATCCATTTTCCCCTTCTTGAAAATGGGGGTTATATTTCCCTTTTTCCAGTTGTCAGGAACTTCACCCGACTGCTGCGATTTTTCAGATATAATGGACAGTGGCTTAGCAACTTCATTCGCAAGCAAAACATGGAAATAACAAGGGAAAAGAACACAACCATCCGCTCACCGCCTGCCGACAGATACCCAGCCCGACCTGAGCAGTGATCTAGCCCTTCTGGGTAACTGCCCCCAGTTTACATCCTGGGCATGACGTGCTGTGGTATGGAATACCTCTTTGGCTAGTTTGGGTCAGGTGTCCTGTCTCTGCTTCCTCCTGGATTACCCTCTTCCCTGGCAGAGCATGAGGCTTACAAAGTCCTTGGTCAGAGTAAACATTCCTGAGCAGCAACAAAAATAATCAACAAAAGGATAAAACATCACCGAGCGTCCTGGTTTTGGGTCTAAGGGCTCTGTCTCAAAGAAAAGCAGAGGAACCCATCCCAGAAAAGGTACAGGAGTGCAGAGCACCACTTTATTTCACATGCAGGATCAGCGCAGGGGGTGTTCCACTTGTGCTTCATCCTGCAGAGCAGCACGGAGCCCTGCTGAGAGCTGAGAGCATCACCCAGCACATGCACAGCCGCGACAGCAGCAGCGCTGCTGCAATCACAGCGGGGTTACTCCACACAAGAGGCTTGGGGCATTTCTGCACAGGGGGAAGGTGCCCAAGGGAGAAACTTCAGGTCTGGGCACTCTGATGCCCAACGCTGCAGCCTTCCCCATCCCGCCTCGGGGACCAGCTCCCCGGGGCAACGGGAGGCAGCACGGCCCCAGCAGCACAGGCCAAAGGCAAATAGAGTTGGGGTCACTTCTCAGCTCTAAACAGCTCTCTCCAGGAGAAGACAATGCGGCTTCCTAGCAACGTCTCCTGCCTTCCCCTTCCTGTTGCCAGGAGATGGGCACCGTGCATGGAACCCTCATGGAACCCCGATGTCACAGTGACGCTGGAGAACTTGAGGGGCCGCTGGTGCCACCGCCCTTCAGTCTGCTGAGCGGCAGGACGCAGCCTGGCTGCTCAGCAAACACTCGAAGCCAAGGGGAGGAACCGAGCGGTGGGGGAGATGTCTTCAGGGGAGGCATCCTCAGCTTCGGCCAAGCGTCGAAGAGGTGACACGCGAGCACCTTGGGCTGCTGCCACCGCACCTCCCGCAAAGGAAAACGCCCTTCAGGGTTTGCCTGATGAACCCTGGGCCCTGACCATGCAATTTTGTGTTTCAGAGACCTCTGCCAGATGCAGAAAGCCCGCGCCATGCGCCTTCCTCTACACCCTGTGGAAGCTTGTCTGCTGCCGCAAGATCCGCTCCATCTGGTGGGGCAACAACGGAAGCTGCATTGTTATCGCAGAGGATCTCTTCCAGCAGGAAGTGCTCCGCTGGAAGAAAGCACGCAAGATCCTCATGGCTGAGAACATGAGCAGCTTCCTTGGCCAGCTCCACGTCCATGGCTTCTGCAGGATGCCGGAGGATCTCTTTCTCGTCACCCCCATCTGGGAGCTGCAGGCGTTAGCAGCGGCGGGGCCTGCTCTGGGGCAGGTACGTTGGCTCCTCCGCACACAAAAGAACCCTCCCTCATCTTGTGGCAGCTGCTGAGTGCTGACAAGATACACCGCAGCACCGCCATTATTCCCAGCAGGCCCATTCCACACTCAGGTGCTCTAGAACAAGACCTATTTGGGTTTCTCCATTGGTTTTAGCTTCTGAAGACCCGACACTTCTCTGCTCCCAGCAGCTGGAAACACAAGCGTGGTTATGACTGACCAAAGCTCTACCCTAACATTGCATTCAGCCAGAACAGCTGAGGTTTAAAATGCCCCAGAAAGTCCTTTTGAGCACCCGCGTTTGCCTTTTCCGATGCAGACGCCGAGTTACCGGATCTCTGTCTCTCTCCTTGCACCGATGGCAACTGACTCCTCTCCTTTGCATTTTGCAGCTGCTCTTCTACTACCACCCGCATTTCCAGGAGGACTGCCCCAACCTGCACAAGGTCGAGACCATGGCAGAAACTGCTATGGAGCAGTTGAGAGCGGCCACTGCAGCCTCCCTGGGCCTCAGCGTCAGCGACACCGGGCAGAGCAGATACCAACGTGGTGCTGAGCACGGTGCAGGAGCTGCACAGGAGCAACGCAACACCCAGCCCTGTGCACTCACCTGCTCCACACGCACCAGGCGCGGGGCTGCTGGACCCACACCAACAGACACCAGTGGCCCCTCTGCCCCAAAACGTAGGCGTAGGTAGATAGGAAGAGCCGTAGAGATAGGGAATAGGTTAGTTTAGGTTAGTTTAGGGTGTAAGGAACTGTTGTTGGGGTTTCAATAGGTTATAGGCTAGTATAGGAGTAAGTAACTGTTGGTGTAGGTTAGTGTAGTAGTAAGCAACTGTTGTTGGGGTTTATTAGGTTATAGGTTAGTATAGGGGTAGGTAGCCACGTTTGTTTTTCTCTAGAATAAATTTTTCTTAGAATCGTAGAATTATAGGGTAGATGTAGTTGTAGTTGTAGTTTAGTTGTAGGATAGTTAGGGTTGGAAAGGATTTCAAGAGCTTCCAGCTCCAAGCTCCCTGCCATGGGCAGAGACACTTCACACCAGACCATGTCTCCCAAGGCTCTGTCCCACCGTGACTTGAACACTGCCAGGGATGCAGCATTTACCACTTCCCTGGGCAACCTCTGCCAGCGCCTCAGCACCCTCACAGGGAAGAACGTCTACCTCATTCCTCAACTGAACTCGTGTTCCAGTGCAAACCCATCACCTCTTGTCTTATCGCTGCAGTCCCTGATGAAGGATCCCTGTCTGGCACCCTCATAGGCCCCTTCACACACTGGAAGCTGCTCTGAATAAACATTTCTGATAGAAATGGCATCATTTCTCGTCCATAAAAGCTGCCATGTGCTGTCTCTGCAGTCTCACAGGCACTGTCTCCACACCCGGGGTGGGGAGGTTGCCTTCAGGGACATGAAGGGTTTGGCTCCAGACACCAAAGCCAAAGGTCCCAGTTCAATGTCAGAGGCTCTGCCCGTGCTGCTCTGCAAGGCAGGGGAGCACAGGAGCAGCCTGGCTGCTCGGCTTCTCTGCACGTTAAAGACGAACTCAAAGCTCATCCAATCCCAGCGCTGTGCCATCGGCAGCGACACTTTCCACTGAAGCAGGTTGCTCCAAGCCCTGTCCAACCTGGCCTTGAACACTGCCAGGGATGGGGCAGTGTCGTGGTTTAAGCCCAGCCGGTAACTCAGAACCACACAGCCGCCCGCTCGCTCCCCCACTTCCTCCCCCTTCTCCTGGAGGGCTGGGGAGGAGAATCAAAAGCTTATAACTCCCATGGGAACAGTCCAGTAACTAAGGTATAACACAAACCACTGCTGCTACCACCAATAGCAATAATGTTAAGGGAATTATAGAGTCATAGTATAGTAGGGTTGGAAAGGACATTAAGATCATCCAGTTCCAACCCCTCTGCCATGGGCAGGGACACCTCACACTAAACCATGCCACCTAAGGCTTCATCCAACATGGCCTTGAACACTGCCAGGGATGGAGCACTCACAACTTCCCTGGGCAACCAATTCCAGTGCCTCACCACCCTAACAGGAAAGAATTTCCTCCGTATATCCAATCTAAACTTCCCCTGTTTAAGTTTTAACCAATTACCCCTTGTCCTATCACTACATTTCCTATTGAAGAGTCCCTCCCCAGCATCCCTATAGGCCCCCTTCAGATACTGGAAGGCTGCTCTGAGGTCTCCACGCAGCCTTCTCTTCTCCAGGCTCAACAGCCCCAACTTCCTCAGCCTGTCTTCATACGGGAGGTGCTCCAGTCCCCTGATCATCCTCGTGGCCTCCTCTGGACTTGTTCCAACAGTTCCATGTCCTTTTTGTGTTGAGGACACCAGAACTGCACACAATGCTCCAGGTGAGGTCTCACAAGAGCAGAGTAGAGGGGCAGGATCACCTCTTTCACCCTGCTGGTCACGCTCCTTTTGATGCAGCCCAGGATACGGTTGGCTTTCTGGGCTGCGAGCACACACTGAAGCCAGCTCATGTTCATTTTCTCATCGACCAGCACCCCCAAGTCCTTCTCCGCAGGGCCGCTCTGAATCTCTTCTTTGCCCAATCTGCGGCTGTACCTGGGATTGCTCCGACCCAGCTGTAGGACCTTGCACTTGTCATGGTTGAACTTCATAAGGTTGGCATCAGCCCACCTCACAAGCGTGTCAAGGTCCCTCTGGATGGCATCCCTTCCCTCCAGCATATCAGCTGAACCACACAGCTTGGTGTCATCGGCAAACTTGCTGAGGGCGCACTCAATCCCACTGCCCATGTCAGCGACGAAGATGTTAAACAAGACCGGTCCCAACATCGATCCCTGAGGGACACCACTTGTTACCGGTCTCCAGTTGGACACTGAGCCACTGACCACAACTCTTCGCGTGCAGCCGTCCAGCCAGTTCTTTATCCATGGAGCGGTCCATCCATCAAATCGATGTCTCTCCAATTTAGAGACAAGGATGCCATGGGGAACAGTGTTGAAGGGTTTGCACAAGTCCAGGTAGATGACATCAACTGCTCTACCCCTGTCCATCTGTTCCGTAGCCCCACCATAAAAGGCCACCAAATTGGTCAGGCAGGATTTCCCCTTAGTGAAGCCATGCTGGCTGTCAACAAGCACCTTGCTGTATTTCATGTGCCTTAGCATGCCTTCCAGGAGGATCTGGTCCAAGATTTTGCCAGGCACAGAGGCGAGACTGAGTGGTCTGTAGTTGCCTGGATCATCCATTTTCCCCTTCTTGAAAATGGGGGTTATATTTCCCTTTTTCCAGTTGTCAGGAACTTCACCCGACTGCTGCGATTTTTCAGATATAATGGACAGTGGCTTAGCAACTTCATTCGCAAGCAAAACATGGAAATAACAAGGGAAAAGAACACAACCATCCGCTCACCGCCTGCCGACAGATACCCAGCCCGACCTGAGCAGTGATCTAGCCCTTCTGGGTAACTGCCCCCAGTTTACATCCTGGGCATGACGTGCTGTGGTATGGAATACCTCTTTGGCTAGTTTGGGTCAGGTGTCCTGTCTCTGCTTCCTCCTGGATTCTGCTTCCCTGGCAGAGCATGAGACTCACAAAGTCCTTGGTCAGACTAAACATTAGTGAGCACCAACTAAAAACATCGGCGTTACCAGTGTTGTTCCCACGCCGAAAGTCAAGACCACAGCACTGCACCAGCCACTAAGGAGGAGAGAAAAAATGACTGCTACTGCTGAACCCAGGACATCCATGCAGTGTATCATGATCATTTCAATATCTGACAATGCTTTTTATTAATTTCCTAATTGGCAATTATTAACCCCAAATCATTTATTAAAGGAAAAATTAAGCTAAGAACTAGCCTAATTGAATTATTATTATTACAGATTTGCTTGCTGTTGAAATTTGTCATTATCTTATATTAACATAAAGACGGCAACTTTCTGATCATAATTATTTATTTTATACACATCTAGGTTAATATATTCCGCAATTTAAATATATACTAAACCACTGATATTATTTGCCTGAAATTTATTATGACCCCCCATTTAAAATTATTTTAAAAATACTAAGTGAATCTTACATCCTTATTTTCTGCATTCTTGTAAAATATGAATAATTAATCACAAAATTATTTGTTAATTTCTGAATTGTAAATGCCCTTACAATATACAATCATACAGATAATTGATTTAGAGAATTTTCCTTCTCTTCTTATTTGATGAAGTCCCTGTTTGTCAGTGCATCGCTAACAACCAATTTAAACTGTCAGTACCTAACACAAAGGCACCTGGAATGGACTTAAGTTTCAGTTGTCATAAATAAGTATCAACTGTTTAGATTTATAATTCAAGCAACTTTAAGTATATGCAATCAAGTGAGAACCTATTTTTCTTGTGAGCATTGTTAAACTTGTTCTTTCTATCCATTTATACATGACAGAAGCTAATAAATCTTCACCTTCAAATGATATAAACTTGATGAAAACAGGCAGCTTACAAATTAAATGCTGTTTACTTGTTGACTGTATGACAAGTTAAAAAAGCACTCTTCTGTAAATGAGGCAAACTACAGTTAAATAAACTCCATTAGTATCTTTGATAACAAAAGTCAAAGATAGTGAATTATAAAAAAAGAATTGCAAATTCAAACAAAGCATTTGTTAGAATAATATTTGCTGTCAAAGGATTTGGACTGGCAAATCAAACAGCTGCTCAAGCTAATAGTGGTTAAAGAGCATGTTCCATAAGCATGCTGTTGATGGAAAGTACTAAAGTAAATTCCTAAAATTATTCCTGTCTGGGGAAAAAAGTAAGTAAATGTGCAGAATATTTTGACTTTGTAAGATTAAAATACACACTGGTATCCCAGAAATCTGTACAGGATTAGAATATGTGATACCAAAAGGTAATACATTCCCATTTGTGATATCCATTCCCACTGCAGGTTCTCTCCTCCCCATTTTCCTTTTTCAACTTCTCAAAGCTGCCTACGCAGCTTGTGCAAGTCACTTGTTCATCAGCCTCTGCAACAGCCATCTCTCGTTTTCAAGGTTATCTATAAGGTCAACTTAAAAGCAAACATAGTAACTATGAAACTATTGAATTGCAAGCCTAAGATTACAGTCTTCTCAGAAGTTTATTGAGATGAAACTCCATAATTCCAAACATATTTGGGAACTCCTGGAGCATTATGTCCCAAATAAAAATTTATACTTTTGTGCCTCTCTCTTATGCAGCTTACATTCTTGAGGTATTTAGGGCAATATCAACATCCTTTTCTTAGGGATGGGATGAAAAATGTGTTCCAGAACCAATTGTTAAGTGTATAAGAATTAAATCTTCCTCTGAACTCCGGGAAAAATTATCTGCCTGTCTTACATGAAATTAATGACCTGAACAATTTAATTAGTTAAAATATGGAATCCTCAAAGCCAGAGCTTTTATTGTCTGCAACTAGACATGTAGGACAAGAACACTTTATAAGAAAGCATGGCTATAAATATAAACTTTGGATGTCAGCTACCAACTGGCATCATAAAATAACGACCTTTTTCAGCTAGGAAGACCTTATGACCTCTTAGACTTTGGGGCTGTGTGCTGAGTAGATAGGGTCTTCAGAGATGACAGTGAAGCAGACACAAGATGATATACTTAATCATATTCAAAAAAGCGGGATCACCTCCAGCACCTCACAGCAAGCGCTGTTACAGTATGCATTCAGTAAGACGAAAGGGGATATCTGTACTCTTAACTTTGGCTCACAGTTTGAGCTCACACTGGAAATAGAATTTTTGACAGCCCCCTTGCTCAAGTTCAGCACAAGTTGGGAAAGAGACAACGGGATCATCGGCTCGGGAAACTTTTACATAGTAAGTGAAAAAAGAAATGGTGTGAACTTACTGCTGCTCCAGAAGGACACAGTCGCTGGCCTGGCTCATTCCTTCCAAACCAAGCCACTCAGTTTGACAATCTTGTTCATATTCTCCAATCTCACTCTTATCTATCCTGGCCTTAATGTAGCACCATAGTAGGGATTCAAGCAGTAGATCTGCAATCACTTCTGTCTTGCCCAGAGTTTGCTGTGGATGGGAGACAAAATATGTGTGAGATAAGCTGAGCTGACAAGTTTGAGGTTTGCCCCAACCACATGGTTCAGACCTAGCTAGGCAAACGACTTGTGGGGAGAGTAAAGACAAAAGCACACGGAATCAAGCACACATAAGCCCAAGTGCAATTACAGCTATTAAGACAGAATATACACATTCAAAGAAAGTTGTCTGTATCATCAGTTAGTTGTTTATTGTGCCATGAATTTTTTTGACATCTACTAACTAAAAATCTTAAACCCAGTGTTACCAAGTGAGGATACACACCATCAGTATTCTCTTGGTACGTTCTTTCTTCTCCAAGTACTACATCTACTTAATGGACATGGCAACATCCCAATCCCCGGTACTTCTGTCAGTCTGGAGCACTGGTTATGAAAGAAACA
The DNA here is from genome assembly GCF_037157495.1 of Lathamus discolor. Taxonomy (NCBI): domain Eukaryota; kingdom Metazoa; phylum Chordata; class Aves; order Psittaciformes; family Psittacidae; genus Lathamus; species Lathamus discolor. The sequence goes on from NC_088892.1 coordinate 18,882,077, forward strand.
TCGATTTGGACTACTGACATGTGTTTTTAGTTAGCAAGCAATGAGACTGCTTTGGGTACTGGATTTTATGCATTACTTTCAAATCAGTGTAGCTAGATTATATTAGTTTAGGAATAGAGGAGATAATGAACACCATAGAAGCGTGGACTTCTAAATTATTACAAGAATTACAGTTGATCCACAGTAATTTCTCCATCCCTTGTTGCAGGAGACATGTGGGACATGTACTCAATCCCTTTGATATTATTTCTATCCTCCACTTCTGTTTCAAGTCTCATAATGTAACTCTCTGAAAACAGCCAAGTCAGGAATACTACAAAGAAAAAAGATCATGGTGGACAGTGCTAAAACTGTTGAAAAAAAACCAAACTTAAATTTGACAGGTAGCTTGAACGTATAGAATTGTGATGATTAAAGATAGAATTGGTTGAAAATATATTTTCTCCCCATAAATTTATAAGCAGATAGAAGAAGAAAAAAAAGTAGCATCTATGTTGTTAGATGAGAGGGAACTTAGAGATCTTTTTGTTAAAAAGGGGTCTTGGGAGTTGGGTCTGTAATATTATAGCGGTAAAATGACAGAATGAAAAAAAAACCACTGTGTTTTCTTATCAAATATATTTCTTCTCTTTCAGCTTAATCCTGATCAGGGTTCCTGCTAGCTTCCCAGGGCTCAGCACAGCTTTTTCATTTCTCAGTCTGCTGGAAAGGGATTCTTCTGCCACCTACAAGCCCATTTTCTCTATCAGAATGTGCTGTGAGACCTCTCCTGGCATCTTACACTCTTTTTTCTATTCCGAAAGGGGTTTGTCAGGCTACAAGATGACATGCACCAAGTCATTACATTTCCTTTTTCTGTGCCTCCAGCTTGGAAGAAGGTTTATGCAGCAACAACAGTCTGTTTTCCTTTGCATTGTTTTTTCTATTTATTTGTGTTGTGTTTCTGCCACAGTGACTTAATTTGTGCAACTGACAGTATTGTCTCACCCACCTTCCTGCTGCCAGCAGGAAAGGAATTAATGCTTGGCACTGATGGCTGCTGGTGAGTTTGTAAGGCTAAACACTTTGGTTTTATTTAACTCAATTTTATTCTTTCTGTTCTGTCCTCTAGGACTGGCATTAATGCCCCACAGGCAAACAAAATGCAGTGTTCCAAAACTAGTTATTTGCTATGTGATTTATTTGCTACATAAATGTTTTCCATTCTTCTCTACCTCTCAGCAAGCTATTCACCATAGGGTTTTTTTTGGGCTTTTTCAGAAACAAAAAATGTTATGCACTACATGGTGTCAAAAGATCATTTTCAATTGCACAGACAAGGAAAGGGCATGTGGAGAGAGGGGGAAGAAGAGGATTTCACCCACTGCAAATTCCTCAGATTCCTCTAAGCTCACCTGGACAACAAAGGGACTGAAGACTCCCTCTCGGTGGTCAATTCAATTAGGCTGCCCACTGCCATTTCTGAGGTGATTACTCTTATCATCAGTTCCTTGGTTATTCTTTGTGGATGTTTCTTGATTTCCAACCACTGCTTTTTGAATAAACAATTACAAATTCAGTGAGGGATCCAGAGAAAAAGATGCTGTCTTGCTGGTAAAGACTTTCAAGTTGCATCTTGGGAGACCCAGATTAGAAGCTCTAAACCAACAAATATTTAATTACTTTATATATAGTGGAATGACAGCTACAAAAAAGTATGAAAAGCACCAACTTCAGAGCACCAATACAGCATGATGCTAGCAATTGCAATGTGAGAGACTTCTAATCTAATTCATATCAGAGACTTCGGGGTTGAAATAATCAAAACCTTCTCAGAAAACTGAAAAATAATTTAAAGAGCTTTATCCTTTTCCCTCTGGCGTAGGATGGGATAAGATGCTTGCGTGAAACAGACTGTAAATGTGAAGTGAGTTAATAACAAACAAAACCAGAAAGGTGATTTTGATCTCTTTCTTTCTCTGCTTAATCCCTATATCCAATTCCCATCCTCCATTGACCAGAATATTAACACCTTTAACTCAGATATGGTTTATATGCCATTTCCACCCAGTGTGTCCCCAACTTACTCACTGTTTTAGTGTTGTCCATGGAGTTCAGATTTTGGCAAAGCAGCACAAACTCACTCATTCCAAGTCATCAGAAAAACCCAGGAGTCCTTTGCAATGCTGCAGGTGTCACGATGACATGGGACGTAATGTGGTGTTGCCATTTTCAACCAAAAAGAGAGAAGCAGGAGAGGATACAGTTCATGGTACTTCTGCTGATCTCCCAGCCAAGGAGCTCTGTCCTAGCAAGGGCATCGATATGACTGTCCCAAAGTTGATTTGACAATAGAAGAGGACAGGGATGCAGGACTTGTTTCAAGTTTAAGGTCTTTTCTGTTTGCAGCTGACAGGCTGAAGGGAACTGCACCACAGGTAGCAGAAATGGGTCAAGCACTGGTGATGGGACATCACACTGTGAAGAAAAGCACCGAAGGGAAGAATCTTTAGCATCATAAAAAAAGTGTCAGTTTTTATTTCAGAAATGTGATTAGAGATTGAACAGTTGCTCCTAAGGTGACACAGTCTAAAGGCGTGCTAAGGATTAGGCAAGAGAGACACACACACACACACACAAATGGAAAGGTTAAAAAGGAAAGAAAACATTTTGCAAAGCATCTAGGTAATGTTGAATAAACACAGGAGAACAGGAAGCAGAAATAATGATAATTTATAACACCAGACAATGGAAGGAAAAGAGGCAGTTCTTTGGTAGCCATATGATACACAACACTGGAAGCAAGTAAAAATCAACGTAAAGTTTAAATAAGTGCAGTTAATATGTATTAAGAATTAACAATCTCCCCTAGAAACTGCATGTGTACAAAAAAGTACCATTTCATGTGATGAATAGATAGATTCCCTGCTAACACAAAGAGCCAGTTTTATTACCAGAGAGAGGAAACCTTTGGAACACTTTGAAGAGCTCAGAGCACCTAATTATTATTAGGTTTTTTAAAGCTACAAATCCTGACAGTCCAGCAGAGGGTAACCAGATTCAAGGCTTTAATTATTCAGAAAAATTAAGGATGGTAAGCTTGTCATCTTTGACAAAGAGAAGCTGAGGGGAGATCAGCAAGACAAACTGTTCCAAGGGGAATAAAAAGGCAGATTGTTAGCACTGCAGCTAGCATAAAGAAAAATTAAAGCAACTAAAGGAAACACAGAAAAAAATGAGACAAAAACCTTAAAAAGAAATAGTCAGGATTAGACATGAATATAAACAAAATGCATATTTTTGTAGGGTTAACATGGTAGAAAGCAAAGAGGAGGTGTCAGTGCAATAAATCCTGACATCGACTCAGTAATGGCCCTAATCTCCGCTGCTGGGCTCTAACGGACAGACACTGCCTTTCACTGTGGCAAACGTTTCATGCCACAGCCATGTGGTAGTCATCCCAGTTCTCCACCATTTATCCTAACAACAGTATCCCTTCTCTAGTTACTGTTGTTATGTTATTACCAGGAGAACTGCTGTTTTACTAGACTTTAACTCTGCAGTTTCACAATTCCTTTTGTCCACCAGAGAAATGATTACAAAAGGCAGAGATGGTCTCAAGGAGTCCCTCCCAATGAAAGAAAGAGTAAAACCACACCTTTAGGAACAAATGCAAGCAAAGGACTTGCATCCTTTTGTTTTCTTCAGAGAGTGCAAAAGAAACTCATTGCCAGGAAAGTTATAAAGCTAACAGATTTAGAGTAAGAAAAAAGTTTTGGAAAAGCTAACGGAGAAAAGGTAGTATCTTAACTAAAAATGAGCCACCTCATGTTCAAATTCAGTCACAGTGATTTGGTCACAGATGATTTGGGATTAATACAATTTTAAAGTGCACTGCCTTTGGAAAAAAAGTCTGACAAGTCTGAATAAAAGGGAAATACCTTTTGAATGACAATTATTGTTTTAGTTATTGAGGCTTGAACTACAAGGTGTTTCTCTAAACTGAAGATTTCTTTGCTGAAAAGCACTGTGTTATTTAAGATCAGCAATGCCAAGACGAGTGCTCCAAACTCAAGTAGGTATTTCTGAACACACCTGGCTCTGCTGTGACTGTCTTCCTCCAATGTGTATTCCTCCTCACTTCAGTTTTAAGACTGAAAAATATGTTTCATTTTCTTAGATTCATGTATTATAAAAAATTCCATCACCAGAGAGAAAAGGGGAAAAGCAGAAAAAACCTACATGTTTAAAAACACTGAACTCTGAATGGCATCGATATGCATAGAGATTTTAATTGGGTGGACTAAATTCTTACTGTTCAAATAAGCAGACTAGCTTTCACCCCTTCTTTACAGTACAGAAGGTATAAGGAGGCCAAGGTCTTACACAGTCACATCTTGCCTGTCTTTTCAGTGTCTACGCCTGTGCCTTCACGTGAAGGGCCGACTGACGGACAATCTTCCAGAATACTGCTATTTTTCACTTACCAGCGTACACAGAAAATCCCCTTTGATGGTGATTTTCCCCTTTCAAGTTCATGAAGAGGAAGTCAAGTGAACTTCCCACAGCTTATGCTACCCAGGAGTTTGCAAAAGGGGATCTAGGTTTTAATTATTATTAAAAAACTCGCTAAGCAATTTACATTATTCTGCGAGCCTATAACATAAGAATGTCTTCCCAAGAATTATCTTAAGAAATGATTTCTTAGGGCTCGATTTCAAATTCTATCCAACAATAAATCCAGTAAAATAATGTATATGACTTAATTTAAAGCACCTAATTGAATGATTTAGCTTTGTGTAAATGTAATGAGCCATTTCGTAAAATCAATAACATTGTAAAGTATAAACTAAATTATTATAAATGAAGGCAATAAAAAAGAACTTCTCTGTATTAGAAAGGGTGACACTTGATTAATAGGTTATTATTGTAGGTTGCAGTAGAGCAGGCAGAAGATACTGGGATGAAATTTTGAAAGGTACAAAGGTTTGCTGCCCAGCATGCATGGAGCATGTAAGCTAGGAGCCTAACCTTCATAGACACAGTGGTCATATTCCCAGAAACATAAGCTGTTACCATGCAACTCAAGTCCCCGTGGATGTCAGGGCAGAGAACTCACCCCTGTCCTTGAAAATGACTCCCCTCCCATTCCTGACCCCAAAGCTGTGTTCACACAAATGCTGGTAAAACTCACAGGTCTGTATTTTCAATGAATAAGACCTTAATATATTCCGATACCTTCTTACCAAACACATGCTAATTTCCTTCTGTGAATGAGTAATGCACTTAGAATACTGTTATTTAGGCAAATGACTACTTTTAAACATTATTTGCTAAACAGCACAAATGAAGGACTGAAAACCACTTACAAAAATGAACATTAATGTGACACAAGCACAGCTGACTTTACACACTTACAATATGTTACATATATCTGCCCAAACTGCCATGTATCTCCAAACTCCAAACATCATAAAACTGGAGTTACAAATCTAAGCTCGTGGGCCAAACTGGTAATTCAACACTGAGAAATGCTACATCTCTTTTTCTTCTTTCCTCCACTACAGTGTAAGATAACATAGAAATTCTCAGAAAAGCTCAATGTTCAACTGCATGATGGAAATTCATTTGCAAACATACACAACAGTACTATATGCTTTCACTGATATTTCACTGCATGCCTAAGAATTTTTTATACATAATCAAAAAAATGTATGAATACATAGTATATGGGCATATATATGTACTCATGTCAATAATATTGTCATATATTTCATATAAATATATGTTGTATAACATACATTTTATGCAACAGATGCTACAATAAAAATGCATCACAATCATATCGCATAATAAAGTTATTTATATATTTACTATGTATTAAATTACAACCCGAACTATTCTATGATTCTTTGTCATATATATGTGTAAATTTTTCTTTTCAGAGCATAAGCAGCTAATCAGCTACTGAATTATACTTAAAATTAAAATACAACTACATTAAACAGTTGTGTCTTGATCCTGACACAAGCAATTCATATGCTTTGTCTAGCCAATATCAAATGCAAATATGAAATCAATGAGATTCAGGATGTAGCTTTAGACACAGCCTAGGTATTAAAGACCTACAGCCATGTGACAATCAAAGCGGTGTATTATCCTAAAAGTTTCATAGCATGTATTAGCAAAGACCTAGTATAAACACAATATATAGACACACTACATACCAGCATCACTACCTACAATGAAACAAGTGTACTGATTGATTTATCTATTACTTATATTGGTGTTACAATGTTATTTTACATTGCATGCATATACTCTTACAGAGTTATTTTTGCCTTATAACACCTTCAGGATTTGAAAAGTATGATGTTAATTATACCAAACTTTTGAAAAATTGTTTTAAATGCCAAACCGAGGCTATTTATAAAATGCTATTTCTAGCACTGTCTGTGCAGCAGCAAACGCCACTGTACTCAGTTTTCCTGCGCTCTGAAAAATCATTCTCTTTCAGTAACAGTGTACAATTTTCCTTGGCCCACCTTTAAATGCCCTCTGAGGAAAATGATTTTTATGCACAAATTTTAAACCACAAATAGAACTATTTTTAAAAAGTTTTTTATCTGTTGTGTGCCATTTTCTGATTAGGAGAATAGCCATGTATTTTATTAATTAGAAGTGCTCAATGACTGGCTGAGCTAGAATAGCCAAAGGTATTTTGGCCTTACAGTTAACAGCTTTGAGAAAAACATGAGAGGAGCCATACTACAGGACGGAATGAAACAGGAACCTTTCCTTTGCTTTCTATCAGTGATTCCACACCTGCAGGAACCATCTGAGGACACTGAATAAAAAACCAGTAACACAAGCAATGCAAAACCAAGCCTAAGCAGGAAGAAAGCTCTTCCAAAATAGAATCCCCCACATTTCCACTGTATGGCCAAAAAAATACACTCGACATGGATATTGAGGTGTCCCTGCAGGGGGGCAGGGAACTGGATGATCTTAAGGTCCTTTCCAAGCCTAACTATTCTATGATTCTATGATAGTCCACTCCACTTTACTAACCCCTGCAGCAGTGATGGCCTTGCAGTACATGCAGTGGTTCATGCCAAAAGAACTGCTCTACGGAACCGTGCACACACAATCCACCACGTAGACCAAAGATTTTGGTTCTTGCATCAGGACAATATTTCTGACTTAAAAATATCACATAATGCAAACTATTACATGATGTGGAAAACAGCTGTGATCAAGAGAAAAGATAAATGCTACAGGCAGAAAGCATCTCAATCTACAATCCTGCCTGGAAAGCAGAGAGGAACATGAAAAGCAGAAACATAGGTCAGCCTCAGGCCAGAACAGATTAATAGAGGGAAACAATCAATGATCTGAAAAAGCTATGTGCAAAATCAAGCCACATGCTCACTGAGTTACAGATTTATAGCTAAATCCAGATCTTAAATTTGCCTCTGAAATGGACAAATTATGGAGGGTAGCAAGTCTTTTCCAAAGGCAAGAGCAGCTCACCTACTATTATTTTTAATAATGGAGGAAAGAGAGACATCTAGCTGCTAAAACGCAATTAGCAGGATATGCCGTAAAGATCACAGTTTAACAGCAGCACCCTAATGGGTCCTGGAGCCCTGAACCATGCCAGCGTGACAGTCTTTGGTGCTGCAAACTGCAAAGGCACAACATCACCTGCAAAAGCAGGTGTCAAAAAGCCTTATGCAAGAGTGCTTGCCTCAAAAGCCAATGGATTTTTACCTGGGAAGATAAATGTAAGTAAGAGATTGCCAGTCTCTGAACTGGAACAGAGTGGATTTCAGACCAAAAACTAAAAGAAAGATTGCCTTCATTCACCTGAATGATGATAGCCAGAAATTTGGCTGGAGAGAGTATGAGGAAAACATTTTTTACATTGCAGAAAATTTGACTGGTCTGTGGAGAGAGATAAGAAGAACGCAGTCAGCAGAGCACCTGAACACCAAGCAACACAGGCAGCTTTGCTCAGTATGGGATACAGAAGTTAGGCAGGGAACAATAGGGAATGATTAATCAGTTCTCTGACAATTAAACTAAATACTTAAAGCACTCAGAAAAAGGTTCAAATGGTATTTCCTCCTGAGCTGAGGGTTTCCCATTCTGCATAAACCAGTATTTCTTCCTATATCTCCTCAAAGGTGCGGATCAGGGGCTGCATTTTGATGTGGGCCTGTCTCAATAAAACAGCAACAAAATGCCAAAGAGAAGGCAGGTAGGGCACCTTCACCGGCATCCAGCTGCATGTGTGCAGAGGGAAGGAGAATGCAATACCTCAATTCATACAAAAACACCCTTTCCTGATACCTCCTGACACATCAAATAAACTCAGGAAATGTAGATCCACCGTTTAATTTTTCACATATGCAAGAATTTTGTATAGTATTGGCAAATGATACGGTTTAATCATTCTGTCAGAGTGTCCTTGTCTCTGACACTGATATGGTCTGCTCTGTGACCTTGATACAGGATGTTTCTTAGGCATACACAGTTTGAGATCTTCACAACAAACAATCCAGATGTGAATACTAGGATTCAGGTTAACAATGAACTGTTACACAGAACGTAAGTTAGCAAAAGAAATTCCAAAGACATAAATACACTTAATGTATAGAACATCTCTTTCTACGTATTTAAGGTATAGAATAGGTCAGTGAATCAACTATTACATACAAGCACTGAGCATTTTAGTAGATAGCTTTTTTCTAAAGCTGAGATGATGAACTTTTGTTGCCTACTTTAAAATCAGTACATTGACAAATTAACAGGTACGAAACAGAAAAATTCACACTAATCACCAGTGTCCTAGCACACATTTCACATTCATACACACAACTGATGTCAGCATAGAATTTTAGCATTTTACTAACCTAAATGCAAGCAATCACAAAGCTGATAAAAATTATCCTACGTTTCCGCACATGGAGAGATGTTACCAGCTGAACACTGGGTACCAGTGGTGCTCACTTTGCTTTAAATTGGATAATTCAATAACCACACTATTCTTTCACCCCACCTGAAAAGCTTGCTGTAAAGCCTACCACTTACACGTTCAACAAGGACTACAGAAAGAGACTGAAGTTAATTTCTGCTGTGCAGTTTCTCCCTTAACATCTACTTATCTAATGACATGCCCATCACTGAAATGACCTGGCTCCACGATGACCACACTGAAGCTGTGATGTGTCAGCCAAAACAGCCTTAAACCCCCCAGAAGTGCCATCACTATCCTCCATTGCTTGCAGTATCAAATGCCATGAGTGTCAAGTCAATAACCAGGGCATGCAAAATGTTCTTCTTCACAAACAAGCCATGGAAAGTGTCACACGGATACCTTGTGGAAAAATCCCAGTTTGTATAATACTGAGAAAAAGTGTTTGCTGACCAACAGTATTTGCAAAGCTTGTCAGCTTTGAATAAGTGATGGAAGTGTGTTTAGATCAGTTACCCAAGAAGAAAAGTTCTAATCACTGACTGTGAAGGTCTAAATACTACATTTGTGACTTTTTCTTAATAAAGATAGTCTCTCTGCAGCAGTCGATATTCCAAAGCCCCAGGCTCCAAACTGCTTTTTACAGATCTGAAGCTAGCTCTGAGGTAAGGAAATCAGCTTCAGTACCTCACAGGCTTAGTACTGCTTTCAATACCTCACAGATTTACTATTCCACCCACCTGTTCAACAAACAACTGGAAATAGGTAGATGCTTGTGACCTTTTCCAAAGACCAGACTATCTGTTGTTTACAGTGTTTCTATTCAATAATGACTCGATTTTCTGTGTATGATATATAATGGTATAGGTACAAGCATCAGCTTCATGTCTTGGTTTCATCAGGTGTTTTCCCTCAGGAGACTTAAAATACTTATATCCTGCTAAGCTACTGGCATTCTGAACATTTGGCATTTTTAGGGTGCATTGGCCTAGGTGCACCTAAGCACTCATGACTGTCAGGTTTGGCCCACTCAAGAAACTCTTATCTTCTAAGTTAAAAACCAAACAAACTAATAAAGGTTCTTGGACAGCTTGGTTAACTCTGCTATTCAGGCAGCATGTGAGGAGGGGGGTTCAAGGATCAGACTGTAGACATCATCTGTTTATGTTCCCAGGGAGTTCCCACCACACACTTAAGGCCAAACAGACTCTAAATCTGACAAGTTTGCAGGGAATGAGAGTGTAAGCCTGAGTACATGGGAAGAGGAGAAAAGAAGGGAACAAACCACAGACCTCTAGGGCCTGCAGCAACAAACGAGTTCAAGACTTCAAACCAGAACTGTAAAGAAGAAGCTGACGTAAAACACAGTATTCATGAATGGAGAAAAAGAAACCCAAAACAATGTATGAAATGGAATAAGAAAATTTCACTAAATGAATAGGACACTGCAGGTCTGGGAATCATAGTTGAAATAATCATAGTAGTTTCAACTGAAATTCTTATCAGCAAAATAAAGTACAACAATTAACTGATTCAACCTTGTAATTCCCCTCTGGACAAGGCTCAAGACCGGTTTCAAATGGCTTGCAATATATGTGCATTATTCAAATGAGTCAAATAAAGCACAAGTAAAATCTTAGGAGAGGCAGAAAGCAGTTTGTCCATCACTGACACACAATGAACAACACTTCTCTCTCGTTCACATTGTTCTACTATGGTATTAAAGTGTAAAGCAGATTATACATTAATAAACAAAACAGAGATGCAAGCTACTCAAATGTCAATGGAAGAGCAAAACTAGAACTCAACAACTCTTCACTTCCAAGTCTTGTGGCTGCAAAACACAGTTCATTGTCTCTAGACGTAAGTTGCATTTCCTTACCCCAAGCAGAAAATATGGCTATGTAAGAGTTGAGGGGAAAAAAAACTGAGGGAGGCAATTTGCCTAAGAGTTAAATGAGATGACTCCGGTCTATTTTCTTTTGTTATTCCATGCCTAATGAAGTGTCTGGGTACTTGGAACAGCTCCTGCAGCATGATCTGATTGTTGTAGTTGCCTGTTTGTTTGCTGTGAGTTATTGTTGTATTTGGCTTTCTTTTCTAAGCTGTTTCCCTGGTCTGTTGGGCAGACGGATGCTGCTGGATTGTGTTTATGAGCCTGTAAATGATTGGGGAGCTGTTGCTCTAACATAAGAGATTATGAGAGAGACAGAAGAGAGGAGCTGTAGTCTGCTAGGAAGAGCACAGACTGCTGCAGCATATGATGGTCTTTCTGTGTCCAAAACCCAAGGCATCACTTGAATGCACAACAGTGTGGATTTATTTTTTTCCAAAAGCCAGCTAGTCTGTCAGTGAACTCCTACATATTGCCCAATGTCCTTCACAGCCAGCAGCACGTTGAAGTATCCAGCATGGTGAGCATCAATACCTCCAGTAGGGACTTCTCGCACCCACTTATATCTGCCTGTGAAAAGCATAACAAAGGGATCTCATCCTCACAACTGTATCTTTTGGCTTCCTATTTAAGTTGTAATCAATATTTTTGTTTATGCCAGAATATGACATCAATCACCTAACACGATGCTGAATAAATCAAATCTTTTGGAATGAAATTCTCATGCTTCACTGCAAGTAAGAAAAGAGTATTTCATGGGAGTCCAGTACAAATCAGTCAAATGCTTTCTGGACTGCAGAAGCCATGCATTATTTAGGAATAATTACTTGTGACCTCTGGTAGAATTTGGACTTTTTAGTTTCAGTTTCATATTTTCTTAACCATTTTAAAGCCAGATAGCGTATAACATAATAGGTACCAAAAAATAGTGTCAAAGCTAAGGAAGGGGGTGGGGGAAACAAGGAGAGGTGAAAAGTTGCGCTTCTTTTACAAAAATAAACTGGAAATGGCACCTAAAAAACGTGGCACACAAACCTCAAAAGCTCAATGTCCACCTAAGCTCTCCAAGGCAGCTTCTGTCCTTTGCTTAGAGAATTCAAAACCTGCAATAATACTGAGGGCTATAAGATTGCTTTTTTAGTTTTCCTAACAGTAGGTAGTATTAATGAATGCTTTTCGTGACTCTCGTGCACAAGGGCACTAAAACAAATTCCAGTTCATTACTCAGAGGGTTTTCACATCACTTAAGGGATGCGAGACCTCAAAAATTCTCCTTAGAAATCTCTCTCACAGGAAACACTTCATCCCAACAGTCCTTTTGAAGAGGAAGGTAATATGAAATGTGTTTTCTTTCAGTGGTAGGGCTTATGCTACAATGTGTTTTAGATAAAACACAGCACAGAGAAACAATGAGCAGCAGAAACCATGCAATAGAACAAATAAATTAATGTCATTATACAGATGTCTTCAAGCGTCATAATCCAGAACACCCAGTCATCACCTACAATACCAGAGGTAACCATGCTATTTCTTAGGTGATTTATAATTTCAAGTTCCTCAAGAGCCTAGCCTTTAGCTTCTGTGTAGGCTGGCTCAAAGCAGTTGAAAATACGAAGTAACAAATAGTGACAGGATTTATATCACAATTTCCTTCCTCAATTTCTATGAACAAAGCATTACAGCTTTAGCAAGTAAAGGCAGGTGGAGTGCCAGGGATCCTTGAACACACACCTCAGTAACCCTTTGGTTGATTCCTCCCTTTCCTATGCTGGCAATCTCGCACAGCATCACTCAGTTATTTGGACAGTCAATTATCCCTTGCTCCCATCAGCTAAGGGCTGGGAAAAGGAAAAAAAACTATTCATGAGCAACAAAGAGCATCAACATACCGCTAGCCAGCTGACTCAGTCTCTCCACAAAAGCTTCCCAACCCTGCTTGTAGGCATAGCAATAGAAGGAATTCTAGTTTTGATCTCTACTGGAGAACCTCTGAGGTTTTAAACATAATTGCTCAGCTCCCAGCATAAAACATTTCATCTAGTATTCCTGTTTTAGCCTGAAGCCATACTATGTGCATCACATGGTCAAAAATACTGAAACCAGCTGCAAGGTCTAAATGAAATAAGCCTGTGTTTTGCTTGGTCCTGATCCATTTCCTCCCCACAGAACCCCTGGTCTAGGGAACACTTTAATATCCCCTGTGGTGCCAAGCACAATTAAGAGTTAAGTCTACAACACACCTGCAAATTCAGTTGGATGGGGTAGCTACAGTACTAGCCCCTGTCATCAATAAATTCTACTTCAGCAAATGATATTTCAGGCAGTCACAGGGAGATGGGTGACACAGTTGGTTTCACTGGCACAGCACACAAGGTTTTATTTGTCAACAAATGGGTTTCATGATCCATCATTAACACTTGATTGATTGGCCCAGCATTTTGCAAAATAAATTTTTATCACACTTTCCCACAGCAGAATGTATTCCAGGAACTACCTTACTGATTCACTGGCAGAGGCTCTAGTAGCAGAAGGCAGAACGCTTCCTTGCATTCTCTGCTGGTCAGTGAGAGTGTTTAGTGGATAACATGAGTGACTGTGTTATGGCTCTGCACATTACATCTGTTTTTGTTACTATCAGATCTGTCCCTCCCCTTATCACAACAAAATCAAGTCTCACATCATTTTCTCATTCATCTCATATAACCCAGATATTCAGATATAAAACAAAATAAAACAACCAAAACAAACGCCCAACCCAACCATTCTATATAGCAAATTTTAAATATTCACCTTTACTAATTTTCCATATTTCTTTGTACAGTAAATAAATTCAAAAAGAGAAAAATACACTAACTCACTGCGACAGATTGGATTCCATCTGTCAAGATTTCATGTTTGATATAGACTAGCAATTGTAGATAAAGGGGAAAATATTCAGGTACTGTTCTTTCAATGTATGTCCCAGAGGGAGATGAAGAGAATGATAAATTGGTTACAGTTACACCCTGAGCCAAGCCATTGGAAGCCTAATTAGAATCCAGAAGGACTGCAGCCAGGAAAGACAGATGCTGGAGAGAAGAGTAGAGGGGGAAAAGGATATTAGTTTCAACTGGGACAGAACAAACATACAAATGACCTTAACTGTTAGCCAGGAAAGAATGTACTTCGTCAGCCTGGTTACAGAAGGGGTTCCTGTATGTGCAGTAAAGGATATTTTGGAAATAGCTGAAGAAAAATGACAGTAGGTTTGCTTAGAAAATATTCAAGGGAGGGAGGAGCATTCACCAAGAACATGAGTACGAAAACAAGATATCTGGAAGACTTGCTTTATTATGGCCTCCTGCATGGTTTTAACCCATTTCTTTAATTTCCCTGAGTTTCCATGTGTGTGCCAAGAGGCTGCAATGTCTCTTATGGGACAAAAGAAATTAGCTGAATGGGGAATGTCCAAATACTAACAGGGAGTACGAGCATTTGGAGATATGCAGAGGCTTTTGCACTGAGAAGAATAAAACATCTCCAGGTGAGTGCACAGGAACAATCATTAATTTCACCTAATCAAGACAATACAAAGTACCTGACCAAGAATAGCTATGCAAATTCTCTTTAACTTACTGCAAAGAGTCCAGTGACTAAAACTGACAGGCCAGCAGAGCTAACACAGGGCACTTTGCTCCTCAGGGATTAGGAGGTGACCCTCTGACAGACAGTGATGCTGACAAGAGATAGAGGGCAAAGCCAACTGATGGGTTGAGCTGACCACTTGCACTTTCAGCTGTACAGTGAATGAATACAAGATTGGATTTTATTCACATGAAGCTGTTTTTCAGTTAGAAGCTCAATAAGTGCCAGGACTGCAGGACGAATCAAACACGAGAGAGAGTGAAGTTCAGAGATGCTCTGGAATATCTCCCCAGTGCGGATGTTCTCAGAGCTGGGGTGGTGTCACTCTGTCCCAAATAAGAAAACCTGCTTCACAGATAACATCCATCACAAAAAACCAAAACCAGACCAGGAATCATTTTAGCCAAGGTTTTAAGGGAAAAGCTGTGAAATAAGATTCTGTTTTCTCAAAACAAAGACTAATTATATGGAGTCAGCAGAAAGACTCCAAGGCCTTGATACTGGGTTCAGAAGAAGAAAAGCTGCCTGCAGGAAAGGCCACAAATATCTATGACTAAACCTCTGCACTTTGATGTTTGGTCACACTTTGCCTTTGGCTCTGTATGCCTGTTCAAAACCTCTACCTTCAGTCACTACAGCAGACCAGGAGCACAGGATAAAGTAAATGATCTTCCCGTGGTGCAGCAGTAACCCTTTCTGTAGCTCTATCCTTTCTCAGTCACTTACAAGCTCTAGTGGTTTTGCTTTATAAACATCCTTGCTAAGTTTTCTGCTTTATTAATCTTAGAAAACAAAGATGTAAACCACTACTTCCAAAAGAAGAATGAAATATTTATTTCGGATTTGTGAAAGAGCTATGAGTAACACTGAAATTCTCCAAGCAACGTGTTGCTGTAAATGAAATAAATTAGATAAAAGCAGTGTGGGCTTCAGAAAGAAACAAATCCAGGTATTTTCATTTACAGACATGAAAAGAGATACAGATATGTCCATATTTACAATCCAGAATACTATTCATTTCTAGATTTATTATATCAAAGACAGACAAATGCTAGTGGTGATAATAATGTTACAGTGGTAAGCTGGCTGGTTAAGACTTCGAGTTAACCTAAGCCCAGTCTTGGTCTGGGCATGGCAAGCCAAATTGACTCAGAATTAGATATAATGTACGAGGCCAACAGAGCAACTGTCAAACAGGAATTTCACTACAATCTTATCACTAAACCACAGACATGTGATAACACCTTGCTTAAAGATGCCTGATATACGTGCTTGAAAATAACAGAAGAAATCTTCCAAGCTGTAATATACATTTGCTTGGCCAGCATCTTGTAGTAATTGAAATGTTTGTTCATTTACAGCGTGTGAAGATTGGTTATACAGCAGTACGGGTTCTGTTATTATTGATCATTTTTATTGTAGAAACAAACTGACTTAATTTAATAACTGGAAATAAAATATAAAAATAGAAAAAACAAAGAACACAAACTCCTACTAGCTGTGATACTGTACTGTAATACCACTAACTGCCTAGCAAAGGAAACACCGAAGAGAATACTCCATGCCCACTTTTATGTCAGTGGTGCCTTCTCCCTAATTTAGTATTTCTTCCTACTTAATTTGTTTTCTTGTTTCTGATCAAGCTAAGAAATGGACTATGACACTTATAAAACTAATTACTCCTTTTTTTCTTTTCAGTCTCTCAAAGGCTAAGAAACTAAAAACATCACAACAGGAACTCCAACAGTAATTGGTCTTCAGTGTCACTATGCACTAGCTAGTTTCAAATTGAAATACAAACTTTTAACTTAACAAACATCATTGGCAGAATTGAAAAACCTCACACTATCACAGATCTTTGTTAAGATAACACCAAGCAGCACATTTCCAGTACAATGCATAATGAGTTACAGAAATTACCTGAATTAATAAGAAGACACTGGACACATAATTGCTATAAGTAATATCAACTTTTCTCTATATAATCATTTCCCAAAGACAGCATTGCTGGCATGATATGGGTTAGAAGAGAATGCATATACAGGTAGTGAATGAAAACAGCACTGCAAATGAAAATCATGGTAAATAAACCAGCATTCCAGGTTAATAATTACTCAATGACAAATACTAAGCATGTTGAAATAACATGGTTTCACTAACCAGCACTTCCCAACATCATAATGCTGAATCGAAGTTGAACAGAAAGTTTACTCATTCTGTTCATCATTCTTTCTTCTACAAAATGCTTTGCTGCTGCAGATCTGAGACTATTGAAAAAAAACAAAAAAACCTGTTTAGGTAGCCATCAAAGAAAAAGTTCAAAACCCAATGTGGATATGGATAAGTGACTATCCCTCCCGTGCCCCTCTATATGAAACACAACATACTACACACTAAGGCACAAATTTAACTTGGCTAGAATCATGTTTGAATTGGCACTCTTCCTTAATTATGACAAAAACAGTTTCCTTATGTTCTTTATTCTTTTTTATCAGCTTCTCATCAATATATTTGCTACATTGCTGCTTTATTCTGTATTAGTGACAAAGGAATTGGAGGTTTAAGTCTGAGAGAGTCACCTAGCTTTTGACATTGGTAAGATTTAAGAACGACAATTTGGAGATCAAAGGGACTTCACTGCTGGCAGTGGAGGTGCACAATTTTTGGATTTAGGTAGTTAAAGCAGCAGTAAAGCCACAAGATTTGTCTCCTTGGTTGTTAACACTGTATTTGAGTTAAAAAACACCCCACATTAATAGTGATCACTCTGGGGTTTAGCTCACAGAGGTGCATAGGGCATTTTTTGTACCTTCCAATTTTTTTTCCTGTCTTTAATGTTCAAGGCAGGATATCTTCCAAACATAGATGAAATATTTTTTTTTTTTTTTTAGATCCATTGCTACTTATAGAATAAAACCAAGTAGAGGACAGTGTGGCCTTGACTGAGTTCAGTTTCAGTTTTGGTTAGTTTTCCCCACACACACACCAGTTCAATGTTCATAGAGACTCTTGCAATCCTTAGTCAGGGATTACTTCATATTCTTTCCAACATGTGCAGAATACTGTTGGCTGCTTTCCAGACACAAGTGTATAATTTCATCATTGTACAGGAAGCCTGGATTTGCATCCAGTGTTTTGAATATAACCGTGGGCACGGTTCTGAGTTTAAGCTCAGCTTTCTAGCTCATCTTCACTTTTTGTCTTGCATGTTTAAACACCAAACACCAACTTCGTTTTATTTCTTTCCAATCTTACCTACATTGCAGATGGTATTCTTTCAAATTACAGCACTTAATGCGTTAATCCCTTTTAATTTCTGTTCTAACAAAGGGAATGTTGAAGGGAATGATAAATAAATGTATAGGTGCAATGACTCAGTAGCGATCCTGGCATATCAAAGCAAGATAGTCTGGTCTCCTGACAGATTACTGCATTTGTTTCCAGTGAACTACTGCATCATCTTGAGAAATACTGAGAATATCTGAAGCTCTATCAGCCTCCTTCATTAACAAATGAGATAAGTCACTACCTGTACTAACACACAGTGAGAAACAAAGAGCTCAATTTGGGAAGCAGAGTGGAAGCCTGGTGTGTTTAAGTGCCCTAGTTACAGGTGCCATTTAAGACTCAGTCACTGCTGATATAAAGGAACAAATCTAGGAAACTATCCTATCAGTGAAACATACTAATTAAAGTGCAGTTTAAAGACAACAATTAATGATTAGGTGTGTAATTGCTCACAGTAACCATTCACGGGAAGAGAATATTGCCACACTAATACATACTCTGTGATCAGCAAAACAAAAAAGAAGACTGGTTTTGTTCCCTTCTAAAAACATCTTTAAGTAGAAAACATTCTTGATAGCCATTCCTAACACAAAAGGGAGAAATTTAACAGAGTGAGCCCGTAATTAACTTTTAGGCAGAAAAATCTGGCATAAATCTACCAGCACTGATCCACACCATATTCTCATTTTCTACGGCTATGTGATGTTTTGGAGTTCAGGTATTTTAGACATTATATCTTCTGGACTTCTTAATACACCAGCAAATATTTGCTGGACAAAGGATGTTAAATACTTTCTTTACCTGTGCCAGTGTTTGACTGCCTGTTTGCTTCCCTGTGTTATTCACTGCTGTCTCTGATCACAACTAACTCTTCTAATTCCCTTTTTTTTTCTTTTTCTTCACTCTTAGGTTTTCTCAGTTTATTATGCTTTATTCTCAGCTGATTTTTTTGGCTGCTCAGCACTTTACTTTTCTTGTCTCCAACTCCATTTTACACAATTTCAATCCCTATTACTGAGCTTCTTGAATAAACAGAACAGTAAAGCAACACAACTGAACTACAGCTCTAAAGAAAATGTCTCAATTTGTTGAAGCTATTATACTGAAAAATAAAAATTAGAATGATACATAAAAAAGAAAGGAAAAAGAAAACAAATGATTTCTTATCAGATGGAAGAAACAAAAGACAATTCATCAATGAGGTACAAAATGCCTACTTTTAGACCAGCTGGCATACAGTATATCTAAAGATACTGGGCTTGAAAGAACCTGCAGAAACGGACATGTTATTGTTCTTTGCAGTAATAACAAGGTGAGGTTTTGTTTGGTGTTTTTTTCCCAAGCTTAGAGCAGAGTACCACCATGCTCAACCACAGCAGTGGTCCTCAATGATCCATTTTACTTTTGTGAAACCAGGCAACAGAGATGTTTCCAAGGAAAGTTCATAGTGTTCATATGCTCTAAGTTACTATAGGATCACAGCAACACAGAACAGTTAGGGTTGGAAAGGACCTTAAGATCATCAGGTTCCAAACCCCCTGCCATGGGCAGGGACACCTCTCACTAAACCATCCCACACAAGGCTCCATCCAACATGGCCTTGAACACTGCCAGGGATGGAGCACTCACAATCTCCCTGGGCAACCAATTCCAGTGCCTCACCACCCTAACAGGAAAGAATTTCCTCCTTAGATCCAATCTAAACTTCCCCTGTTCAAGTTTTAACCCATTACCCCTTGTCCTGTCACTACAGTCCCTAATGAAGAGTCCCTCCCCAGCATCCCTACAGGCCCCCTTCAGGTACTGGAAGGCTGCTATGAGGTCTCCACGCAGCCTTCTCTTCTCCAGGCTGAACAGCCCCAACTTCCTCAGCCTGTCTTCATACGGGAGGTGCTCCAGCCCCTGATCATCCTCGTGGCCCTCCTCTGGACTTGTTCCAGCAGTTCCATGTCCTTTTTGTGTTGAGGACACCAGAACTGCACAAAATGCTCCAGGTGAGGTCTCACAAGAGCAGAGTAGAGGGGCGGGACCACCTCTTTCGCCCTGCTGGTCACGCTCCTTTTGATGCAGCCCAGGATACGGTTGGCTTCCTGGGCTGCGAGCGAACCGCAAGTTAAACCGCTCCATTTACATGTTCCTTTCGTCCAAGACTGGTGAGATGTTGGGTTTTGAAGCAGAGTGCCCATATTTCTCCCAAATCTATAGAGAAGATACCGGAGTACATCTCAGGGCCTGGGATGACTGTCAAGTCAGGGAAAAACAAAACCACTAAAAAGAAATCTCTACGCTTCGTTTTGCCTCAGTTTTTCATTACTGAAGCAGTGAGAAAATTAATTTCCTTTAAAATACTTTTCTATAACAGGATTAATTATACTGTAGAACATGTTGTAAGTCTGGAAATGCAGATGTTATCGTTACCCTATGCGTGTCATATCCCCTTCTGAAATCTTAAGAAACAATCCTGATTTTTTTTGAGCAGCAGTGGATTCATGACGTTAATTGGGAATGGTAAAGAAATTGCTTCTATTCATATACTTCAAATTGATTGGAGGCCTTATTTGGTTATAAAACGTGAATAAAGCTCTAAACAAATAATCTGCCTAGGCATACAACTATTTATTGTGCGGATTCTTGTTCTTTCTTTCTATAAGATAAACGGTCCCAGTCTTCTCATCTCAGTGCATCTGAGATTTTTTCAAAGGCTCTAGTTATCCATTCCTGATAACAAAAGTCTAGTTTAGTTTATAGATTTATCATAACACTATAGAGAAACACTGATCTGCTTAAAATCAGTTGTTTTCCAGTCTTTGAAATAAATGAGTGAAATATTATTCATATGTCTAAGGCAAAGTTTATAGTTGATGGTTTTGGCACAGATAAAGAGGGGTTTGTTTTATTTCAAAGTGAATTGTAGGGCCCTGGACTATTCCTGGACTGACAGCTTAATAGGCAAAGCCAGGCTTCTCAGTAGCATCAGGCAGCAGGTATCTACGGATTCCCTTTCAGTTTCTATTATATACTGTCCTGGGGAAAGAGGAAAAGCCAAATATCTTCAAACGGTTTGGTTTTTTTTAATAGAACCAACCTGATCATTATTTTCAACTGAAAATATAAACTTGTCTAAAAGACTTCTGAAGTCCTGCAGGAAAATCAAAGTTGTGGTTTTGAAGCCTTTATAGATGGAAAGCGGAACTGCCATGGGCTGCCCAAGCAAGCAGCAAGGCAAGTAACAATAAACCTCTCAAAAATAATTTCATTCACGAAATGAGATTTTTTGGAACATTCCTGAACTGTAAATAATATAAAGGTTAGTGCTTCAAGATTAGAAAAAGTTAGAGGATAATTTATTTTCTGTGTGTTTTACAAAATACAGAAATCCAATTTCCACCTACTTTTTCCATTACCTGAAATAAATATTAGGGTCTGATCACACATTTAATAAGAATATACATAACTTTCTGGAAATTTCATCAGGAGAAAGGATGATGTAGGCAGTATAGACAAACTACACAAAGTTTGTAGTTTCCCCAGAGAAAAAAAGGAGCTTTGGCTCTGGGGAAAAGGAATGTTTTCCGTATTATAATAAAACCCCTTTTAGACTGTTAAGGGAAGATCACCTTCTGTAGTTTCTTGGACATTTTCTTTGTTCTGAAAAGACTCAGTCTTTTGACAAAATTTATTTCAGCAGCACTGTTCACCTGCTTAAGTGTTTTGAAATGCATATTCCATTAGTAATCTCAGTCACTGAAGGATAGACTTTAAATAAATCCAAAAGATCATTCCCTAAAAGTTGTGAGTAGTTATTACGGAAACTACCGACAGTTTTTGGAATGACAAATACCTAACACAGCATATACATTACTGCAGAGATGTGAAAGTCCTCCTCAGGCTGTGGCAGAATTCTTTTGCCATAAGGTAAGTAAAAAGCTCCCCAAGGGAGGATTAGTGACAACTCTGATTTAACAATTTGCTTGCCTTTTTTGGCATTGTTTGTGGGTTACTCCCCCTTTAGCTGACACTGTAAGGCCTTGCTGTGAGCCAGATCAGGTTCTAAAAGAAAACACAGCAAATCCCAGTTTGGAGCAGAATCCTGCGGAAATTGCTCCAGCCCTAATGAGGGAATGTCGTGCTAAAGCGTGAGCACAGTAACTGTGCAAAAGCAGGACAAGAGATACTTAAGCTGCTGCATGCGTTTGGTACTTTGTCTTGTGCATCCTTACAGTTAAGCTCCAAATCTCAGTAATAATACTGAGAAACTTATTTTAGTAAGAAAATATTTTATATTTGTTTGCAATTAATTGAATTTCTGAATACCTCGCAGTGAAAAGCTGGATCAAATACAAATCTTATGAAAACCAATCTATCTCCCCAAACCCAACAAGCAGAAATTCTCATTACTTTTTAGACCAGTTACACAAAAAGTTGTAAGCATACAAATGAAAACAGTTGAGCTCTTAGAGCATTGACTTTGGCAGAATTATTCTACTCTGCCTCAGTTAATACTGCCATTTGTTAATATAGCACATAATTTGATTTAAAAGTGAGACCAATTCAGAGATCTCATGTCTTGCTATCTATGTGGGTTTTCTTTACATAATTATTGAATAACTTATCTCCTTGGAAACGCACATTACAGTGAAATATAATACTTAGTCAGTTTATTACTATTACTAAATGTACTGTTACAGTATAAATCTTTAGAAGTGTGTCAGAACCTACCTAAGGTTTGTGACAGATTGAGCATAAAGGCTTGCACTGGCCTAAGAAAACCCTAATTTCCCAATATTATGACAGCTATACAATGGGTAAATGCTGAAGTCACTGATTACATTTGAGTCAAATATTTATTTACCAACTGACAAACTGTTAGTCCTGGCAAGACATAAAAAACCTGATGCTAATTTAGGAGACAGTTTCCTTCTGATGGGATCCAACACTCCATAAACCAGGTTTTCAGACAGAAACTCACAATCATTTCAAAGACTTTCCCCCCTGAATACAGCACAATTATTTCCATTTCCTGCACCTTAAATTTCATGACATTACAAGAAATAACATTTTTCACCCTATCTCTTACATTTCTTTAACACTGATAAAAAAAAAATAGTCTAAACTAGCTAACATAATTGTAATAGTGTGGAAATATCAGCATAGGAGATATGACTGCATTATATTACTACTCCAGCCTGCCAGAAAACAACACTTACCTTATTTGATGAACATGTGATGATATTGGCGTAATACCAACAGGAAACTGCAAAAACCCATGCCAGAAAGTTTCTGCAAAAGCAGGACTTAGAGCATTCAAGAGCTGAAAGTATCATAAGTTTCAATAATTTTCCTTAGTATGCATTTTCCAGTAGGCAATATAGGACCAGAATAATAGGTTCTAATCGGAATGTTAACACTGACATTTGTATTCTGCTTGGCAGGAAATGAGAACTAATGACTAAAACCTTGATAAATAGAATAAATTGATCTAAGCCATATTTCATTTGATTACTTGCCATGTAGTATAGTGAAATATTCATTTCAGTTGGCATTTGCGCCATTATGTCTGCAAATTGCTCTTTTTGTTTTGTTAGACAATGTACCTTGCTTTGGAAAGGCACCTCATCACATCTGAAAGTTCTGTTGATGTCTAAGCAGGCATGTTTTATAATACTCCAATTATTAAACACGGTATTTGAATCTTGCCACTCTGAACACAGTTCTTGTTCAGAACCACAGCAGATATTGGTGTTTGGTCACCTTAAACAGAGCTGATACAGTAGAAGGGGGGGTGGGGGGGAACTTTGCAGTTGAGTTTGCAAACAGTGAGTCAGAGGTGATATAATTTTGTCATTTGTGAGAAGGAGATGCCATAAATACACTTAGGAAAAAGTTCTGACTGTGCTGGGCTAATGATTTGCTACTGCATGAGGTCAGTACCTAGACAGCTGCCAATAGTGCTGTCCTAGACAGAGGATACCAAGAGTAAGAAATAGGAGATATAGCATGACATGTATTTGAGAGGCTGTATCTAATAGCGACCTACCAAAAATGATGGTGGTCCATCTTGAGAGTGTACTTCAGGCTTCATCCTTTCTGCCTGAAAATACTATGTTGAATACTGATATAAACTTTGATGAGTGCTAATGATACATCACTTTCTGAGAGAGAACAGAAATTCACATAAATGATCTCAAATGTTTTTCAGAGTTACTGCTTTTAAAAGTTAAATTGGGAATAGTAAAAGTTGCAGAAAAATACCTAGTGCACTAGGATGAGTGGGGGCAACAACAAGAAAAGAAATGGGATGGCCTCAATGTGCTGGGCTGGGGGTAAGCTGCATTTGAATTTCAAACATCCCCAATGGCTCTACTCAGCAGAAATGATCTGCATCTCCTTTGTGTAAGTAATATCTCAGCAAGCCTTGGAACAAATCCTCACACCCTACTGACTTTTAATACATAGCAGAAAATGAGTTGCTGAATAAAAGATGTGACAAGTTAAAAGGGTCTTTTCATTGGGAGTCAAAATAAATGCTGCAGAGAGTTGGTGCTTTGGCTGTCAGGAGCAGGTGAATTACGTTTCCACTCTCATCCCATCTCTTGCAACTGCTTACAGCTTTTCTAACACATACCTGGGGATCTCTCTTCATGTGAAACTTAATCCGTTCATGTGGAGGGCAGTTAAGAGACTCGTCTGCTGCTCATTAAGGAATGTAAAAGGAAGCCCAGGATAAAGATCCTGTTTTAAAACAGTGCCCAGGAGAGAGAAGAAGGGAGGCAGGGGATTGGATTGTGAGTATTAGAACAGGTTTAGCTGTCATTATTTTTCATTAAGCGTTGAGTAGTCTGAGGAGACTTCCTAATAGTGAAGATTCAATTCTCTGTATGGTTTAGTGGCCGAGAGACGGGATTTGTTTTAAAATGCCAAAGTGAAAAAGAGTTGCATCGTATTTCAGAAAGGATGGACTAGATCCAAAAAGGGAGGCTGTGAAAGATGGTGAAGTCTTGATTCCTGCCCCGTCCCCTCCTTTAAACGCTCATTAACCGAAAACATCAAAAGGGCTCTACTAATTTTGTAAGGTAGATGCAGATGAGGGTTGAGCTGTGCTCAACTGGCAGCGTGCGCAGAGCTCACCTCATGGGAAAAATGCTGGTAGGGGCTCTAGAAAATTCCTGGGAGCAAATGAGTTGGAGAAACCAGTGTCTCGCTGAAAACAGCTTGTAAACACTGATGACAAGTTAAAAGAGTTTCCATGGCAGGTTGGCAGCCTTGTGCCATTGACTTATTGCATGAAAAGAACGCATCCTTTCATTCCTGTAGTAACCTGCAAACACGCCTTCTGAATAGGGTTTTTTTTTCTCTTATGTCAAATTCTTATTTTCATCATCCTAAATGCCAGTGCTAGAAGTCTCTCCTGACACTCATGAAGGAAGCAAAAGAACTAACACTTTTAATACTAAAAATCACCGTGTCTGTTGTGTGTTGCCATAATGCTCCAGGTCACTTTAACAGTGGTGGTAAATCTGCATCTCAAAGACAGCTTTTTGTCCCTGGAATCCAGGACGGCTCAGTTTCAGTTTAGATAGCACTGGTAGCCCTTTTCTGGCTAATGAGGAAAAAACCCCAAACCACCTTGAGCAACCCCACCAGGCCCTCATGTTTTTTTCAAATTGAATCTAGAAAAAAATTTATACTAGTAGAACACAACACACAACGAAATCTTGCCTTCTCAAAAAATGGAATTTCTACAGAACTATTCTTTCACTTTGCTTAGCCCCCCACCAAACCAAACAAGAAAATCCCTCAATCCTCCCCCCCCAAAAAAAAACACCAAACCCCACAAGAAATAAAAAATAAAATAAAATAAAATAAAAAGTAAAAAAATCAACCAAAACCACCCAGAAGGCTGAAATCCAGATATATGTTATTAAAATGCATTTCAGCATTTATGCTCTGTCCTGTAGCCACTAGAAACTGTGGTACCCACACTGCATGGCTGGCTTGTGAATGTAACTCTAGTGTGTTAAAAATGCTCTGAATCTGCATGACCTCAACCCTGTCAGCACAGATTGTCCTCTGTATTACACATGTGATTTCATTTCTTGTATTTACCCTTGAACACTGGAGAAAGAACATTCACAGAGAACCCAGAGTCTGGGGACTATTGTTGAGGCAAATTCACATCTTAATTGCTTAGAAAAAGGACTTAGAAGATCCAACATTTAACAGTAGAATTAGGAAGAGCCATGCCAAAAGCAGAGGCTTTCAGCACACAACACCAAACTACTTCGCTTCAGGTTTCTTAACATTGCAGGTTTATCCTCAGTGCCTGGCACTGTGGCTTCCCACCCTGCCACAACCTATGAGCTGCTGCAGGTTAGTGAACAACTTCATTCTTTGTTCTGTTCTTTCCCCTGTGACTTCCTCTTGAAATAACTGTCTGTAAAGTAACAAGGTTTGGTGCCAGACAGCAGCAATGGCAGATCTTTTACAAAGTAATTAGCTCAGTAAAGCAGTGTTCCAGTGCTTGCCATGTGTGTAGGTGATGCCCAGCACCAACTTTCTGCCCTGGCACCTGTGTGGGAACAGCACAGGGATGTTTCCAATTTTGGAGTTGGGCTCTGGGGTTAAATAATAAAAAGAAACAAAATGAGGAAATGCATGAGTTCAAAAAAAACTGTAATAAAAGAGGAATATAAGGAATAAAGGATATCAGTGTAAAGGAACAGGTTAGGATACAGAACAATTAATACTTAGATGTATTCATCATAGTATAGCTAGAGACTTTGGCATTACTCTTTTCACTCAGTTTCATTGAGGAATTAATACACAAAATATTTGAGTTTCGTAACATTGTGGTTTAGCATGCTGATATGCTGGGGGGGGTTGACATTTTCACTCTTATACATCCATCTTCTTTCAGGTGTAACACTGATTAAATTTTAAAGAGAGAAGACATGAATTAAGATGGGTTTATTTGCTGCTCACATTTGGCTTCTGTCATTGTTGCACATGACATTAAAACAGAAAGAAAGGGCAACTGTCTAGACCCCACTGAATCACTCGGAATCCTGCATATAGTTTCTATTAATCTTTTGTTTTCTTGAAAACCTGTCCTTTTTTCCACCTTCCCCTCAACCTATAAAACTCTGTCTGTCTCATAAGTCTCACCGCAAAACTCATTTGTGAAATTAAAGTCTGATTCTGCAAACATTTGCCCACATGTGCATATAAAACTTCAGGCTACATCTTCTTAATGTCTTCAATATGACTCAAATAATTGAGGCTCAAAGCATACACAAGCTGTTTTAACTCAGGAGAGAAAGTAACTGCCTTCCATGTCACAGTAGATCAGCATTCTGTGATCTGATGCATGGCAGTGGTGAAATTCAAAAGCAACCTCAACATCTGAGGCTCACCCCAGGTAGGATAGCCTCAGGCAATGCACAGACAAGGGAAATCAGCCAGGAAGGGAGACAAGGCATGTGATCAGAGGCATGCTTGCCCCCTAAAATAATAAAGCATGAAATAGTCCCAGTTACAAAACCAAAACAGTAAACTCTTTTCTTTTGAGAAGGTCTAAGATACTTGGGCTTATTCTGAATAATTCCCTTCCCAGGCAATGATACATCAGCTACTACACAGTACTTTATAATCCAGTTACAATACAAGCCTACATAGATGCAAAAAAATATGCACATACTCACCAGCGCAATCTTTTATGCAAATAAGAAAATAACCTGGACAGGTTGGTTTACTGTGAAATTATCTGTGGATTTCCTTAAGGAAAATCATCAGCTTTTTATTTTTGACTGTTTTCTTCTTTTTCCTGAGAGAAAACAACAGAAAAAAAGGCAGGCAGGAAGGCAAAGCTTTCTCTTACAGTAGTCACCAGCACAAGACACTCATGGCACAAATCCACTAGAACTATTCAAACAAGTATTATTTCTTATCGATGAAAATAGCAATTAGCAATTAACTATTTTAAACAGAACAGGTATTTCACAAGGTATCAGCTAACTTACTTTCACTGATTTAGAGAAGTTTATCACGATACACAGAAGTATCCATCACAGTTAATTTTATTTCATTCCACAAACGCCCTAGCAGTAGAAAGCTGCCTTGAAGTAATGGATATTTTCAGATGCTGCTTCTGTTTGTTTAAGGTGAGGTCACTAAAACAAAGATTATACAGGAGAAATATCAAGTTTCACGAGTTAGAACAGCAAGTTTCTCAAAACAGTTCAATTGCAATTTCTATTCAGTTTCTCTGATACTTATTAGGAAAAGGCCTTCCCCTCATGGTCAGCTGTACTGGAAGGAAAAATATCAGGCTGTTATTAAAACAAGGTACAGGATACCTAGCGGGTATCAGTGGGTTGGGTATCCAGTGTGTTTTTCTGAGTGACAGCTGGAGCTCATAAATGTTTTTTATTCCTTTCCTCCATCTTGTGCATATTACCTATATTATTAATATAAACTAGCATACAATTCATCTGTTGAGCAAAGACGTTTACTAGCAATAAGGACCCACTTTTAGTACCTAAATATTACTGTGTTTTCCAAGTACAATGAAAAGAGACTCTAAGGAGGTACCCTTCCTCCTTAATAAGAACTTACATATTAAATTACGAAACCAAGTATTTGAACTGTGCAAGGCAGGGCTTTTACTCCTCTAGGAACACTGGTGCTAAAAAGCCACTAACCTTTTCTTCATAGACAACATTAATATCTTAACAAAGTTAGTGCTTACAAATACATAGTGTCCCATATGCACTGTTTTTATCATACTTTCTTAGGGAAACAATCCACTCATTAGGAGTAATATGTTTTTATATGAATGATTTGCTTAATAATCACATAGAAGTTTGGTGGTTTTTTTCATTAGGCTGTTTTTGGAAAGAACATGCAACAGCTGAAGTTTCTTCAAGTACAGAGAACAAGTTTGGATCTGTAAAACCAGAAGCATTGATTTTTTTGTGTGTGTGTGTATAAATGTACAACAAGGTCCTGTATAAAAGAAGGAAGACTTAAGGGTACTTAAGGAGAGTGCCTTTCTAAATTAGCATGAGCTGCTCCAGAACTTCACTGAATTCCTTATTGCAAGAAAATCACTGCGTATCCATAACCAGGCACAAAGGCTTTCAATTAATTCCTGCTAGTTGATCAGCTGAACAATACAATCCCCATGGAGGATACTTGGCTGATACTATAGCAACTGTAAAATTAAACTCACAGTAAAATAAAAAGCATTGAACCGGTGATCCTTCAAGCTTAGTTGTGCTGGTGTGGGCATTCAATGCATATGTTGGATAAATACTGCTCAGAGCTACCTCTCTATAGCCACTTAAAATACAGTGAATGACTGAAAGAGAGGCCAGTCAAATATTACAAGGACATGCTGAAGGCAAATCTTTGAACTGTGTGGCATTAATTCCACAGCATGGACAGCAGGGCTGAAAACTGTCTGCAGGGGTAGAGATTATATACTGGATCTGTCAAAGTTTATGAGCAAAACTGTATCGACACTGCACATCACTGTAGATGCCAGAGAAAAGCAGGTGTTGGGGATGAAGAAAATGCAGCTTCTGCACTCACTGTGCTGCTATAAAAATCAGAGCAGTTTCTCAGACATCAAAGGCAGAATTTTTTATACAAGGTGGATATAAGACTTTCCTACTTCTACTCCCTTTCAAAATACAATTATACAATGTACTGGGCCACATTAATTCATTTCCATTGAAGATATTTCTGCGAGAAAATCTAATCCACTAACATAGGTCTGCAACATTTTGATACTTTTTAATTAAAGAAACTGGATTTCCCTTCTTCTCATCGGTACTGCTTGAAAAATGTCAGGTTTTAAAAAAGAATACTACTACTATTACACATGGACTAATAATGATTCGATATGTCAGGGGAAGAAATTCAAATTGTTGATCACGGGTAGAATTATATTTGCCATTTCCTAGAAGAAGCTGCCTTGAAAACTCACAAAACAGATTCTAGCAAAATATTTGTGCTGTAGGCCTGTTTCCATAGACTAACAAACTTGAAAGTGAAATATGAATATTCATTTGCTGTTTTTACTAGATAGCTGTACAGAGACTCCTCTGCTCAGAATCTGCCAGCAGAGCACAGGGCAGGAAAGCAAACGTTTGTATCTTGCCAAATAGCCGATAGACATGTGAGTTGTTCAGACTGCAGCTTTTAATTCTATTTAAGGTAAAAATCTGTACGAGTCGCTAATTTCTTATCAAATATCATGAGACATTCTTGCGCAGCCTCTGGAGAATTTCTGCTCATGCGAGTATTAACATCAACATGCTTCCACCTGCACTGAGCAGGCAAGAGCTAGAGCCAAAGCTTTAACATCCCTTTCAGTTGACTCCGCTTCACGTCCTCTATGCACCCATTCTTAATTCCATTTACTGTACTTGCCCTTGCATATGCTTTTGTATTATTCAGCAACAAATTCAGTCTTTGGGCATAAACAAACAAGTCACACGTTTTATAAGCTACAGTAAGATCTAATTGCAACAAGCAGAGACACAGAAGTAAGAACTTCCAGAATTTAGGGATCTGTTAGAATTGTTACTATAGTCATACCACAAACTGCATATACTTAATGCAGACTTTATAATATAAATAATGTGATATAAATCTCCTGAAAAACTGAATGGAAAACCAGAAAGGAATTCATATTAAAGCGTTAACATACAATGGAAAAATACAGTCAGGTATAAATTGGCCAGACACAATTACAATTTCAGTTTTTCAATGGGTTTAAGACCCTTCTCCCATGCAACAGAAATAGCCAAAATTTTATGTTAGTGAAGAAACAAACAAAACCCATAGAATATGAAACTTAATCCCACAGAATTAACCATGTTAAAAGAATAACAATGTTATTCCTACATTAGCAAAAAGAGGTAAGTACAGCCACCAATATTCATAAATTCGACTGTCTCTGAAAGAGGCTTACGTAAAAAGCAGCAGCTCAATTCCAGCCTTAAACAGCTTTAAAGAAAGAAAAAACTTTATTTACCATACAGTCTGTAGTAGTAAGATCTCCACCTTTGCATCTCCTGCAAAATCAGAAAGAGAAACTTCTCTGTGCGTGTATAAATACATATATATTATATATACATATCTACTTATATTCACATAAATATAGGTAAAGGGATATAGATATATACCTGTATTAAAATACATGGCAAGACTAACAAACAGAAGTACAACATCAACATCTACTACCATTTAAATAGTAACTGCAATGTTTGGACAATGTAAGAACAGACAAGTATTCTGTCCAGTACCAGTTTTCACAGATCTATAAAAATCAACCTTTATTTTTCTCTGTTTTGCTAGTGAATGACTAAGGATTTTTTTTTTTTCTCTATTTTGCTAGGGAATGACTAAGGAATGTAGCAAATGTTGCACTTGTTCACTCATCCTAAACTGCAATACTTTCTAATATTACATGATCAGAAAGCCCTTTTGTTAGCAGCAATGCAGAGGTGTTTCCACGGCTGCAGACAGCAGTCACAACTCTAGGTAATGGTGTGCACTGACTTCTCACAGTGACTCATTCTTGCATTTCTAAAGCCATGTTCATATGTTGAAGTGGTTCAGTCTTCTTGCACAGCTCATACCTGGTTATACAGTCCTTAACTTCACCTGAGAACATCAAATATATAAGTAGTAAGCCACTTGAAACTCCCTTCCTCACTTATTTATATCCCCATGAATAAACTACTGAAGTATGGCATCTTACGCATGGTATTTATGGATGGCTTTAAAAAATATTTAGTGGCTTATGAGCACAAGTTGCGCTGAAAGTAGAAGGACCTACACTCCTGTGACACTAAACACTGTTAAAGCTCCCTCTTCCCTCCGTCTTAACTCCATATTACTACAAACCAAATTCTAAAAGGGATTTCATGTGAGCCATGAGCAGTGGTCTAGTTTATTATTTCTCATTAAAGCTGAAGATGAGAGGGAGTCTGATGTAACTGTGAAGAGTAAAAGGGAAGTTCAGATGAAGACAAACAGGAGCCGAGCACTTTACCTGGTATCTCCTTATAATTAACAAAGTGTGAGGAAACCTTTCTGCTATTTTTTTTTCTGTTGAGGTCAGTAAAACAGATCATTGTTTCCAAGACTAAAATATCCTCAAACTTTTATTAGGAACTCCTTCTAACAAATGAGAAACAGAAGAGCAAAACTGTCATCTGAATGTCACAAATTCTTCAGGTTTAATATATCTCATTTCCTCTTTCTCTTAGCAATGCTGCTAGTTGAGCTGTCTGCAGAATTATACCGTGCTCAGGTACAAACACAAAAGAGCCAGTGGTTTGCAAGTGAAATGAGATTTCATAAATCAAGGGTATACAACAAAGCTGGCTCTACACTATTTTAAAGTAATATTTTAATGAACTTTTAATACAAGCAGAAAATAATCTTATCAGTAGTGTTACTGTGCTATTCCTTTATATATTATTGGTGTCTTCTCATATCTTGCACATAAAAATATACAGAACTTCCTCTTTTCAACAACATCCTTCCTACATGTATTAAAGATTTTATCCAACAATTGGAAAAACCTCTTCTCCCTTATATGACTGTGCAGTTTTGCTGTTTCATGTTCTTTCACTCAGTGCTCATTTCCTTCAAGCAAAGACTCCAGCTTTATTTTTAGTGTCTTCTATAATTGTTCACTAATGCCTTATTAAAGCTGAACACCTGTAGCTTCAGTTCTCTTATAAATGAGGTAACAAGGAAAAACACCCCTCCAGGGAAGCTTGTTTTATATATCTGAACCAGAAGAATTAAAACATTTTATACCTCCTCAAAGTTATCTGTTCTTTGGTTCCAGCATTTCAAGCTGTTATTCATGATTTTTTGGCAATAAGAATCGGATGAACACCAGAACAAATGAACACAGCAAACTGAATTCTTCTTTAGGAAGCTTTTACAAAAGCTCATCATTTGGAATATGTTACTAGAGATGATATGTTAATAGGGATGATGAAAGCCTCCATTTCAGAAGTCGGGCATTCTCCTCTGCAAACAGACAGAAATGGTATCATCCGAGAAGTGTTTCAGATGACACTAAGATCATTTGCTCAGTTGTTCATTCTGACTCCTTTAAAATACTGATGCAGGCAGTAGCAACAGGTTTGCTGCCTCCAAAAGCCTTTATTAGCAAGAATATTGCTGGGCTCCATAGCTAGCAGCCATCAGCTTGCGGGTTATTTGTATGACACAGTTTTAGACTGGGTTAAATAAGCAGTCCTACTTGCAGCTGAGCCTAGAAGCCACCCCAAGTGTCTCACTGCCCTCACTCTTCTCCCATGGGAGAATTGACACTCCTCCAAATTTCCCCACATAACCGTGCGTGTCCCAGCCAGGAACAGCCGCAAGCACTGGAACTCCAAAGAGCTCAACAGAACAGAGAGGTTTCATTTCCAGAGCAGAGACGGAGCAGTGATAGAGCAGTGACAAAGAGCTGTAAGCAGCAGTATTTTTCCCCAGCTCAGAACCTCACGCTGACCCCAGTCTTAGCGTAGGTGATGAAGTTTGCTACATGTAGTGGCACAGATGCCTTTCCCCTGAAACCACAGTATGTCAGAGGGCAGACACCCTACACAGGCTGGCATTTACAACAGATTAGCTATTCTGACAGCAGTTTGTCCTTGCCTGAAAGGGAAGCAAATCCCCAGTATAAACAAGATCTCAAAGAATATATGTAGACAGAAGCCAAAGAGCAAGGCCGATTTCCCACCACCCTGGAATCTATTGCTTTAATTTATCTACGCAGATATATAAAGCTAGCAATTTATCTTGTCTTTTTCTTCTTCTTAATGGCCTTTTATAAAGCAAATCAAGTATTATCACAAGTGTGATACTTAAAACCATTTCTGAAAGGGAAGCTCAGGGCTCAGGAATCATTTGGTAGCGTGCAATGTACTGGGCCCCTGGCTGATGTCTTCATTTATTTCATGCATTTTTCGGATTCACATCAGTACTAAAACCTGGTGCAAGCCCTGTCCTCTTAAAGGAAAGAGCCTGTGACATAATCCTGGAGGAAGAAAAAGTACATGATCCAAAGCAGTCATGACCTGAACTCAGAATTCCCAGTAACATTGAGTGTCTGTCTCTACACTCTGCACTGCTGGATGCACCTTCTGTGGTGTAGCTCTACTTAGAAGTCAGAAAGAGGTCTAGGTCTGTGCTTATGTACTAGGTCTGTAATACATAATTCACAATAAACATTAAAAGAAAATAATTTCACCAGATGAGCACCGAAGTAATTAAATCCTATCAAATTGATCCTTATTGCGCTTACACCATTGGTAGGATATATCCTTTCAGACAGGACTCTATTGAATTCCCATTATCTTAACAGAATGCATAATAATACAGAGCCACGGCCTGTTCTAAAAATGGTTCTCTGAGGTTTTTCACGACTGATTGTAAAATAGACTTATTGGAATATTGTAAAACAATTCTTTGTTTATTTACAGGTATGAAAATAAAGCCTCCAGCCACAATCTGTCAGATTTTACAGAGTATCACAAACCCCAGAATGTATGCCCAGTTTAAACACTGTAAAATAAAGATGACTCACTTCAAATGACGGCCTAAGGGCCTGCATGTTGTAAAGCTGACACATTTGAGTTATAGAAAAACCAAAGTGTCCTGAGCTAATTAAATCCATTCATCTTGGACTTTCAAGTTTCAGACAGATCTGTAATTAAAATTTATTTCAATTTATTTCTATTACTTATTTCATTTCTCTGTATAGCTCTGCTGAATGACCAGACATTTGGAAAATCCTGAATCTGGGAACTGGAAAGGTTTTTGTGTTGCTGAGAGCTCTGTTTTAAGAAGGAGAATTATGCTTCTCCAAAGATTATATCCCACATGAATATCGATCCCACATGAATCTGACAAAAAGCATCTCTATAAAGTTATACTGGTAGGATTAGGTACAGACTCCTAACTGAGCTGTTTCAGGCCTCCCCTACCTCCTCAATTCCCCATTTTTGGGTTGCAAGGGCACTGTAGCACCTACTGGACTGGCCAAGATGATAGAGGGACCTGGACTTAAGCAACCAGTCTATTACATAACATCCCTGCCATGAAACTAAATGTAAACCACTAAAGGACAGGTCTGCAGAAGCTGTTAAGCTTCTAGAGTGGAACTGAATTCAGTAAAGATGTTCAGTACTCTCTCCTTATACCAAGGCTTCCACTGATGATATTTAATGGGACCAGTCTTGGGAGGGCTGATAGGTATCCCACTGCTATACCCATCTGAGTTGCTCCTGTGCTTCCTTTCCTTGAACTACTTGTGGTTCCCAAGTTCCCCACTCTCAAACCAGGAAGCCAAGAGCCTGGGAAGCCATTGCGCCATCCATTTCTCTGTTGGCATTAGAAAACCTGCAAACCTTGAAACTGTGGGTTGAATCCAGGACACTTGGGGCTTCGCTGCTGCAGAGCTGGAAGCCTGGAAGTTCTGGGCTGGGTTCCCAGGTACTGTAGCGCTTAGGCAGTCTGGATGGCAGAGCAGCCATAAGGCACAGATCCTCTGAGCCCTGCATCTGCTCAGGGAAATTGATATGCGTGTAGAAACAGAGAAACTGAAACACACAAAAACCGATTTCACAGAGCAGCTGGGATATGGAGAGATCACATATTGTTTGGAAGCATTATATTTTATATTCCTGAGTTTGGGGATAGGGGTATTTTTGTTGTTAGCTTCCTTTTTGGTTTCTAATCTGTCATTCAAAGAGAAACAGAAACATCAAAATGCTCTAAGGTAGGCGTCTGAGCAAAATCTTCGCTTCTCTGCAAACACCCAAAACACAACTCACAAGATGAAAAAATCATACTGGTTCTGATAAAGAATAGATGAAGCAAAGTGGAAACAACAGTCACCAGTTCAGGGAAAAGCCCTCAAAAAAACATGACATGAGATCTATGCTCCCTAAAGTTACAGAACAGCTAAACAGACAAGATGATACTGGTACTACCCAGCAACAGCAGCATAGGAATACGAATCTCCGGATTCTATGACCCACAGGTATTAATCATCAATTTGTCTAAGCTTTAGCCACTGCCACTGCACTTGGATGCAAGTCAAAACCCTGCGGGACATTAAGGAAGGCCAGCGATACATCTACCTGAGCACCGTTGACAGTTTCTTTCCTAAGTTACTTCTCCTACTTCAGATATACCAGGAATGATTACGGTTGCGTTCTCTGCTTATCTCATTCCATTTAATTTTATGCCTGTAGCTTCCTTCCTATGAAAAAAACGATTTAAAACAGTAGGTAGGCATATTTAAGCAAGAATGCACAATTTTCCCACACCTCTCCCCATTTTTGTACCTGTTTGTTTTGTCATGATTAAGTCTTAATGACTATTTTGGACTACAGTCTTAACCACATTTTCCTCTGTTATGTAAATGCTGAATGACAAATAGGTAGAGGCCTAAAAAGTAAATCAAATCTGTTTAACTCTCTTCGATAATGACAGACAGAGATTGTCTTTTCTGTTGTTGTGACAAATGAGTTTTACAGCTGTGACTCTGACTTGACTATTATCATCTACTTAATCAATCAGTGAAATTCCAGGCAAACGAAGCTCCAACTCAAAGGTCAGACGTGGTTATCACTAGTGTACTTCCTGCTGCACAGCATTTTAATTAGTTAAATGGCTCTGTACATATGTATGGCTTTTATTTGTAATTTATTCATGATTTTACATTACTCACTGACATCCTGACACCTAATTAGTAACACTCACAGGTAACGTGGGGTGAGAACTACCACACGTATTTTAATAATCAAAGTTGAGACAGCAAGCTAAAAAAAAAAAAATCAGGGCTTCAAAATGAAGAGCGACAGCTCCTACTTAATTAGCTTCATCTGTACACACTGTTTCATTCCAGCACAGGCATTCAGGCTCACTCCAAGTCAAACAGAAATTAAAGCAAAAAAGCTTTCAAAAATACTTTATAGCAAAGCCACAAAATTCCATTAATCACAGAATCATAGAACACTTAGGCTCAGAAAGGACCTTAGCATCATCTAATTCCAGCCCCCATAATATATTAATACTGCAATTCATTACATATGCTTTGGAAAATACTATGGAATTCTGTCAAGTTCTCTGGGGAGCTCATTGGCATAAGTTTTGGCTCCAAAGCACTGCTCCCATACACATGCTAAGCCACGGTCTGAGCATTTGAGTGCGAGCATTCCAAAGGTCTCCAAGAACCAAGTCCTCTCCCTTATTCAGATGCTTCCAGGTATAACTTACTTAATTAGAAGTTAATTTCATGCCAAACAACTTTTTTTCTTTGCTAACTAATGAACCTGTCAAGCAGCTTTACCTGGGAAGATGCATTTCCTGTATTTTCATGATTTCTTTCTGTGATATTTTGTTATGACACGAAGTTTTTCTTTCAATTTTGAGGAAGAAAAAAAAAATCAAAACGTTAAACCTGAGCCAAAACATTTTTACTTTTTTTAATGTCAGCTTCTTCACCCTCTGCAAGGTTCAGGTCATACTGGACGATTCCTGTTTTCTTTTACTTTGCTTCTGCTAAGGAACCAAAAGATTCAGTTATTCAGAGTTCAGCTGTTTGTAACTTACACATAAGGCTTCATTTCCCCAGCAGACAGCTATAAACTCTTTAAAGGGTATCACAGGCTTTTCAACTGGAAGGATCATTCAAATACACTGAGTTGGGATCTTCTTCCAAACACTCAAAGTTAGAGACATCATCTACTCTTATATCGAGGGCATATACATTCAAAGTTAGCTATCTGATTGGTGTATTTCATGAAACAAAAACCCTGGTATCATGCAGATAACACCTTTTTTGATAGTCAGTGTAATAGGAATTTGTTCTTTTATCTGGATCACTTATAACAGCACTGTTTCTTAGCAACAGCATGTGCTAGAAGGCTTAGACATACAAGAAGCAACAAACACTACATTCACTAGAACAATGACAACCGGAAAGAAAAAGCAGAGCCAGATTTAGTTCGTTTGACTGTCTCTCTCCCAGACAGACACATGTATCGGTTCTATTTGGGAAGCCAGTAATCTCAGATCTAAGCCTTTCCTCTTTTGGCTCAGACACGGTACACTGTGTAAAATATTTCATTTTAAGTCAGGGTCCAGAAATGCAACTTCAAGTAGCCGAGGAGGAGAAAGATGATTGAAAAAGCAGTGTCCCATAATGGAAAAGGAAATTGCAAGCCTGAAGCTTCCAGTTGTATTAGAAAGTAATTAAAATGCTTCTCCTGCATACATGTCAATGCAGTCCATTTTGATCAAGATTTAATCCTTGGACTGAACTTGTGATTCATGCAATAATATTCATGATAATGTATTATCAGGAGCAGAGTACTAAGCACTCTAATAAAAGAGCAAAAATTATTGCTCCCTGCCTCCTCTTCTGCAGTAAACAACTTCAGCCACAGAAAACACATGCGGCTTTCCTCGAGTCAAAAAATCATGGCCAGACTGAAGAAAATAATCTATTACATACGTTGTGACTGCTATGACTGAATTACTTCAGTATGTAAAGGGTCTAGAAATAAAACCCTTGTTGTTTGTGCTAAAATATTCATAATGGTTATTTAAAACAAGGTAAACTCTCTAAGTTGTACCACTTTTAGGTTGGCACTTTGTGCATTTTAGCCACCTGTTTTAAGAGTAAGTTTCTACACGGGAAAGCACCCTCACATCTGCCTTCTTTTCTGAGGATATTTATCCTCCTTTCTCTCAGCAGCTCATGCCAGACTCCAGTGGTGCAGAATGATTGGAAATCTTTTCTCCTCCTGTGAACAAGTGAACCATCCATCTTAAACAGCAAAGACTATCACCACTCCCTTCCAGCAAACTGAAACAGACAGGTACCAATTTAACATGTTCTGATCAAGACATTTACTTGCAGATGAAGGCAAACATGTAAATGGCTGGCTATGACTGTTTGTGGACCCCATTTACATGATATTGTGTAAACTAAAGCTAATCTGAGCAGCCAGATGATCTAGTTTTTCCTACAGATAGTCCAAAAAATCCATGAAATATCGTTTTGGCTGCAGCAAACAAAGGTGTTCTCTGAAAGCACAATTCAGAATGACAGCACTACGTAACTGTGTTGCGTAGAACAACATAGAATGATTACAAGTTATGCCTTTTAGACGCTCTTAAAGAGTTCATATAGATTTCAAGTGCCAGAGACTACATCCACCCTGAAATTCTCCAGTAGACGGTAGCACTCCATACACAGTCCCTTATACAAATACATGAATTTCAATACATGCAATGTATACAAACATATAATATATTCACATATAAAGATATTTGAGGAAAATTTTAAGATACTATTATATTGTGTTTTACATATATATTATAGTTTATACTATAGACCAGTAAGGGACTTAAAATATTCTTAAAAATCATGAAATACTTGTATTTGCTCCTACTCTGAAAGAAAAGAGGTAAGAGAAACATAAATCTTGAAAGAATTTTAAAAAACCCTACTGGATGTAGCAAAGACCACTCAATACTCTTCTAACGCCTCCTGAAGCACTTTAGGATCTTCAGCCCACTCATTTGTCTGTTGTTTCCCTCTTAAAGTATTCTCAGTATTAAATGAAAGTACTGTCACGAGTTTTGTGTAAGAAAGAAAAGAAATCAAACAAAACCCACCAAAAAGGAAACACTGAAGGGAGCAATAGTTAATTGACCATGAAGCCTGTAACTTTTTGTATGCTTTTGTTACTTCTAGAATGGCCACCGCCAGTACGGTTCTGGACTAGTCCTCCAGCAGAGGCGTGTTCTCAGACTCCTTCTAATACACAACATAAACACACAAATCAAAAGCTTAAATGAGGCAAACATAAAAGACTGCCATGTGGTTACTGGTCAACACTGAATTACCAATGGTCTTTAATTACCATTTGATGTTTGTAAAACATGCTGTATTCCAAAGGATACCAAAGCACTTTACCTCCACCGGTATCACTTCAGCAAGGAAACAGCAGGTATTTAATAAAAACAGTTTAAACCAGCAAGTGCTCCACACTGCATAAAGCAGGACATAAATGTAGTTGAACATGAAACTGTGACAGGATGATGGAATGGGACCTCTGCAGGCATATACGTACACTTTATTTTCTGTAAGAGCGTACGTACATGCAGCCTTTATTCCAGCTTCAGGTGACACACAAGATATGCTTAATTAGCAATTGTTCATACATTGCTATTTTCTCTTGTGTGTGTAAACTGGGCACTTAAGCTAGATAATAAGATGCAAATTGCTTCACTCAAAATGTTTTACTTTTAAGCTAATATGAATAATGAACCATTTTTACTTTTCGTTGTAAAGCAGGTTAAATTCTAGGGGTAAAGCTAGCTATTCCTATGCAACTAGACTGAGCAGCAATTGCCCTAAGGCAAATTCCTATGCTAAACTTGTGATTATATTATCTTTACAGCATCCCACTGCAACAGGCTTTCTCTGGTTAGTCCTGTCACTTTTGATGAAGATTATTTTTCTTCCTGATTACCCCATGTTATACTACACCGTTGCACCTACCCAACTCACTTTCTTAAATGCTCTTCACAGCAAACCTATCATTCTATTAGTAACCATAATGAATTATTGCTAGGCAACCCTAAGCAACATGCTTCTTTCCTGCATGGCACTATTTTCTACGCTTGGATGCTACAAAGCACATTTGCTATTTCCTTGGTTATCCATGGCTAACACTAGCACAGTACTATGATTGACACACAGCACCTTGTTTATAATGTTGTGATGTGACAGAGAGCAAATGGAATTATTATTCATTACATTTTTTACTACTGCTTTACACATCTTTACACACATGGACAGTCTTCTCTTTCTACTCACATCCCATGAACCTAACATTTAGACTCTGACCACTAGGTCTGCACATACATTTTGAATATCCTCTCTGTCCTCTGCCAACAGCAGAGCTGAGGTAACATTCAGATCCCTCAGTAATTCACAGTTCTGAATCTGAAGCAAGGATAAAAGGTATGTGTGAGGGAATTATCAAGACAAACTAGCATCTTCCTTCCACAGATATTCTATGGCATTGCAAGCACTTACCTGGCATACTGAGCTGGGTGTGTGATGCAGTCACTGCCAAAAGAAGAAAGTCCAGTGCTTGAAGTGGACAAAAGCATGGCTAAAGTAACAGGCTGTTGCACTAAACATGTCATAGACAGATAGTAAAGAACTCTTTCTCACAAAGAAATTACAAGTGCTGGACTTGCCTCTAGTAGATTGAGTCCTAATCTGAATAAACCCCCTTAAGATTCATTAGAAATAAGTGATAACCATTTAGAAACCCTTTACAGTAAAATATCTTGGGGCATAATCTGTTCTCAATTCTGAAAATATCAAAGTGGTTTTTTTAAAAGGTTCCTCATTAGAAACCTCAACCCAACACCCTGATTGTACTTATACCACACCACAATTTGTTTGTTATTATATGTCTTGTTGTCATTTGTCACTTTTAAAGAGAGACAAATGAACAGAGTGAGAATGAGCAAGTAATGAACAAATCATTAGAAGAGTCACACTAAGTGAGCCCAAGATCAATCTAGCACATTATCCTGCTTCTTGTGGGGCCAATAGTGGATTCCTTTATTGCATTAGAGGATGTAGAGAATAATTCACCAATCACTACTTTATACCAACCTTACTGTTATCATTGTCTCTACATCTCTCTTAGGCATCTCTTCCCAGACTTACAAATTCTGGTTTAGGTAGTAATTTCTAACGTAATTTTTCTTTCTGGCCTTTTGTGTTCTCCTTCTGTTTCAAGGATTCTTTCTTTATTGATCTGATTCCCTTTGGATCAGTCAGCTCTTACAGCATGCTGTTATTTAAATGCTTAGAAATGAACCACAACTTTACCCAACACAGGGACAAGTGTGTGTGTGTATGTGTGTGTGCGCGCGCGCATGTGTGTGCGGGGATTAGGAATGAGTAAGTAAAACAGTGTCAAGGAAAGTAGGTCTGACCCAAATGGCAGCTGTGTGGACAGAGGGTGTCAATTCACTCCTGGAAGTCGAGTGAGGACAGACAAAACCATAAGCATTCCACCAGGCTCCATCCCCAGACATATCATGAAGTTTTCCTGAGGATTCACAAGCTCTGTTTTATAAAAAGCTCAGAGTGTTCAAGGTATTTTATTATACAGAAAACTTATTTTACAACTAATCATCCAGTTAACTAATTCAACATGCTAATTATTCAAAGGAATAAAAAATCAGTACTTATTTCTCTCTACTGTATATAAAGTATATGAAATCTCTCTTGCTTTAGAGTTGTAACATGGTTGTGACTTCTGGATGTTTTCACTCTTTATCAGGCTTCTCTTTTTTAGACAGAATAACCTGTATTCTTGGCAGGAGTCATGAACTCCTATCTGACGACAGAAACTGTATTCTGCAACACAGGTATAGGGGTTCTCTTTTAAGAGCAAATCATTGTGAGGCTTCACGTCACAGGCTGGGACTATTGTACCTTTTGCTCAGTAGACAAATTCAGTATGTTGCTTTTTGCTCCTTATTTGAACCGACAGGGAAGAAAGTGAAGTGTTTGATTACTGTCCAGCAGACTGTTTTCTATTCCTGCCTTCCAATCACAAGATATCCCGTGGATCTGGCTTCAACTAATATATGAATGAATGAATCTAGAAATACCTATTAAAATTTTACAGTGGAAGTATAACATTCTAAAACGGACATGATTCCTAAGAGAGAAACTAAGACTAGGTGAAAAGACTGGATGGAGGGCCATAGAATGGCTCAGAAATTATACAGAACCAATGTATCGTGAGAGAAAGGAAACTGAAAAATGGATAAAAACCCCTGAAAGAGAGTGTCTGAACAGGTGGGGAAAAGAGAATCTCCAACCTTCCTAGGTTAGATAGTGAAGGAAAAGCATAGGGGACTCTGATTTCAGAGATCACAGCAAGAAACAGTGTTGTATATCATCTTTTAAGCTGGCAAGTAAGTTATTTTAAAGCTTACAATGCTGGAATGTGTTGTTAAATTATGAAACTAAAGAGCAAAGTTCTGCTGAGCAAGAGGGAGGGTGGGTTTTGACTTTAATTCTTCCTTTTAGAAGATCTGTTCAACTAAACATTTCAGACAGAAAACCTTCCTCACAACTGAATAGTGACAAGGACTTAAAATCTGATAAATGGGACTGTGTTTGCTAAGTCTGTTCCAAGTCTTAGGTACACTGAACACCATACAAGTTAGCTAGTGCATCACTCAACTTTTCTCAGCGATAAGTTAACCTTGCAGACCCTGAAAATCTGTTTCAGCATCTCAGCAACAGGATGACAATACTAGACACTGTTATGAAAACGTAACGCTGCTTACTTTATTGGTAGAAATAAT
Source organism: Lathamus discolor (assembly GCF_037157495.1). Lineage (NCBI taxonomy): Eukaryota > Metazoa > Chordata > Aves > Psittaciformes > Psittacidae > Lathamus > Lathamus discolor. The sequence goes on from NC_088892.1 coordinate 18,925,315, forward strand.
AAAAGAAGAATTAAAAAACCTTGAGTATTAAATTGGACATTATGTATTAAATTAAGTGAAGTTGAGTGTAAAAAAGTGCTCATGAACTTATGAAATTCATAAAATGTATTTCAGCTAAATGGAGGTTTTCCAGAAATGCCAAGCCACTCCTTGAGAACTGGTACTTTTGTAGACTTAGTGGTATGTGGACAACTGCAGAGCAGGGAAAGAAAACACTGCTGCAACTTGCAATGGAGTGTGAATTTGAGATTACTACATTACTAATTACAAAAAGAGTCTTCCTTTTTAAAACTTCAAGGGGCTAAGTAAATGTTGCATTACCTGTTCTCAACATATTACTTACTACCCAGATCAGTGGGTAGTAAGTTTTTGCCATGAAAAAATTACACTGCTCATAAAATTCAATGTTGTGTAATGTGTCTGTATACACAGATCTTTACACAGGGTGGTTCTTCTCTGAAACACAGGCAATACGGGTGTCTCCTTGAAAAAATGGATTGAACAAATGATAAGGAATTTGGGACAAACACATTTCATTAAACTGATATGAATATATATCAGTTTAATAACCTTGCTATCTGCACAGGGTACCCTGGTGAAGTTCCTTCTTGCAGAAAGGATAATATATTTGCAACCTAGAAAAGACAGATCTGTATTAAGAGCTACTCTTTTTATTTGTAACTTAATTCCCATGAGCACTGACAAGAGATGGTCTCAGAAACCTCTAGGCTCTGAGGGCAGAATGATCCACTGATGGGTAAAAATGCACTGATTTACACTATATAAAAAACTGCTGAGATAGTAGATAATGCTCTGCAACAGAGGCTGAGATTTTGATGGGTTTAGTTTAAAAATGTCAAAGAGTGATTTCAAGTACCTCAAGGATGTATACAAATTCTGCAATTTTGTATTTTTAAACTGTTTTCATAGGTCTCCAAGGCTCAAGTCTCTTTAATTTTGAAGATTACTTTTTATAAGGATATGGTCTACTTACATACAATTTTTCATAGAAGACTACAAAATCCTCTCTCAAGCCTTTCCTACTGAATTTACTTTCAATGCAAAAAATACAGGGGGTCTTCAATCTGGCCTGTCGGATCAACAGCAGGAGACCAATGCTATGATGGAAACATTTGAACAATGATAAATATCTCCAGCCACTGCAAGACTGAAAATAAATAGTCACCCCTGGTGAACAAAATTATTTGGAGTGTGGTCCTCCATGATTAGTAGAGATCATCTCCCATTGTGCTATAAATCTTTCAAAATGGATTGCCACCACTTATTCCTGTTCAGAACCCATTATCACTGTCACATTATATGATGCTTATAAAAGGGTATATACACTAAAGACTATCAAACAGCAACCTGCAAATAGAGACCAAATGTCAGAATGGAAATGATTAATTATTATGCAAGAGTAATACAGTGGGTTTGAAAATGAGCCAAGGATAATCATGTACTTTTCAAAAAGCAAGGTTAAACATTAAAAGAAACCCTGAAATAGAGTATTTGACACACACAAAATCATTAGCAACTGTATCTAGATAGTATATTGGTAAATGGAGGAAAAAAAGCACTACTGCTTCTAAAGTTACTGCAGCTTCCCTGCAAATCCTCATGGAAGGACTCAGCAGTTTTAACAACACTTGAGCCAATTAATTCAATTTTAGACCACGTTCTCAAATGAATCAAGGTTTTCTAAACAAGAACTCAAGAGAGTGCACAACTGTACACTCAAACACTACTGTCCACAACATTGTAAAATAAAATTGCTTCATCAGGAAAGACCGAAATGGAATATAGAAAGCAAAATTAAAAAGTTCTCAGATCAACTGGGCTAAAACCAGCACTGCAGAAGGAAGTTTCTTTCATGAGAGATTGTCTCTTTCCTTTGTGTATTGGGTCTGCATGGCAAGGATTTGGTAGCAACAGGGGTAGCTTCTGCAAGAAGCTGCTAGAAGTTTCCCCTGTGACTGACAGAGCCAATGCAAGATGGCTCCAGGATGGAGCCACAGTTGGCCAAGGCTGAGGCCATCAGTGACAGTGGCACAACCTCTGGGATAGTGTATTTAAGGAGGTGGAAAAGTTGCCCCATGGAGAGAGGAGCCCATGCTGCAGCAGGCTCGCTATACAACTGGTGACCCCGCAGGGGACCCACACTGGACGAGCCTGTTCCTGAAGGAACAGGAAGGGACCTGCACTGGAGCAGTTCATGAAGAACTGCAGCCTGTGGGAAGGACTCATGTTGGAGAAGTCCATGGAGGACTGCCACCCGTGGAGGGACCACACACTGGAGCTGGAGCAGGAGAAGACTGTGGGGAGTCCTCTCCCTCAGGAGGAAGGAGTGGCAGAGACAACATGACCACAACCTCATTCCTCATCCCGCTGTACCATGTGCCCAGATGATGCAGAATTCAGGAGTGAAGTTAATCCCATGAGAGGTTGGGGGAAGGCATTTTAAGATTTAGTTTTCATTTCTCATTATCCTGCCCTGATTTGATTAGTAGCAAATTAATTTTCCACAAGCCAATCCTCTTTTTGCCCATGTAGGAATTGGTGAAGGATCTCTCCCTGTTCTTATCTTAACCCACGAGCTTTCTGCTATGCTTTTGCTCTCCTATCCAGCTTAGGATGGGTAGTGATAGAGCAGCTTTGGTGTCCAGACACAGCCAACCCATCACACTTTGTTTTCCTCTTAGTTTGATTACTTATACGAGTATATGACATCAGATTTTGACAGGAAATTTCTTAAGAAATGGCCATTATTGAAATACCAGAAAGTATATGGGAAAATAATTCAAAAGTATTGTTATAAATAATAATATATATAATTATTATAAAAGTATTATAAAAGTATTATTTTCCAGGTTGGACAGAGCCTTGGGTGCCATGGTTTAGCAGAAGATGTCCCTACCCATGGCAAGGGGGTTGGAAATAGATGATCTTAAGGTCTTTTCCAACCTTAACTATTCCTATGATTCTATGATTCTTTTTTTTGCATGAGAACCCAAAAGGTCTTTGAAATATTCAAAACATACATAAACATGTTGTGTGTCTCAAACCTGAGAAACATTCTCAGGTAATATAACAGTAAGCTGCTTATTCTATGAAAGAATGATGTATGCATAAAACTCCTATAATATAAAGAATTTTGAACATACATCACTTTAGGGCATCATCTCAATGGAAGATGACAGGCTCCTTTCTCAAGACTTACATATCCTGCATAAGGACATAGTCAAAAACATTTCTGACTGCTATTTGGTTGTTAGGGTTTTTGTTAGTTTGGTTTGGGTTTTTGAACACACGTCTCATCCCTTTTGTTCTTTAGCACGTGATTATAAAATGGTTTAGTCTATTCTGCATTACAGACCTAATGACTTCAGAATGCAAAAGAGGGGATAACATTTCCTAGTCAGGTACACTTATGCAAATAAAACCATACATTATTAAGCATTTTAGAATTTAGGATTAAAAAATTGTAACTCAGCCAGTATAGCTAAGCAAAGCAACGTGACTAGTTCCAAGTTGGCAGACACATTTTGAGTCCCTGCACAAAGCCCATTATTATTGCAGCATTCCCCCTCCATGAGCACACAACAGTAGAGCTTGTAGGAAACACTGCAATGCATTTTTCTACTGTACAGTTTATAAAGCAGTACATTCACAGTAACTGTGACGGCATCACTTGCAGTTCAATGGGTTAACCTTTTCCATGTTTATTTTTCTTACTTCTAATTAGTTTCCAGCTTACAGAGAAATACAAATGCTGCCTTGAAAGTTTGTCAGCGTTTCAGAGTAACTGTATTAGCAAATGTCTGCTGTCTCAGAAATCCTCAGCTTTCTCTATATAAGCACCTTCTCCTCAACAGAAAATCAACCTAAGTATTCTCTAAATACCTGTCCAGTTCTTTAGCAAGGCTGCTATTCTATTTGCACCTGCACAGTGTATTTCTTAATTTATAAATACAATAATGTCACAAGCTCAAGCTTTGCTTAAAAAGAAAGCTTGAGACCAAGCAACCAACTATGACCACTAGATCATTGTAGTTTTAATGGTGGACAAAAGACTTTTCCTACAATGTTTTTAAAATTGCTGGTGAAATAATAAAACACTATCATGCCATCAGAGACCATTAGTTTCACATTATAAGCAGAACTTTTCCTAAAGCTCCCAAGTCCTGGAAGGTATTAAATTCTCAACCAGGATTTAACAGCAAAATGAAAAACAATTTCTTCCAGACTCCCCACCACTGCAACATGGACATGCATAATTCTTACCATTACAGCCTCTCCTGTTAATCCTAACATTATATTCAACATTTCCACCTGAACCGCTAAGCTGAGGTACAAATTGCAATGTTTTCCAGCATTTTTCTTATAAAAGCTTACAAAAACAGGAATCAGAAGGCTGACTGCATAGTGTTCCCCACAGTCAGGTGCTATGCTATAAATCCCCTCAGCCACTCTTGGAAATCTGAATTAAAACATAGCTACATTATCTGAGTTGTGGTTGTTCTGTGATCTATCCCAAACAGCTCATCTTGGTAACTTCTATGTTCTTACAGTCCATTCTCTTTGGTTATATGGCTTCTTTGCCTGGTTCCTGACAAGCATCACAAAACTGCAAGAGCTGGAAACAGAATCTTTTCCTTGTATAAATAACACTCTCCAGATATCTAACAAATTCTTTTCAACCAGACTATCAAAACTCAAATCCAATTATTAACATAAGTATCAAACACAAACCCTCAGAACTTGAGAACACACTGGCTGCTGTCTTCACGACAGGATAAAATGGCAGGCATTCAATAACATTGCAAATAGGGAAAAGAGAACTGATCTTTTTGTGATGGATGCTTCTACAAAATTTTGTGTTGGGTTTCAGCAGAATATATATTTGAAAATCTTAAGGTATTTTTTATGTGGTAACACGGAGACCTTATTCCTCTATTCAGACACTATGAAAACTGAACATCTGTAATCTGGATGCCCATTTTCTCTCTCTAATTCAGTAGTCTGGACTGCATTCATGTGAAGAAAAGATTTTATAAGACAAAAGTATTTCTTAGAGAAAATTACACTGCTTTACTGACTTTCAAGGGAAATTGGTCATGTATGAAGAAAATACTGACATTTATCACAGGCTGAATCACATTCAACTCAAATACACATTTATCATTAAAATGAACACACACAAGTTTACAAACAGAGAAGATTATATTCTGCTTTTTATCCCCATCATCTTTAACGTCTTTTATATAATCACTTTCTTGGTTATTTGGGCCATTTAAGCAGCAAAGCTTGCTTGTAAATTCTACAATATAAACAAGGTTCTCAGCAGAAGCTGATATTGAACATGAAAGAAGTGTAAGAAATGTAGTACTGGAGAATAAAACATGCTTCAGTGACACAATCAGGAACTGAATGATATTTTTTGTCAAGTAACATTGTTACACTCTTTTCATCATTTTTCTTTCATGCACCTTTTTATATAAATGTGCACTACATTACCCAGGAGAAAAAAAGATATCACATATTTTTATAATTTTTGGATGTATTTTAATTTTTCAACTGTTTTATTATTCTCCACTTACAATTCAGTCTGCAAAAGAACTGAGACAGAAATGCTACTGCCTATAACTGCTTAATCTCCCTCCCTGTCAGACGTGAGCTCTTGTCCATGCTGTTACTATAACTGCTCATCTATGGGTGCCCTCACCTTTGTCTATTCAATGACTCAGCTTTGAAAGGTAGGAAAAAAAGAAAAAGCAACTGAGCTTTACTTGCAGACAGTAACCACTGCCCTGATGTCTCCCATCAATAGAACCGGTCATACCACATTGCCCTCCATCTCTTTTAGATCCATATTTCCCATGTTACTTGCTTTGCCCATTCAGACTGAAGACAATCAGGAAAATAATGTGTTTGTTTCCATGTATTTGGAAAGCAGTTAGAACAAAACTGGCATTATAATTCTGAATTGCTTTTGTTCCTTACCTGCGTTAACTGAGTTGGATATAATGTAAAACACAGCTTTAATATCCATCATACATCTCTCTACTATATTGTCATTGATTAATACAGGTATAGCATTTTTTAAAAATATCATGGAAATAAGATATTTTTTGCTGACACATTCTTGGAGTATACTTTTTGACTATGGAAACAACATTCAGATACATACTAGTCCTGTGGCATGAACTTTCATCCCAGGGACAGCAAAGGGCATGCTGAGACACTCACAAAGATTATTTCTTGACCAGCTTTGGTTTTGGCCACACAATTATATAGAACTACAGGGATCAGTACAAACCGAATGACTGTTTTCTCCCACCTTCCACACTCAAATCTTCTTAAATGAGATGGAATTAAGACACAGCCAAAGACACACATGGATGTTAGAGCATAAAGAACTTGGATGCATCACAATTTAGATATAACTCAAGACAGATTCCAAAAGGACTCAGAAATGTAGTAAACCTCAAGAATTGTTTTTATGTTCTCAAAACAGTTACAACTTACTATTATCCATTTATGTATTTACGAAATATAATGTAACTATGAATTTAAATTCATGGAACAAAGTGAAGACATACATGCAATCACAGGTTCACTTGAATCTAGTGTGGATGGTGCTGAACAGCCCAGCTCCAAAAAACTGAAGACAATTTTAACTTTTATCCTACTTGCAGTTCTTTTCACCACTTTTTCTACCTTGACACAAAACTGAAAGACAGACTTCTGACATGTCATAGCCAAGTGGAACAGCGAAATTCCACAACACCAACTGAACTTCAGTCTAATCCTAGACCTTAACACTCTATAATATTATTACTAATGTATATCAACATATATGTAAAAATACTAATATAGTATCTCAGCTGATAACTGTCACTGCCTTACCCATGCTGTAGTGAAGACTCAGTACTTCAGAAATAAAAGCATTCCACTAAGTTAGACCTTAAAAAAAATTATTCTTTTGCTGTTCTATAAATAGCATAAATTTGCGCTGCTTGCAATAATATCTACACCCAGATAGCTTATATACATAAAGTATTGATTTAAAAAACAAACAAACAACAACCAAGAAACCAACCCCCCCTACCCCCAAAACCCCCAACAAACCCTCCAACCAAATCACTATCTTCTGTTAGTGTCTATGCTTAAAATTAAGATATAATTTCTGGAAGCTCTGCTCACTAGAACTGACAGATGCTCCATGGAAAATTGCCATTAATGATTAACACATAATGAAGAATCAACCTGCTGGAGCACCTGAGATAAATTTAGTTTTTTCAATGCATTATTATTCCACTTGAGTGAGATAATAGATTATAATTTTAGAGAAAGTGACATATGGAACATTTATGAGACTTCGCAAAAATCATTTGAAACCCTTTACTTAAAACATTTATCACACACTCTTGGTAGAGGAGGGAAAGGACTTTGACAGCGAGACTTTGGTGGGCCAATTTTCTTAACAGAAGATTGGAAGACTTTTATCTCAAAGCAACTTCAGCTACAAAGTCAAAATTCAGTGTCCAGCTCCTGCCTGGCAAAACTGCTAGATTTCAGGAGCTACTCTTGCTCTTCGATTTCAGTCCATTCTCTCACTGCTAATTTAATCACCTAATTCAGAATCTGTACCCAAATCTTTCTCCCAGTCTCCTAAGGCAAAGGAGGGCACAAACTCAGTTCTCGTCAACCCTGCAAAAGAGGGAGACATCAGCTCAAGCCAGACATGAATGTTATGGGCAGTGAAGGGAACTGCTATGTCCGTTAAGGAGAGGCCTGGGCCAGGAGGAACATAAAATTGACAATATGTGAGGATTTTTTTTATTGGAAGATACAAAATCTTCACCCACTGTATCTTTATGTCCACAACATGCCAGTAAAGTGTTTCTGATTTCCTAGCTGCTCTGCCTCAGCCATTCTCTCCTCTCCTCCAGAGGATGAACCTCTTCCATTAGTGCCTGCAGCATGTTTGCCCTCTGGCCAAATCCCCCTCTGCTGCTGGACATCTTCCAGCACCTTAAACTTAAATGTGTTACATTTTGGAAGGATATGCTAGTTTACTTTCTCCTTTGATTAAATGGGTAAGATTACATTCCTATTACTGCTCTCTAGTCTTACTTAACCTAGTTAGCAATGGGTGTGATCACCACACAAGTGTGTTGGAAAAACCAGATAAACTAAGATAAATCAAAGTCTGTACTTTGACCTGTGCTGATTCCCGACAACTCCTGCACACTTTGCATCTGCTCTTCCTGAAGATCAGACTCAAAGCCATGTCCAATGGGGCAATTATCCTACTTCTGCAGTACCCAAGTATCCTAATTTTGAAGCAACACAATTTCTTAAGTATTTATTTTTTTAAAAAGAGCTTTCTCCTTCCAATGCAAAAATTTCCTCCTGTGGCAGACACATAATGCCTTATCACTGACAGATTTGATATATATATGTATATATAATGTACTATTACCTTCAATGAGGTGCAGTGATCAGCAGAGACTTGTGTTCAGAGGGTGAGTCAGGTCTCCTGCAGGGGAACCTTTGTAGTACGGAGGGGCCCTGAGGCCAAGCAGTATTCAGTGTCATACCGTTGCTTTAGCTCCGGTCTGAGCCACTGCCCATCTTGATTTCTGCTTCCATCAAAGTCAGTTCCTGTCTTCCTTCCTGTCTGGCCAATTCTGAATCCCAGTTCTCGCTCCTGCCTCCAGGTACAGCAGACAACATTCTTGTTCACAGTATCCATAAACGAATAGATAGAACAGCTGAAGGAATATCTGCAGATAAAACAAGCCTAAAAAGAATATTTCAGCTGCACGACCACAACAGCTTTATTGCAAGACAGAGGGTATTTTAATATAATTCAATGTTTAGATGCCGTATTTACGAAGGCTAAAAAAAAAAAAAAAAAAATCCACCACATTTATAAGGAGTTATATGAAAGTCTTTAATTCCATTAGGGCACAATACCTATTTCTAGAGCAGGGACTCTCCCAATTTTACAGGGTTTTAATCATTTCTTAATGAATTGGTTGTGAAATTTCAGAACAAGAACATATCCCATCCCACCGAGGCAAATAAAGCATCACTGCAGAAAAGAACTAATCATTTCACAAACCAGACTCTTTCTACAACCCCTCCTCCCCAGAATTCACAACATCCAGCAAAAAGTTTCCAACATTTAGACAAATTTAAGAGACATAAAAGGCTTGGCCTCACCTAAAGAAGGATGCAAACCCTAATGGTCCCCCTCTCACCAAACAAAAGGAGGCTGCTTTCAGGTCAAGTTTGCAGAGTTTTCTGGGATAGAAAGAGGATATTGTGCCCTGTGTAAATTCAGTCACCACATGCTTATTGTTTATCCATATGGATGTGACTGTATCCATACTATTATAATCGGCTGAGAGTATTAAAGCAGATTTTAAGAAATTCCTTGATGGTTCTGATTCTCCACACGTTAGGTAAGGCCACATGGTGGGTTTGGTGCATGTAAACTGCCAGTCAAAGGAAGCTCAACTGAACTCCCCCATTCATAGGCTCTGTGGAAACATACAGATCAGATCAGTAACTGATGTGTACCCCAAGCTAGTAATTTAGAAGGGCGCAGAACTTCACATACCAACTTCTGTAAATCTTCCCCTCATCCTCCCTCCTGCTTTAGAAAGAAGTTCTGACCAAATCTTTGTTTGCTCCCAGAGGAGGAAGTGGCCACACAGTTATCTGCAAAACGGTTCCAGGTACAAGAAGTCTGACCTATTGCAATCTGTTCAGAGTTTCTCCACTTTCAAATTTCTTACTTGTTACTTACAACGGGTGACTGAGCCATTCTAAATTTGGCTGTGGTACAAAAAAGCTTTCAGACATACTGGGAGAAAGACTTCAAAGGAAACTGTAAACCACACTTTCAATTCTTTAATTGCTAACCTATATTTTTAGGACTTCAGTATTTATTTGTATGAGGTACAGCAGTCTATATAATCATTTGTAAAAACCACACAGCACAGTAAAGCTCTGAAGGAAAAAAAAAAACTTTGCTAATGAAGTCACAACTGCGAGACTGAAAAGTACAAGCAGGCAATGAAAGCTACATGAGCTCACCGCGTGAACAAGTGAAATCCTAGCACACAGGATTATGCTCCTAGCTCTTACCTTTCTGGCTCTGTACCATACTCACCTTAAGGTGCAAATGCGCATCTGCTGGGTATTTAGTTGCATTACTGGGACGCTGAAAGACAGAAAAGCAAGTTAAGTATTCTAAATACCTGATGGACTTACAGGCTTTAAAGTGACAGAAGCAATAAAAAAAAAATCTCTGCAAAACACTCTTACTAATATAAGGTATGATTAAATGTATATATGCATGTCTATCTAATTAAAAGGTGAATCTAGAAGGCAAAATACAACAGCAGCATTTCAGTTCAACTAAATTTCATTAAAATCCTTAAAAGTATTTGCACATATATTTTCTTAATGGAAGAGAAGAAACATTCCAGCAGATTTAGTTTCTCTTAGTCCTTGCATTAAAAGTGCCAAGAATAATCTGGAGATTTGCGCACAGGCCAGTAACAGCCCAATTTAAGCCATGTCTCCTGTTTCACTGAAGTGAAAATGTCTTCTCTGTGATCCACTCACACATTCAGAAATTGGGGGGGGGGGGGGGGGGGGGGGATAAATAAATAGTATCATTTAAGTTAAAAGCAACTTTCCATATCAAAGAAGAAGAAAAATGGAATCCTGGCTTACCAGACACATATTTGCATATCAAAATGTGGGCTCCTGTGTTTTGTGAATACTACTGCATTTCAGAAACTCTGACTCCCCATTCTGAGCAGCAGTGGGGTCCTCACGTACACACTGTGAATTAGTCTGGTCACATGCGAGGACAGAAGTTGACACTTTGGAAAGATGATGTTGGAATATTTGTGACAAAGCCACTGTGGATCACCAGAGCTGGCTGCTTCCCACACAGAGGTAGGTTTTATAGAAACTGAAGATTAATCTGTCCAGAAATGAAGCTGGCCCTACAAGACTGGGCAGTGGGGCAGTCTACAGCTCCTTCAGCTCAACACAGCAAATAAAACAGAGCAGGTGGAGCTGCTTCTTCCCCTGCTTTTTTTTCATGGAACAGGGTAGGAGTTGTTTTGCTTTACCTTTTAATCTTATATAGCAGAGCTTTACAAAGAGTGATGACTGCTCTTCATAAACCCACACACCCCAAAAAAAAACAACCCCAAAACTAGCCTCAGGAATAGCTGAAGTTCTTGAAACACTTTGAGGAACCAACTACCCAAGAGAAGTGCCTGCCTCTGGGAATTTTGATATGACAGTCAGAAATAAGAACAGAAATCAGGTGCCGCACAAATCCATACTGACTAAGAGCAAAGGTGGACAAAGCAAACCAGTCCCATCTTTCATTGGTTAGAAAGATGCAAAACCGGCCCAACAAAATTTCACTCATTTGTCAAATTGACAGAATTCAGTTAATGGAAAAATCACACACACACAAAAAGTCAGGGTTATTCTTTTTCAGAACACTGAAATAAAGACAGAATACACTTCAAATATGCTATGGAGTACAATATCTACACTTTTTAGTGTGAAACGGTATCTTTTTATGAACGTTACCTGTATCTTTTAGGCAAAAATAAATAAAATAACCACTAAGTATCTGAAAATGTGGGTTTTTTTTCATAAATGAAATACATGGTTAATGCATTTAGGTTTAGCATAAATTGGAAGTTCAGTAGTCCATTTCCTCAGCGCAGCTGGTTTGGTTTCGCAAACAAGCATTTATTCAGCAAGGAGGGCAGGCTAAATTTGTGAAAGAAATACAGAGAAAAATCCCACTTTGCACCTCAAAAAAGCCTGGTGACACTGGTTGCTTCACAGCTTGTGCTGAACAGTCAGACAGATTAACATGGCATTGACAACTTCATCTTCCCTTCAAAGACAGGCACATGCACAGCTATGTCTCCACACACATCTGATTCATACCTTTGTAACTCCTGGCTCAGAGGCTCTCTACAGGTTCCAGGATGCCCTGAGCCTTGAGGTGGAACTGCCTGATCATCACAAGGGTCTTGAATTCCTAAACAGAACTTACTCTGTGTCTCTGCTAATCCTACCCTGTACTCCAGAAAAATACCTCAAGTTGAATATGGTTGGCCATTACCAGGAAAGGACTAGTTTCTCCCCTAAACACACCTTCCTTGACTCAAAACCCAGCAGGCAGGGCAAGATGAACAAGACCTTCCTGCCCCGGCACACCTTCCAAAAAATGATTATACACATATACATAGAGAAACGCTTGTCAGTAATCAGCTCTACTGTCTTTTACATAGCTCATAAACTATCCTGATACTAAGCATTTGAATATGAACATATATTTATAGCCATTTTTCACATGCAAATACCTTCCCCATTTTGGATGGATGTCTGAGAGTTTTGTCCTTTAATATGTCCTACAGTAGCAAAATTCAATAAAGTAACAACCCAAGCACGTTTTTCATTTCAGGAAATGTCTGCTGTGGATGGCTCTTTCTTTCCTTTCCTGCTTTTTCTACTGAATACTCCTCCAAAGTAACTGAAAGCCACATATCTCTGGGTATGATGCAGAAGCTTTGGCTTTGTGTTGTCTCATTTTTATCAGGCTAATTTCCCTTCTCAGAATGACTTTGTGCATTCTACAATACCTATGAAGGCTAAGAACAAACTGTAAAGATTAGACAGTTTGTAGCTTCTCTGTGTGCTTATTAGGCACAGCGAGTTTGATCTAAATGAGTTCTGCATTCTCCCTTCATTTTTCTGCCGATAATCTCTCCTACTTGCATGTAATTCACAGATGAAAAGAAAAAGCCTAACAAAAGAAAAAGTGTTAAATCATTGTTCTGTTTTAGATTCTCAGTCCCTTGAGTGGTTCCCAACCCACAAGTGCTTCTTTATTCCTTTTATTCCAATTACAGTTTAACCATCAAATAAAATAACCAGCAAAGGAAGTAAGCTATGCAGTATATGGCATTCCTCTGGAAATATTAAGTAGCTTTTACAATAGGTTATTTGACAATGTTGAGAAACAGATAGAAGCAATTAACATCAAATTGTTACTTTTCTCCAAAGAAAAATATTTGTTTAATGCCACCATTCAAATGAAAAGAGAAATTTAATTACAAAAGTGTTTTATAACTGCCTGTCCAGATTAACAAAAAGCACAGACATACCTCTCTGGAGTCCTATTCGGCATTAATGTGGAACGTAGATAAGCTGGTTGAAGAGCATGACGCTGTTACCTTTCTCACATTCCATAAAAATACTATCACGAAAGATTTTAAGCTCTGTCAACTATAAACACTTATTTTTAAACAAACACCCAACTATCTGAAGATAAGCAAATTAATATATTTATTTTCCCATCTTTTATATTTAAGCTGCAAATTTAGTATACACTTGGTCTCCAACAGGCTTCATTGCAGTTTTCCATGATTCATTGCCAACTGTGAATTAAGACTGTTTCAAGTGGGATTTTCAAGACAAGGCCAGCAAATCAGGACTGTTACCAAAAATTTCTGAAATGCATGGTAGCAATAACAGTAAACTCTGGCTTATTCTGCAATAAGCAACAGAGCTCCACCACATTCTGCTTCTCTAACAAAGTCATTCCTGATCACAGGAGCATTTGCAGTTGCCCATTGTTGGACAAGAACTGCCATATTGGCAAAGAATTATGCACATGTGCATTAACTGGCACCTTGTTCCTTCACTGTTGAAATGGCCAAGTTACATTCAATGCAATCTCAGAAGTGCTGAGGGGAGTTTGTGGTCTACTGACAACTAAGGTCACTTGTGATGAGTTAATTATATTCTATTAGTCGTGTTAGCTAAATAGCTGTTCACTGTATTTCAAAGATGATCCGTTGCTTAAAGGAAGCCATTCATCTGGTCTAAGCTCAGTGCGACCCTCAGGGACAAGCCTGCAGGTGTGGGACCTTGTCATGTGAAGAGCAGCATCACTGACAGCAGACATCTTTCAGCAGTACAGGAACTATAGGATCTCTTAAAACATTTCTTAACATTACGAACACTAACACTACAGGTGTGACAGTAGCTATTCCTCCCCTTTCTGCTTGTCATTTTGTTCTTGCTGTCATTTATTTGTATTTACAGAAAGCAGGTAATTAATTCAGAGTGCATGCTCATTGTAGGGCTGCATTTTCTTACACTCAAAATACAGACGAGTGGAAAAACTACAAAGGGAGAAAAAACGAACAGAAATACATTATGAATCTTAATATTCTTGAGCACTGGGAGAACAAAGAATGAAAGTTGATTTAATGTAAGGAATGGGATTTCTATAGACAATTCAGAACCATCAAATACACAAAGGTCTCTTTCAATGAGAGTACTGGAGTATTCATTCCAGGGCTTAATAAATCCAACTCTTACTGTACTTGAAAATTTGATTGAAGCCAGCAGCTTATTGCCATTAGATAATATAATACAGAGAAAAGAAAAAAAAACCAACCCAGGAATACATTAAAAGAGCTGGTTCAGTTACAACTGCAGCTGTTTCCTGTAAATTCCATCTTTTGAATAATAAAATTATTGGGCAATTAAAAGCGATTGCTACTTCTGTTTTGCTACTGATAAACATTATAAAAACCCTCAGAACTACTGCTTTTTCCTGTTTATAGCAAAGCTCATCTTCATCATCATCCAGCAAACTGTTTCGTGTAGGTCACACTGGATTTGCAATGTAAGCTTAAAAAAGGAGCTGCAGTGGGCCCAGCTGATTTCTGGTTGTTTCTAAAGAGCAAATAATCCACACTGCTAAGCCACACTATTACAAATATGCTACGTTATTGAGCAAGTTTGCAATACATTGCATGGCATATGTTTTTAGTGACATCTGTTGTCAAATTACGGTGCCAAATTCAATACATATTTGCATATGCTTAGCCCAGACTACTAAACTGAATTGCATGCTTCTGGGCCAAATCTTTCACTTTGAACAAAATGGGCATTATTTTATAATCTTGAGATGCAGTGCTCAACTTACCTTGCCTGTACACACTATAGTGTGAAGCCCTGCAGCCCACTACATAGAGCACTGCTATTGCTAGTTACTGGCCAGAGGCTTTGTGCCAGCTGTCTAGGGCCACAGGCATCAGGCTCGTCAGCCTTTATTTAAACTCCTCTTGGCCAGCTTGAAGCTCAGTTTCAGTTTGCTCAGTTGTACAGGAATTTTCCCCTAACAACCAGCTGGGTCTGTACTAGCAACAGTAGCGGGGCTGTGGACCCTCTGGGCTCATATGCGCAGGTGTCAGCAGCTGGGGAGACAAGGGTTGCAGAGGCTGGTCATGGCTGTCCTAACTAATGCCAGCAACTGCAGAGATGTATACCATATACATACATACATATATATAGACACACACACGTATACTAACAGGCTTTCATTCTGATCATCCAGAGACCAGAACAGGATGAGGCTTTTGATCCTATTTGTGTCTGCTGTGTGGAGCTGTTTGGAAAGCCATGTGTGTGCACCCACTGCAAATATGTGTCCAGCCTCGGTACCGGCTGCACTTGGGAACAGAGAGCTGGGCCCACTTCATCTCCATCGGATTGCCATGTCTTTGACCAGTACCCAGTGAGTAATTAATTTCATGCTCTTTTTTCATGTTTACTTGTTCACCAACACTTTCTGCACTTAAGCAAATATATTTTACAGGAAGTTCTGAAGTTCTGTCTTTTATACATAAATTATGTCCTGCTGTGCTGGTTCCAAATGTCTGTACCACAATAGAACAGGACAGTATTTTCACAGGCCAGCTGGTAACTGTATGACTCATCTGACAGAGCTCATGCAAGGTAATGGTGATCAGCTATCATCATTTCAGTAACAAGACCACTTCATCAGCCATAGACTCCATTAGAGTGTATGTGATAGATTTTGTCACCTGCAGCAGGATGAAAAGTAATGTAAAATTTATTAGTACTAGATAAAAATAGAAAATCTTTGGATAAAAGATGCAGTGTGTACGGCATAGAAAAGACTTGCTTTCCCCTTCAACTCCAGATGGTAACACATACTTAAGCTTTTCAACAACATTTTCACCCCCTTGCTATGACGACTGTATAATTTTTCAAACACGAAGTGATACAAAATCCAGAGTGGTTGTAGTGCAGACTGACAGTGCTCTACACGTGATCACAGGAGGTTTTATTTAAGTTTAATGACCAACTGATTGATTGAGATAGATGGAGAGCAAAAGCAAATTATGATGTTTGAGGTAATAGTTACGTGATCACAGTAAATTCAAATAAATAGCAGTCTTCTAGGAAATTGCTAGTGGATCAACATCGGCAGCTGTCTATGGGAGGTGATCCCCTGCAAATTTCAAAGATCTTTACCCTCTGCTCTGGCTAATAAACACCACCAAACTTTGATGTTTAGCATACACACACAGAAATGAAATGAAATGAAAATTCAAACCTTAAAGCAAAGGAAGATGTGGGATTTTCTTTAACAGTCAAAAATCTGTAGAACAACTCGAATACCAAAAGAAACAGGATGAAAGAAAAGCTGTTTCTCGGCAATGTTACAAGGCAGATCCTTGTTCTGTACTTCATTACATCTTATCAGGAACTAATGCTAGGGGTAAGAGGATGGCATCCCTTACACACAAGCTGAAGCTATTCCTTTACCATATCATCATAGAGAAAAGAAAATCTGAAAACCTGTTCTCTCACCAATCTCCCAGGTTACTTCTGCTTCATGCTTTTAACATACTTACGCATTGAACTGTGCATTTCTGGGTCAATGCTGAATTAAGATGTGTGCGTATGTATGTATATATCTATTTTTGAAATACAAAAGATAAACTGCATCTCCAGTCCCACACTTGAAGTTTCAGATCAGACAGACATAGATGTATCTGACTAACACTAGAGAGTTAGAAAAACAGTAACACGGGAATGTGAGGTGCATACTATAGGATGACCAGAGACCACAGAAGTGTATATTGCAAAGAAATGTGCTTGCTATATTGCCAGTTTCAAAACAGCAGCTCTTATCTTCATTTACAGCTAATCTGCTAAAACAGACCACAAAGAAGTGTTGTAAAAGTGAAAACCACTGAATGTTACAGTCATTTTCCAAGCAACATTTAATTTTACTATGTTAACATGTTAAGCTGAACAATGAAAGGAAACACAATGAAATTGTCATGGCATTTAAAGAGCTTCAAAAAGATAAATTATCTTTACACGGATAAGAAGCTACTATTGATTTCAACAGTGTTATTCAAATTCAGTTTAAGCAATGGAATGCATTGCTTTTCTTATCAGAAAGAGTAATGCATTATACTGATGCAACCCAATACTTAACACTGTTCAAGGGTATACAGCAAGCCGAGACTAGTGGCTTCTCTATGACAGGAAAATGTCTCCAACATCGATCTTTCGAACTGAGAGGAGCTTAAAACAGATTTCTTTTCAGCACTTTTACAAAGAGACTGGGTAGAAATAGTGCATCTCTAAAGATGCAAGTTAAAACCTATTTATAGTGTGCCAGCAATTCAGTATATGGGCCAGACTGTATAGAAGTGTTTTCAAAGACAAAGGAAAATCACATTCATAGATTCATAGGCAATAGTGATTACCTCCTAAGGAAAGTCATCGTCATCCAAAACATCACAAACTAAAAATCCTTGCTGGACTCCTAAACTATAGCTGCTGGGAAAGGGGAACCTCAATCCATCCTACTCCTCCCAGTTTGATGCCAGTGCCAGCAGGAGATGCCTAGAGCCTGGAGAGTGATCACAATTCAACACCTGAAGAGCAGCACAAAGGAATTTCAGCCACTCCAGCCAGCAAGCTGGCGTCATCAGATACCCAACTTAAATGCCTCTATGCAAACACATGTAGCATGGGGGATAAATGAGAAGTTAAAGATGCACACACACCTGCAGGGCTAGGATCTTATTGGCATCGCAGATACGTGGTGGGATGGCTCCTATGACTGGAGTGTTAGAATGGAAGGATACAGGCTTTTTAGGACAGACAGGCAAGGGGATGAGGAAGTTGTGTCACCCTCTATATCAGTGACCGCCTGGAGCACACAGAGCTCTGCCTGGGGATGGATGAGGAGTGACTGAGAGTTTATTGGTCAGGATTAAAGAGAGGGCGGGTGACACAGTGAGGGTCTCCACTCTAAACCTCTCCAGAGTTTCATAAGAACTTAAAGCAAGAGGAAAGAAGATTTTGTGGTTTAAAAGAGCAGAGCTAGGCCTAGAAAGAAGACCTGACACAAATACAGGATTGTTTGCAGCACTTATTTTCAGTGTCTCCTGACAGCCCGCTTGATTACAACCTCTTTCTTCAGTCCGAACACAGCTACACTCCCAAATGGTTGTGTGACTCCAGTCAATGCACTATGTGTTCACCAACTGAAAAGAAAAAATGGGTGCAGAATTGACCTGTAGATTTTTATTAACCTCTACTATACAATGCGGAGGGAAAAGAAATCAGGGGGGGGGGAAAAAAATCAGACCTAATGTTACCTAACTCCATGTGATACCTAACACAGCATCAGAAAGAGACTACAGAAATAAAGTAAGATTTCTATGATTTCCTTGGAAGCCTTGATAAACAATTGCCACAAGAGAAAAAAATTATCCATTTTGTACAGAATACTGCTCTCTGGAGGAAGAGCAACGAGGCAGCATGGTTTAAAATAGGCTATTTAAAACTTGTTATATTAAAATCAGACAAAAGGGTACTTTTCAAGTCTGGCCACTTCCAAACTATAGGCAAAATCTTATCTCCTCAAAAAGCTCTGTTCAGAAAGACAACTGCACCTGAATCAGCAGTTTCTGAAGTGAAAATATTGGTATACAGTTCTGTGAGACAGTGCTCTAGAGGACGAAACACAGTGAATGATGACAGGATTACATTTGATGTTAGGACTGCCTACAGATTATATCTGCCTTTTCAGGTTTACCTCTTCTACCTTCCCACACAATTAAGATGAATTGCCTGATTATTTTTTTTTTTCTGGTAGGCAGTGAAAATGCACTTCTGAATTTCAAATTCTGATTAGTGCACATACTTTTCCTTCATCTACCTCCCAAGTCCCCTACCTTTGGAATTTATAAAACCTGTTTTTACAGGCTTTATAAGACTTTCAACACAAAAGATAGTACGCTGACCTGCAAATACTCACTTGCGTAAGAATACTCCTTACAGGGAGGTAGCGTTGTACCTCGCTCAGCACCAAAGTATCTTGGCAGCCATTCACCTTCAGAGAACTCTTACATCAACGCAGAATGCTTTTCTCAAGCTCTTCACCCCCTCAGAATCCTTTATCTTGTATAGTCAGCTTCCTCAAGTTACTATTTTCTTATTTGCTGTCTAATAAATCTATACCACGGAGTTTGTAATTGTCCTGATATATGTTACATTTTGACTGAGTGCCTGTAAATAACCCTGCTGTCAATAACAAACACATGGACGACTATATGTATGTAGTTGGTTTGATGTGAAAAATGAAAAATCAATGTAATATGCCCTTACTGTAGGCACCTGCAGATAACATCCAATAGAATTGATTAAGTCCTGCACAATAGATAATAAAGCCAATTTAAAACCCAAATGAAACATCACAGTACAGCTCCACGTTTAATTGCAGCGGTAAAGACAACAGAAGAAAAAATTAAAGTAAAAGCTTAGATATGACTAATGGAGGAGGGTACTAATCTGTACTTAGATAAAGGTTTATTATTGCCCCATAAAGAGTAGACGTAAAAAGACATACACAGTGTGCATACTTCTCCTAAACACCAGAAGTACGACCTTATACATTGCAGCATATCTTTTGACACATTTTTTACTTAAATAGCAATTCACATATTCATTTAATTCTACTGAGAGAATAATTTCCTACTATTATACTCCTAGATAATCACAATTTTAGATTAAAGATTTAATGATTTTATAACCTTCAAGCAACTTACCCAAAATAATATTGGAAAGAAAATGAAAATATACTAAAATTGGCACAGACAACATGTAATATGACATTTTCTTCATTCTCTCCAATTCCAGGACTCCATTTCGGTAGAAATTCCTACACTGACACCCCTATAATTATAACTGCCACTTTAAAAGAAAGAATGTGATGAAGGAACAAAAGGAACAAAGCAATGGGGAAAAAAAAAAAAAACATTTCTTATTTTAATTGGGCCTTGCAGAAGAAACACTGTCCTGACTATATCTCTAAAAACTCCAGCACTGCACACCAACTAATTCTTGGTTTCATTTCTCTTGTCTGTTCCTCCAAGTTCATTCCTTAAAAGCATAAACTGAACAGAATCCCATCAGAACAATCTAGTTTGCATAGGAGATGAGACCGGTAACAACAAATGCCTCTCATTAGCTAGGAACACTTTCAAAATAATAAAAAGGTCACAGCTGTTTGCAAGCAAAACAATGTTACAGACTTCTCCTAAATTATAAAACATACAGATAAAATTCAAAAGTAGTATTTTTCATTTTGCTATTATTGAAGAACATTTCAGACAGGCAAAAAGTTTGGTGCACTTCAAGACAGACTTCAAACAGCAAGAGCAAAAAAATCTCCTCTGTGCTCTGTAATTCTCACACAAACTATATGTCTGTGATGCCATGTATTCCTGAGCAAATATGGCATGCGCTTACTTGTCCGTGCAGTAGTTTACTGAACAACATGCTTTTGAACTAAAAAAGTCTGTATCTTTTTTATACCTCTTTATTCTTGGTTGTCCAATCAAGGCACTCTTCCAGTGCCATTTCTTGATTCAGATTCTTTATTCAACTACACAGAAAGAGCAACTATGAGACCAGTACTAATGATGAAGGCACATGGTGAGTCCTGCTACTGAAGTCAGCGAAGACTGATGGCTCCAATTCATAACCACTTAGTACCTTCCTTTCATCTACTTAGAATCATAGAATCATAGAATAGTTAGGGTTGGAAAGGACCTCAAGATCATCTAGTTCCAACCCCCCTGCCATGGGCAGGGACACCTCACACTAAACCATCCCACACAAGGCTTCATCCAACCTGGCCTTGAACACCGCCAGGGATGGAGCACTTGCTACCTTGTATCACATATCTATTATGCATTTTTAATTGGGTAATTATTTTAACCATAGTTCAAAGATGGACTGGAATCCAGTCAATTTCTATGTCCTTATTTTGAAGCATTTACACTTGATTTTTGTATTCTGAGAGTTTCCTGCTTTGACCGCCTGTATTATACAACAGCACTTCAGAGGTCAGAACAAAAAGCAGAAGACCTGTAGGCCTCCACAGTAATTAACTGCACAGCCGAGTGTTTCATCTTGCATACAAATGTTGCCACCACCACTGCTCAGGACATGGTATGCTAAATGGAGTACACCAATAAAAGGATTATTGATTCCAGTCAATCTCTTTAAAATTTAGGATAAAATATACTCTTAGGAAAAAATCCAAACTGCCTGTATTTTGCTTTTGTACAGAAACTCCAGGAAACAGATAAAATGCTATTCCATATGATACACACATTTTTGATGAAAAGATACAAGTGACAATTCTCTTGTGGTCTGGACAGCAAGCTGCCTAATGAATAGCAAGAGCTCTTTAATGTTAATGGAGAAATTGTGCCTAACTTGGTTCTTCAGACGCCATCTTTGACTATGTAAGGATCACATTTTTAGTTGCCACAATTCCCTGATCCAAAAGAACAGCTGAGCTTGTCAGCAGTCTAGTTGCAATGTCAGAGATTAGCTGAACTACTCCCACTGGTGTTAATGGAGTTACCTATTAAATCCCTACATGCTAGGTTGTCAAGATTTTCTCAAGCAATGTCCTTAAAATCTTCCAGTTACCAAAGGTTTAAAGCAAATACTCTTTTTTTTTTCTTTTTTGTTAGACAAAAGAATCACTTTGATATTATAAAAATCAACCTATTTGAATAAACAGAATTTCCAAGGGCTAAGTGGGTATTGTGATTACATCCAAATAGCATTAGAACAGATGATATCTTTCAAGTGATTTGATGGAGAATTTTTCTAGAGGATAACATGCAGAACTATGAGCAAAGCTTCTCTAGATTCCTCTATCCTACATGCACATTTGTATCAACACTTGCTGACATTTTGGGTATTACGTAGAAAAGAAGAAAGCAGCAGACTTCAAATGAATTAACATGCTATCTTCAAGATAAGGAAGAATAAAGGATCTTTCGTTCTTGCTCAGTACATAGAGAAATTTTCCTACTAACTTTAAATCCCTACTAGCCATATGAAGCAAGTCCATCTGTTTTTACTAAATTTGACTATGAAGTCTTTCAATGCATATCATAACTATATTGATCTTGAATGTATTCTTGCATATGCAATATTTAACTGGAGCTCTGTGGGACAATCTCTTTATGGCAACTAGTGGTTTGAGGATCTCTGAAAATAGTCCTGTTATGATAGCAAGGACAACAGAGTTCTGAGAACATCCACAGGGTTGTCTTTTTTTTTTTTTCCTGGGTTTCAATAAAGGAGTTATCAGTGAAGTAAACAGAGAAGAGACTATGAAATTGCATCTATGGCAACCATATTATATCTCCCTACTTTGTATGTCCATGGCTTTTCAATAGATGCTAGAATTCACACTCATTTTTCTTGTACATGGGTCAATTGAAACATATCTCTGAACTGTTACATTATTTCAGAATTGCTACCCACTGTGAAACTGGATCTGTGAATTCTCATCTAAAAATGAAACAGTCTTTTCAAGAAGAAAAAGGAAAAAGTATCTACTGAGCTAATTACTTCCTAGAAAGTTTCTGCTATTGTTGCTATCTGGCACCAAACTTTGTTACTTTACAGGCAATTATTTCAAGAGGAAGACACAGTGAAAAAAAAAGAATGGAACAAAGAATGAAGTTGTTCACTGAACTGCAGCAACTCATAGGTTGTGGCAGGAGAGGGAAGTTAGTGCAAGGCACTGAGGATGAGTCTACAATGTTAAGAAACCTGAAGCAAAGTAGTCTGCCATTGTGTGGTAAAAGCCTCAGCTGTTGACATGACTCTTCCTAATTATACTGTTAAACACTGAGTCTAAGTCCTTCTAAGCGATTAGGATGTGAATTTTCCTTCAACAGTAGTCCTCGGACTCTGAGTTCTCTGTGAATGTTCTCCTTTTTCCAATGTTGAAAGTTATTTACAAGACATGAAATCATGGGAAATACAGAGGACAATCTGTGCCGACAGGGCTGACCTCATGCAAATCCAAAGTATTTTTAACATACTAGAGATATGTTCACAGATCAACCACGCAGTGTGGGTACCACAGGTTCCAGTGTCTACTGGAAGGGACATAAATGCTAAAATGCATTTAATAACATATCTGGATTTTAGCCTCTGGGGTGTTTTTTGTTATTATTTGGCTTTGTTGTGGGGTTGTTTATTTTTATTTATTGATGATTTCTTGTTCTGTTTTTTTATCAGGGATTTCTCTTTTTTTTTAAGCAAAGTGAAAGAATAGTTCTGTAGAAATAACATTTTTTGAGAAGACAAGATTTCGTTGTGTGTTTTGTTTTAACTAGTATAGATTTTTTTAGTTCCACTAGTTTTTTAGTTCTACTAGTATAAATTTCTTCCAAATTCAACTTAATAAAGCATGGGGGCCTGGTGGGATTGTTCGAGGTGGTTTGGGGTTTTTTCCTCATTAGCCAGAAAAGGGCTACCAGTGCTATCTAAACTGAAACTGAGCCGTCCTGGATTCCAGGGACAAAAAGCTGTCTTTAAGATGCAGATTTACCACCACTGTTAAAGTGACCTGGAGCATTATGGCAACACACAACAGACACAGGGTGATTTTTAGTATTAAAAGTGTTAGTTCTTTTGCTTCTTTCATGAGTGTCAGGAGAGACTTCTAGCACTGGCATTTAGGACGATGAAAATAAGAATTTGACATAAGAGAAAAAAAAAAAACCCTATTCAGAAGGCGTGTTTGCAGGTTACTACAGGAATGAAAGGACGCATTCCTTTTATGCAAGAAGCCAATGGCACAAGGCTGCCAACCTGCCATGGAAACTCTTAACTTGTCATCAGTGTTTACAAGCTGTTTTCAGCGAGACACTGGTTTCTCCAACTCATTTTCTCCCAGGAATTTTCTAGAGCCCCTACCAGCGTTTTTCCCATGAGGTGAGCTCTGCGCACGCTGCCAGTTGAGCACAGCTCAACCCTCATCTGCATCTACCTTACAAAATTAGTAGAGCCCTTTTGATGTTTTCGGTTAATGAGCGTTTAAAGGAGGGGACGGGGCAGGAATCAAGACTTCACCATCTTTCACAGCCTCCCTTTTTGGATCTAGTCCATCCTTTTTGAAATACGATGCAACTCTTTTTCACTTTGGCATTTTAAAACAAATCCCGTCTCTCGGCCACTAAACCATACAGAGAATTGAATCTTCACTATTAGGAAGTCTCCTCAGACTTCTCAAAGCTTAATGAAAAATAATGACAGCTAAACCTGTTCTAATACTCACAATCCAATCCCCTGCCTCCCTTCTTCTCTCTCCTGGGCACTGTTTTAAAACAGGATCTTTATCCTGGGCTTCCTTTTACATTCCTTAATGAGCAGCAGACGAGTCTCTTAACTGCCCTCCACATGAACGGATTAAGTTTCACATGAAGAGAGATCCCCAGGTATGTGTTAGAGAAGTTGCAAGCAGTTGCAAGAGATGGGATGAGAGTGGAAACGTAATTCACCTGCTCCTGACAGCCAAAGCACCAACTCTCTGCAGCATTTATTTTGACTCCCAATGAAAAGACCCTTTTAACTTGTCGCATCTTTTATTCAGCAACTCATTTTCTGCTAAGTATTAAAAATCAGTAGGGTGTGAGGATTTGTTCCAAGGCTTGCTGAAATATTACTTACACAAAGGAGATGCAGATCATTTCTGCTGAGCAGAGCCATTGGGGATGTTTGAAATTCAAATGCAGCTTACCCCCAGCCCAGCACATTGAGGCCATCCCATTTCTTTCCCCTTCTCCTGCTCCCCCTCATTTCAGTAGAACTTATAGAATCATAGAATGGTTAGGGTTGGAAAGGACCTTAAGATCATCAGGTTCCAATCCCTCTGCCATGGGCAGGGACACCTCACACTAAACCATCCCACACAAGGCTTCATCCAACCTGGCCTTGAACACTGCCAGGGATGGAGCATCCACAACTTCCCTGGGCAACCAATTCCAGTGCCTCAACAACCTTATAGTAAAGAACTTCCTCCTTAGATCCAATCTAAACTTCCCCTGTTTAAGTTTTAACCCATTACCCCTTTTCCTATCACTACAGTCCCTGATGAAGAGTCCCTCCCCAGCATCCCTATAGGCCCCCTTCACATACTGGAAGGCTGCTATGAGGTCTCCACACAGCTTCTATTTTCCAGGCTCAACAGCCCACAACTTTCTCAGCCTGTCTTCATACGGGAGGTGCTCCAGTCCCCTGATCATCCTCGTGGCCCTCCTCTGGACTTGTTCCAGCAGTTCCATGTCCTTTTTATGTTGAGGACACCAGAACTGCACACAATGCTCCAGGTGAGGTCTCACAAAAGCAGAGTAGAGGGGCAGGATCACCTCCTTCGACCTGCTGGTCACGCTCCTTTTGATGCAGCCCAGGATACGGTTGGCTTTCTGGGCTGCGAGTGCACACTGCAGCCGGCTCATGTTCATTTTCTCATCGACCAATACCCCCCAAGCCCTTCTCTGCAGGGCCGCTCTGAATCTCTTCTCTGCCCAACTGGTAAATGTGCCTGTAAACTTGTTAAAGTTTAACATCAGTATTCAACATAGTATTTTCAGGCAGAAAGGATGAAGCCTGAAGTACACTTTCAAGATGGACCACCATCATTTTTGGTAGGTCAGTATTAGATACAGCCTCTCAAATACATGTCATGCTATATCTCCTATTTCTTACTCTTGGTATCCTCTGTCTAGGACAGCACTATTGGCAGCTGTCTAGGTACTGACCTCATGCAGTAGCAAATCATTAGCCCAGCACAGTCAGAACTTTTTCCTAAGTGTACTTATGGCATCTCCTTCTCACAAATGACAAAATTATATCACCTCTGACTCACTGTTTGCAAACTCAACTGCAAAGTTCCCCCCCCCACCCCCCCTTCTACTGTATCAGCTCTGTTTAAGGTGACCAAACACCAATATCTGCTGTGGTTCTGAACAAGAACTGTGTTCAGAGTGGCAAGATTCAAATACCGTGTTTAATAATTGGAGTATTATAAAACATGCCTGCTTAGACATCAACAGAACTTTCAGATGTGATGAGGTGCCTTTCCAAAGCAAGGTACGTTGTCGAACAAAACAAAAAGAGCAATTTGCAGACATAATGGCACAAATACAGACTGAAATGAGTATTTCACTATAGTACGTGGTGAGTAATCAAATGAAATATGACTTACGTCAGTTTATTCTATTTATCAATGTTTTTGTCATTTGTCCTCATTTCCTCCCAAGCACAATAATAATGTCAATGTTAACATTCAGATTAGAACCAACTATCCTGGTCCTATACTGGCTACTGGAAAATATATATTATGGAAAATTATTAAAAACTTCAACTCTTTCAGCTCTCTACTGAACTGAATAGAAAAATGTCTACACATGGGAGATATACAAGCGAACATTCCCACACCTGTAAAGCAAACTTCAAAAGATTTCTTACAATACAGACGTTAATGACTTGTGCCATGTTTGTATTTCAGTATAGTTTGTGTAATACAGTGCTCTATCATCCAGCTCCTCATTGACATCACATGTCTAATTCTTACATTTTAGTTCCTAAATCATAGCCAATTGGGTTAGTCAAGCAACTACTAGAGACAAACACAGACACAGACCCTAGAATAGAGAAGAACTGAACTCTGTCATACGAGTATGTATTCTCATTAGTTTAGTACGTCATTTCTCACCTCAGGAATGTGTTTCTTTCACCAGTGACAGAGTAGCCTTTAAAATTGTGGCTCCGGCATTCTCCCAGGAAGTGGAATATTTAAATACACGTGCCCATAGCCAATTTAAACTGAACCTTTCCCTTCCTGGGAATTTGTTCCAGCTGGTACCTCAGCAGATCCAACACCAGTTTTACTGGTATACCTCACAAGAGCAGAGCAAAAAGGCAGTAAGCATCGTGATTTGTTGGTTTTTTGCAAGATCTGCTGCTCTTGGGAGCTGGCAGCTGTAAGGATGTGAAAGGGAACTAAAGATTGCATCGGTATTCTAATATTGCTAGTGGAAGTACAACAAAGACACAGCAGAAACAGGAAAGCAGCAGTATGTGATGAGAGAAAGCGAAGAGGCAGCATGAAAAGACCAGGGTGATTGAAAAAGCACTTAGGCACTAGGCACAGAGAGATTTAAAATATGGAAAACAAATAAAAGATGAAAAAGAAACAGAATGATCAGAGAAAAAGCAACTTAAAATAGTAAATCCTCCAGCCCAAAACAGATTGAATTTGGCAATCATATAAAACTCACGCAAAACCACCACCAACTAACCCTGTATTCTGAAAGCAAAGCACAGCACAGCATAGTCTTCCATGGGCTACGGGACAACATTAAATATGTCCTAGCCTTTCAGTAATCCCTGGCTGTCCAGAAGTCCTAATCTAAATTTAAGCTGTCACATGGACCGATACATTATTTTACAGAAACTCTGGCTTCTGCTTGGAAGGAGTACCACCAACCCAGGGTGGCACTATCACCAAGCTAGGAAGTTTATGAGTTACACAGTTCAACTGACCTGCAACAATGCTGTCAGAACTGGAAGTCACCAACAACTTCAGGCACTGCTTACTTGTGCTGCCTTAAGTCTCTTGCCAAAGGCTGTCCAGGCAGTGAAGGTAATTCTTACATGGTAGAAGGTAGGCACCTAAGTTCTAGAGAGCAACAAGATTCCGGATGTATATATTTTGTTTGTTTCTTCTCAACTACTCTTGTGCCTCTCCACTACAAAATACTCCCTCTACTAAAAGCTCTTTTCCTGGGCATTCCATGCAGAATGGGAAAACATGGTGGGATCTTCATTGCAGGAAGCCAAGCTCCTGGAGTGCTTGTGAATCTGGGCACAGGAAGGGTCAGGAAAGTCCATGAAAGTGTCATGTGCCATAAGCTTATCTGAAATATAGATTTCAGTGAAAAAAAAACAACAAAAAAACCCAAAAAGTGTGATTCATTGCTTGTGCATGCTGATGACAGAATGACAGCGTTCCTTAATGTATCAGATTAGAAAGAATTTCAGTCTGAAGCATTCACAATAAGATAGATGAGCTTAAAAACAACCTTGAAAAATAATCACAAGTTTTATTTTTCTTGTGTTGTCTGATCGCTAAAAAGCATCTTTAAAAATTTATCTTTTATTGCTGAGATGAAGAAAACATGCCCTCAGTAATATTTGATTGCTCCTTGGTAGATAATTATTTGTTCAAACAAAATAAACCAAAGCTCCTTTCCAATCCTTTGCTGCCATCTGTTGGCAACCAGCAGACAGTGAAAAGCATCAACAAGAAACAATAAAAGCTAAAATGAAATGCTTAACTACATGAAATGCGTAATTACATGTGATTACAGTTAGATAATCGGTTCTACTGTATTTTTCCTCTTGCTGCATCCTTAGATTACAAAAAAGGTGAGATATGGGCTGAAAGTTAACATTTCTCAAATTCCCAGATCTTATAAAAAGAAATTTTCCTCAATACAGAGGAAAAAAAAAAATAGATAAAAGGAAGAGTCAAGTTTTCAAGAGACTGAAAACACAGACACCATTTTCTCTTATTCCTACTAAACCTTCATGGCGAGCCTGTGTTTTTCCAATGGGAAGAAGTGACTGCTCCTACCTGCTTTCCTACATATCTACATTTTTGTAAGCCTAGACTGTAGAACTTAAAAGCACAAAGCCCAACTAAATTTGATCTAGGAGCCTAGCTGATGAATTTATTATCATCATCATTATTACACTGAACCTAATAGAAACATAGTCTTTTTCCATCTTATTGGATCTAATCTAAATGATCAAGCACCTAAACCTTTACAGTAAATCAAGTCACATAGTTAAGAACTCTACACAGAAGTAAGACTGCAAGATGGCTTTGACGGCTAAACTCCTCACTGAGCCCAGAGAAGCAAAATGAAACAGTCAATACTAATGCTTAACCCCTGAAAACGGTCTTACTCTCTGGTGCTATTTTTGAGTTTAAGACTAATCAAAAAGAATGACCATTTTAAGTTAATCCAATTACCCCAATCACAAATCTTAAAAGTATTAGGAATCAAGGTAGATGTCTTCCAAGTGATAGCATTTCCAAATTAGACATTTTCGAAGGCACAGGTTGATGGATACATTAAGGATAAATTGAAAGAGACAAGGGATTGAGTCAATCAGTTCAATTAGAATAATCTGCTTAGTAAGTTTTTACAGTAACCACAAGTGAAAGTTGTACTGAGTTCAAGTTTTCGCACAGGCAGCAAGTCCTTTTTGTCCTCTAAAATACCATCTGTTAGATTCAGAACAAAGCAAAACCATAACCTCCACTGTCAGCAAAAAACTATATATTTAGGTTGAGGTTCTATTAACTTCAAAAGAAGGAATTCCTGTGAGAGCACAAAAAAAATAGGAAGATAATCTCCAGGTAGAAATCCCAGAAATCCCAGATGATATTAGTGCTGAAGTCCATAAATATACAAAATATCCATGATGGCAAAATAATGCTTTAGGTTTTAATTAATATTTTAAAGTAAAGATAGAAAGTAATATCCTTTTTTCTCAGCCTTTCAGGTAGAATATTTTGTTTTATGGAAGGCAGAAACGGAAGCCACTTACTACAGTGCTATGAAGCTATTTGCAGGCCAAGTTACCAATGAAATCCAATATGTCTTCTGACTTCCACAAACAACATAGCCCAGATTATTTCCTAATGCGTAGCACAAAACAGGACTAACCACAAAGACTTCACAGAATCACAGAATCCCAAGGGTTGGAAGGGACCTAAAAAGATCATCTAGTCCAACCCCCCTGCAAGAGCAGGGTAACCTACAGTACATCACACAGGAACTTGTCCAGGCGGGCCTTGAATATCTCCAGTGTAGGAGACTCCACAACCCCCCTGGGCAACCTGTTCCAGTGCTCTGTCACTCTTACAGTAAAGAAGTTCTTCCTGATGTTAACGTGGAACCTCCTATGCTCCAGTTTACACCCATTGCCCCTTGTCCTATCACTGGATATCACTGAAAAAAGCCTAGCTCCATCATCCTGACAACTACCCTTTACATATTTGTAAACATTGATGAGGTCACCCCTCAGTCTCCTCTTCTCCAAGCTAAAGAGACCCAGCTCCCTCAGCCTCTCCTCATAAGGGAGATGTTCCACTCCCTTAATCATCTTTGTGGCTCTGCGCTGGACTCCTTCAAGCAATTCCCTGTCCTTCTTGAACAGAGGGGCCCAGAACTGGACGCAATATTCCAGATGCGGCCTCACCAAGGCTGAGTAGAGGGGGAGGAGAACCTCTCTTGACCTACTAACCACTCCCTTTCTAATGCACCCTAAGATGCCATTTGCCTTCTGGGCCACAAGAGCACATTGCTGGCTCATGGTCATCCTCCTATCCACTAGGACCAAGAAGGAGGACCCGGGTAATTATAGACCGGTCAGCCTTACCTCCATCCCTGGAAAGATGATGGAACAACTTATTCTTGACTCCATCACTAGGCATATCAAGGATGAGGGGGTCATTAAGAACAGCCAACATGGTTTTATGAGGGGGAAGTCATGTATGACCAACCTTATAGCCTTCTATGAGGAAGTGACTAGGTGGAGGGATGATGGTAGAGCGGTAGATGTAGTTTTTCTTGATTTCAGTAAGGCATTTGATACTGTCTCCCACAGCATCCTCATAGATAAGCTAAGGAAGTGTGGGCTTGACGATCAAGTAGTGAGGTGGATCGAGAACTGGTTGAAAGGAAGAAGGCAGAGAGTTGTGGTCAATGGCGCAGAATCTAGCTGGAGGTCTGTGACTAGTGGAGTTCCTCAGGGGTCGGTGCTGGGACCGGTGCTGTTTAATATTTTCATCAATGACCTGGATGAGGGAACTGAGTGCACCCTCAGCAAGTTTGCTGATGACACAAAACTGGGAGGAGTGGCTGACACACCAGAGGACTGTGCTGCCATTCAGCGAGACCTGGACAGGCTGGAGAGTTGGGCGGGGAGAAACTTGATGAAATTTAACAAGGGCAAGTGTAGAGTCTTGCATCTGGGGAAGAACAACCCCATGTACCAGTACAGGTTGGGGGTTGACCTGCTGGAAAGTAGCGAAGGGGAAAGGGACCTGGGGGTCCTAGTGGATAGGAGGATGACTTCAAAAGAGTAAGAAATGATAAATACCCACGATTCTATTTTTAAATCTCCCTTTCTTAAAAAAACGGTGTGTCTAACATAAAATTTAGGCTGGTTTTACACTGAACTTAATTTGTATTTTGTCATTCTCTTATATTAATTTTTTCAGTTTGAATACTTAGAAAACAATATTCCTTTAACTGACACCAGATGGCACTGCAAAAGACCAACCATCGATGGAACTCAGACCTCAACACCTTCTGTTGCAAAACCAAGTTAAGGCGAGTGTATCACTGCATTTCCAAAGTATGGAATGTACAATATTCAGATTTAATATGTACACAGAAACTGCAAACAAAGCTGATAAAGCACAGTGGTGAGTTAAAAGCAAAGTTAAATTTGTGGGAAACTCCAAGATCAAAAGACATCTTTGTATTCTGAAGATGCCTGTATCTAATCCAAATGTTAAATTTTCCTCCAGAAAGCTAACTTGTATTCATCTTCCATTTAACATATTTATAACTAACTATTGTGTTCCAGCAATGTTTCCCAGAAATTCCTGAAGATATTTTGAAGAGTGCAAGAAAACCGCATCACTGCTTACAGTGTAGATCCGAGCTGTGAATACCTGTCAGAAGTGACACCTCCTGTTTCAGATTTGCTCTCCAATGCTCTCTTTCACTTCCAGTTTTCACTGTATTGCCTAAATTAAACTCTCAGTCATCCATCTGGATGCCAAGAAAGCAGGTAAAAGAAAGAGAATTGGATTATCACATTTGCTCACACACCGTAATTTGCCAAGTCTATGTAGACTGTTAACACAGAAACAGAACAGAATAAAGAAAGGAGACAATGAACTTTGAAACGCTTTGAGGGACAGAAAAGGTATTGATATGTGTATACTATTCACATATAGCCTTGCCTACACTAAAATACTCTAAGCATAAACCCTTACCTAAATTATTATTTCCATTATCATCACTATTATGATCAGAAGGATCTATCAAAGGCCAGTATAGCTGGTGAACTTTAACCATTAGCAAATAAACTGTAGAATGTAAACTAACAGCGCTTGAGTTAGAACCTGGAGAAAGCCGATTTGCTTTGGAGGTATTTTTACAGTCTTTGTACACGGGGCAGCAACAATAAATGTGCTTAGAGGACATAAAGGGGCATAGCCATGCAGACTCTTTAAGAATTTGACTGAAGTATTTTTTTGTCACCATTTTTTGTCTTAAAACTGTAAAACTCAGGAAATACACAAAAATACATTGTGATATTGAAATACAGTGTGGTATTGAAATACAGCAGCATTTTTCTGACAGTATTATCCATCTTTTAACTCTGATGCATCCCAAAGTTTGGCTGTTGCAGCAGGTCCAAGTGATGAGCTGAAAGACAGAGCTGACTACTACCCACTGCAAGTCCTGCAAGTTAAGGTGGTAACCTTATTTATTTCTTCAAGACTATGCTAAAGTATAACCATTATGCCTCATTGGCACAGCTAAGCCTTTACTTATGTTTTCATTAAATGTTGATATATAATCTGTCACTGGACTTTTCCTTTTATTAGTACATTTAAGTAATACGCTTTAAAGGCAGAACTGTGTTACTGTCCAACAATGAATGTCCAGTTTGTACAACAGACCTAAAATAAGAACTAAAGCAAACCAAAGAACTACTGACTATACACCAGTAATGCTTTAAAAGCATGCATCCCAAGAAACCCATCACTTCTCCTGAGTTCAGTAGCTGCTCTCTCAAAGCACCTTTCTCATATTACAATAATCACCAGAAAACTAACTTCATTACTGTTAAACAGACACCTCATTTTTTACTGAACCATTTAACTACAAAAACAATGTAACTGCAAGAAAAAGAGGACTGACTGCACAAGACGTGCTCAGCTGCAGGTTTAAAAGGTAAATTTACCCATTAGGAGGTAGAACTTGGAGAGCTATACTATTACACAAGTAATCATGGTAGCATAGGGATAAATCAGGAAAATTTTTTACTACCATGTCTTAAGGATCACTATAGACATGATTTACCATTTCAGAAATGAAAGAAGTATTCCTTCCTCAATATAAAGGGTTTTAAGAGGCTAGAAGTGTCCATGAGATATATTTACGACACTCATTCATCCAATTGCCTAAAGTACGCTTTAAACATTGGCCAAATACGATTAAAGAGATTTTATGAGCTATGTGCAAATTGGTTTAGCTGTGATCTGGATGAATGAAAACAGTTTGTAAATAGAAATATTTTGTTTAAGCTTGTGGTAAGCAGGATGGGAATAAACCCCTTAGAATGGTAGGGAAAAAAAGGAAGAGGAAAAAACA
Organism: Lathamus discolor; assembly: GCF_037157495.1. NCBI lineage: Eukaryota > Metazoa > Chordata > Aves > Psittaciformes > Psittacidae > Lathamus > Lathamus discolor. The sequence goes on from NC_088892.1 coordinate 18,959,088, forward strand.
AACAAGCAAACAGATCCTAAAAAGGACTCAGGCAGTGTTCTTCTGCCTAGCCTTGAAGCATTTAATTATAATTAGGACCAGCTAACACAACAACCACAGAGAAAAGATGACAATAAAATGTGCCACTGGCCTAATGATGAAGTGTGTGAGAAAAACCATTAAACTTCATCTCAATTAGGCCCATTAATATCACACCAGTCTATGATGCCCTACAGCCTACTGGAAATAAAAAACTAAAGACTAACAGGGACAGCTTCAAAACTCTGTGATCACACAGAAATGCTCGGGAAGAAAGAATAACAAATAGATGAGTTTAACCAGCTTTAAAAAAATAGTGACACTGAAGGAAATGAAGCAGTAATCCCATCTATTAACTATTTCCTGATCGCAAGACATGCTAGGCCTGATGCTTGCCTCCTATGAACCAGTCTTTCTTTTCTTAATGAAAGATTTAGGCAGACTGATAGTCAGACACACGCCCTTACACCGAGACAGAAAAATATAAAGCAGCATTACAACATTATTTGTACTTCTCATTTAAATGGAAAATAATGAGAAAAAATAAAGAAGAAAATCTAGCCCTTTCTATCCTCCATTACATCAATATACTAACAATATAACTCAAATATGAGGCCACTGACATCTCTGGAACCTTCTCATATTGCCACGTTCACAGCTACCAAAGAATTTGAGTCACACTGCATGATTTTAGTTGATGGTTTGACTGAGGTAACCTAATTTTGCCCTCAGATATTCTGTGAAAGATAGCAAGCTATACTTTATAGCATATAAAACTACCTACCCTTATTGTCTAGAGTAATTCAAACACAGTCTATTAGACATTTCTCCACATCTTTTTGTAGCCCCAGAAACAATGAGGAAAATGCACAACAGATGACTAGTCACAACATAAAATATTGCAATTATATTTCTGATACATAATGAATTATGCTAAGCGGAGCAGAATAAGCGACCAACATTAATCCCGTAACACTGCAGGCAGGATATTTAGTAGTACCACTGTAACAGCTGCTTAACATGATGGGAAATACCGTATTGCTACCCAACTCAACTCCACTGAACTTAAAAGATTCCATGAATTTCTGGGCTTCAGCAGTCTCACAGAACATTTAGGCGAAAGTTGCTTAACATCGTGTCTTTGTGACTAGCACAAAAGTATGGAAGAGTTCCACTGACCTGGATTCCCTAAAAAAGCTGGAAGTACTATACCCACACTGTGACAAACCTCCGACCCAGGAAAACATTTCATTGTTTTCAAGAATCAATTCCACGGCAAACAAGGTCCTCCTTTGAATGTGCAGTGTTTATAGAACATTAAACAAATCACACTGTCATCAGACATTTAACTACGGGTGTTTGACTGCTTCATGCCTCGTAACAAGACATTAAATAAAACAAAAGCATTCCTGGTGCTTACTTGACAGCAACTGTTGTGAATTTTTGTAAGAAGTACACACCAGCTGTAAATCTATTTGGAGATCTCATTTCTGTTGGTATATCATCAAGCAAGGTGCGTGTGGCAGAGGGTAATCAGAAGGCCTTGTAACAAGTCAACTAACCAGTCTGTTAGCATCGTCAGTCTCCAATAATATGGGAGGCAAAAAGTCTCCTTTTCTAAAATCTGCTCTGGCAGCCTTTTCCCCTGTCAGCAAAGCTACTTGTGAATGCTTCTCACCTGGCAATGTACTTGTGAAACCAATCTGTTGAACTGGAAAACCAGTCTGGTTTATTAGTCAAGGAGTAGGAGAGGCTGGAGTTCACACGCAGTGAAAAAAGTCAGAACCACACACTGGGCTTAAAACACTTATTTTCAGAAGCACAGACAGAAATAAGCTAATTTCTGACATGCTGCCCTATGCAGTGCAGCTGATGTACAGTGGAAATATAAGAAGTGCAGTCCTATTAACTGCCAGATCATTTCACTTTAGAAACAGTGGAGTTCAGAAATACAGAAACAAACCAGAACGGCTCAAGTGGCATTTAGCCCACTCCCAACAAATTTCAAAGACTGCTAGGAAATGAGGATTGATGTCCTTAATTTGATTTGCTTAACATCTATAGCAGAACAGGTAAAAACCTCAGAAGCTGATATAATGATATAGTAAGATACGATGGCGCAAAAAAGGCTTCAGTTAATCCCAATTGTGTGACAAATAAGTAGTCACGTGGTGCTGCAGAGCAAATGCCCCTTTCATAAAGAGAAAGGCACTTATTTCTTGAAAATTAGTTCCACAGTGACAGCAAATGACTCTGAACAGCAAAAACACGCTTCTGATTTCTCAAGCACAAATCAGTTAATGAGAAACGGAGCAATGTGGCTATTACACAGCTCACCTCCCTGTTTCTTTACAGAAGCTTGAAAAATGTGAAATACTTGTCTGGAAACTCTTCTTCCTTATTATTTCACATAAACACCAGTCAAAGTATGTTCTGCAAAGTCAAGTTCAGCAGCACTAGTGCCAGTAAGAAAAGTCATTTAGTAGAACCGATAATAATCAAATGCAGTGAGTTTACTGCAGAGGAAGATATTCTGCCATGTGTGCAGGATCTACTGGTACCACTAACAACCTCCAGAACTTTCTCATTCTCTCTAAAGGAAAAAAACAAATGGTCCTGCAATGTTTTCATACACCAAATTACATGTAATTTATGTACATAATGCATAAACATAACCGTTTATGTACTCACAGTTCAAGTCTTCTATTAAATATTAGAAGCAACAACTGCAGAAGGGTTAAGAATATTTTGAGAAGCAGAACTCATAATTCTTGTGGACGTTTGAAAAAAGGGCTGTCCTGAACTCACTGCTACTGCCACATAACTAATGACTCCACACAACAGGCTACAGAGCCTACACAAAACATGGTAAGAATCAGTTTTCAACTTGCAATGACCAACACTCTGAATGTGACCTTGCCTTTTTGAGAGGTCTGGGAGTAAGCAGTAAATGGAGTCTTACTGCTCTTACAAATTCATGGCACCTTCACTTGAGTCTGTTACACAGAACTTGAAGAGCTGTCATTTAGGCTGTTATGCTGATATATCCTTCTCCCTTTTAGCTAAGAGACTGGAATCTTATTTTACTCAGTTAATGCTTTCTTCAGGGTGGCATGTCTGTCTGAAAGCAAACAGGTGAATCCTTTGGAGTTATGAGGAGGCAGATAACAGATCACAAGAAGAGACGTCATTGACAAGCTCAGGACTAAGAAGGACAGATACCAATTATATACGGGTTTTTAAATCATAGGTTGTACTGTGCTAGAGGATAGATTCTGAGTCTAGTTCTTTTATTTTAAAATATGCAAAGACTGGAAAGTAAATAGAGGGGGCAGACATTGATTGCCAGATAGCACATTACTGGATTTTGAGATTACCAGGATGTGCCTGTAGTGACTAATGGGAAACTGCAAGCAGAAAGAAGGCAGGAGAATGACAATGTACAAACAATAGGATTAAAGTGCTCTGTGCATTTAGGACTATAAAATATTTGAATAATCCTTCCCAAGTTGTAATCGAGAAAGAAGTAATTATATTTGTTACTGAACCGGAGTATCTGGAAAAACTATCACTTTCAAAAATGCTATTAAACTTAATGAACACACAGGTTTCGGGGGGGGGGGGGGGGGAGGGTATGTATTTCTTTCTAATTATCTCAAAATACAATTCTCCTAAAAAAAAAAAAAATGTTGATTTTATTTTGTGTTGACTGCAAGTATAAGGCTAAATTTTCTATACTCACTGCTGAAATCAGTCATTTACACTAGATGAATGCTTGCAGACACTACTGTATACTAACACTGATTAAGATACTCTCTCAGTTTGCACAAATGACCATAAGACAAATCAAGCACAAAAACAAGGAAAAAAAAGTTCTGTAACTGCAACTTTATAATTTTAAAGTGTACTCAAAAACGTTCCATTTCCAATTTTCCTATCTCTGAAACAAAAGAGCAATCAAGCCTACTGTTACATGCCAATAATTTCAGAGTCAGGAAAAGAGCAAAAGGAGAAAACAATGATTAAGATGATTTTGTTGAGGAAAGAGATGACAGCCAACGGAATGGATCACACCAGTAAGTCAGATAAGACAGCAGGAAACGTGAATGGGAAGATAACAGTCAAAACTGAAAAGGAAAACATTAAAAATAAGAAGATTTATTTCATTACGGAAAAATTAGTGTAACCTTTTATCTCAGCTGAGCAGAGATTTCACAAAACAGAAATATTAGACCATTTTTTAAATAATTTTCCTAGATTTTGCAGTGATTATAGCATATGCGCCTAAACACTTCGGAGTATGGTCTAGTTACAACTGAAATAGGAAGAAAATCTCTTGTAAATATTCTGCAGTCTGATACTTCTTTTGTTTCTCAAGGATAGAGCTAAACATTTTCTCTAAGCAGAATGGGGGGAAGCAGCTGCTGGCGCAGCGGCACTCTGGATCAACACAGGACCTTCCTCTGAACTCAAGTGACTACGTTCCTATTGTAGGATCTGCTTTAAGGCTCTGTAAAGCAGCTCAAGCTCAACAACAACAAAATTCACACAGGAGCTTACCTGATGATCATTTTAGACCACTTGTCATAAATACCGCTCAGCTAAAACTTTTCGCCTACCAGTGTGCTGTGTGAAACAGAAATCTGAAGAAACCATGTTCCTAGAAACTCCTTCTCACAAAGTCTATGCTATCTATTTAAAATATACCAAACCAGCATCTGTTTTTCTTTAAGGATGATTTTGATGGTCCCTTTGAAAAGAGACAAAGCTTACTTCACTGTTAGGCAAACACTGAAAAATGACTAACTTATAACCAAGTTCCATAAATCATGCAAAACAAGTGCAAATAACAAAAACTACATCCACAGCCATACTTGTCTCATTTTAAGCCAAGCAGCTCTAAAGACTTTTATCCAAACAAATCAGAACCACAGAATTTGACTATACTAGTTTACACAGCAAAATAAATTACCATTGCTCAACCACGTTGAAAGTCTAGTTGTAATAAAAAAGTAGCTAATTAACCCATTTATCACAAATCCTAAACAGGCCAATGGTTTTTGTAATTATCAAGACAATTCCATTTTTGCTTTAGTGTGCTGCCTTGTTTGCCTAACTCAATTGGAGATCATCAGAATTACTTACAATACACTGTCTAGCAAAGCATGAAAAAAATTAGGCTGCTACGACAAATTAATTGAACTTAGTAAAGTTTTTGCATTACTTTTGGTTATTGCCAGTCCTTTGGGGTTAATGATGTAGTCCTTTTGGCTAGGAGGAATAATTAATATTTTTTTAGAAAGAAAATATAATTTTCAGTGTGTTAAGATAAACTAACAACCTTCCCTGTTGGGTAAATAATAGATTATTCTTCAAAACCAACACTTCAACCATAAATTTATTTCACTAGTAAAACCTTTTGCCAAATTACTGTGATGTGTATATATACAAACAGCTTATAAGCAATATCAAATATTATTAAGGATGATTGCAGAATTACTCAACAAATATGTGCTAATTAAAATTAATATTCATCAATGAATGCCTATTGCCTTTTTTAATAGAGAGCAATCTGACCATCATCCTGTGAATATTGCTCTATAGTTTCACGGCACACTATTGCAGTTGATCAGCCACAGTCAAAAATAGCTGATAAGTTAATTGCTTTAATAACAATGTCAATGCAATTAACATTCAGATATTCAAATGAAGTCATGCCATATTCAGCCAAATGAATTAATGCTTAGAAATTGTAATGAAATCGCTTATCTCCTTTCTACTTCTTACCATAAAGAAAATAATATGTTTACTGCTTTGAAAGCCTTTTAATTGTTCACTGATATCAGAAAACCACCCTATGTCAACACCTCAAAGTATGCATTTCCACCTGAAGATCTCATAGTCTAATTTTAGAGTTCTAAACAGTAAGAGTTAAGCATGATCCCATTTGGGAGGCAACATGTATTAATTCAGAACTCTTATGAACATCTTCATATCTCATCTAAATTACTTCTTCAAGAAGGGGTATCTTCAATAACGGCTTCTTCCACCAGTGTCCAACAGGAATTGCTGGTGGAGTGACACAATCATGTCATCTGAGGAGTCTGGCAGTCACCAAATATATACTTTAGCCAGGAACTACTTTTATAGCCTTTTATCTCTTTTCTCCCTAGGTTTTATGGTGACAAAACGTCACCAGCCAATTCAATCTCAAAAAATCCTGCGTAGTAGGAAAAATTCACTCTGCTAACCCAGGACACATTCTCAATTTGTTTTTACTCACCGCTTTGCTGTGTTGAAACTGGACTGGAAACCACTAACAGGATCCACTTCAGTAACAGACCACAGCCAACAAACAAAGTTAAAATCAAAATCTTGTTTCTCCCTTAAGACTACATTTTCACGGGAGGCAAGAACACAATCTTGTTCTGGTCAGTCATCCCAGACTACCCAGAATAAAAATACCACAGCTTGACAGCAGGAAGAAGGGTGTTAAGACTATACTTTTACAACTGTGATTATAATGCCAGATGCAGCAACCACTGGAATACAGTAATTTTATTCTTTCTAAAGAAAATATTTTCTACGATGGCCGTTTCTGAGCAACATTATGTGACCTACCCTCTGAACATACTCATTCAGCTTGGTATTCCCTGAAAGATGGTGTTATTGATACAAGGACTGTACCAGAAAGTCCCATTGAAATGAAGAGCAGAACTAGGGCCTGATTTTCTGTTCATACATAAGCTTGGGGAGCTTGAGTTATTGTGACTTTATTTTGGTCCTAAATATTGAAACCAAGTGGCTGCTAAACAACATGGTAAATGCTCTTCTTCTGTCATTCAGATCAATCCCATTCCTTTTCAAGAATTCTTATTGGCTCAGTTTAGTGAAATAATACAAATGATGACTGATGTCAGAAACAAAGTACAGTGATGCAAATAATTACCAGTCCAGACAAAAGTAAGTATTTGATCTAACTTGACTAAATACTATGCAACTTCCAATCTTATGTTACAACCACCTCTGCATTAACCTCTTCGGTCAGGTTATCCATCCAGCGCCAACACATGCTGCACAGGTGTGGAGATGTGTCATGAATGAACATGACCAGCCAACAGATATGAGTGAGAAAAGACGTTACCTTTTTCTTACATTCATGCACGCCTTTCCATCTGCATATAAGGATAAATACCAGCCTAGAAGCAGCGTTGTGAATTATTTGAAAGCTATCCCAAGAACTACCACTTATTTTTTTTAGATACTCTAAGGTAAAGCCACAACATCAACATTTTTATGAAATTAAACCTACAGATTTTAAGTCCTTTATGTTATGCACTATAAAGATAGGAAAAAGGAAATTGCTCTCCCCAAATACGGAATGAGGACAAACACTATCTGAAGTAGATATAAACAGATGGCCTTTTCACCAAAAACTATCATGGATCTCACACAACCTCAGGAGGACAGAGAGCTATGACAAATTCATGAATACTTTTAAAACTATAGATTTAAAAAAGTTGGATCTTTCCTTAGAACATATCTCTCTGCTGCTGCTCACTGTGAAGAACTTTTGAAGGGTTATTTTCCCTTATGCATCAAAATTAATAAATAAGAAATACTGTATTTAAAATATTCTCAGATAAAAGTTAATAGCATACAGTTCACTTCTTTGTTAGCAAACCTTGAAAGCCTATCACCTTGCTTAAGAGAACAGAGTCCTCAAAACCAGGAACTTCTGTGTTAATTTTCAACTAATCCTGCAATGTTTTTTGTGTAGCATGAAATCACTGGCAAGCACACTGCAGAATGCATTCATCCTGCTTATGAGAACTGACAGGTATGTGATTCAGATAGGAAATTAACATTTTGCTGGTGGGGGGTAGAGGGTGTGACTGTAACACCTCAAAATGTAAAAATACTCCAGAAGAATGATTTACATCTATTCACAGAGCCAGCCCTGGATGCAGACAAATAACAGTAACGCATCTCTCAATTTCCTTTTATTATTGTGACGATGGATGATTATATTCTACATTATTTCAATTAGTAACTTATTCTTACCTCAACTTATCCAATGGCAGGGCCAGGGACGGAGAGCGAGCGCTGCATGGTACTCAGTTGCTGGCTGGGGTTAAACCACAACAGTCAAGCAAACCGTAAATCGGTTATTTTTCAGATTCACACTGAGATGTAGCGTTTCTGGCTCCAATCCACAATTTCCTGGCACCTCCTGGAAGTCAAATGAGTGAAAGAACTTTGATGAAATAAGAAAAAGCAGAACTTAGTTATTCTTCCTGGAGAAAACCTGAACACTTACGGTTTCTATCTCCAACTCAGTTTGCAACTTAAAATGTAACTTCATTATAACTTCATAGCAGAAATATCCTGTTGAGATCACCTAACTACTGCTTTATTGGTAGTCTATTAAAAGTTATAGTTTATTGCTTGAAATACTGATTCTTATTTACAAGATTTTTCTCCTTCAGTAAATCCAGTCTAGGATAAGCGTGTTATCAGCTGCTGTTATCTTCAGTAAAAATATTCTACAGTTTACCACCAACTACTCAGAAACACTGTATTGTGTGCTATACCTTACCACTGAAATAACCCCAAATGATGCATCACAGCATGATTCATCAAGGATGGAGAAATAAACAGACCAACTTTAAGGGAATCGGTTTTTAGAAAACTTGTTTCAAAGAATGAAAGAGAAGTGAAATGTGCCAAGAAAGGCTGCTTTTAAAACCAAATACTTATTCATTTAAATGAAGGAAGAACAATTTCTAGGAAAAAATTGTTTCTCAATTATCTTACCCATACAGTTTAACTACAAAAGAAGACTTGATATTGTTATTTTTCAAACACTTGACAAATGATTCCACACTTGTCATGGCAGAAAGTATCATAGCAATTATATGAAATAGTTTTCCTGTGAAGAACCATTTCACAAGTAAAACACTGAACTACTTTGCTACTGGTTTAGTATTATAGCTTCTCAAATTCTTCCTCAATCAGTCCTAACAGCTTAGCTTGATTAAACTTTGCGCTATCTGTAGAAAGCTCGCATTGCTATTATGTCAATGTATTTTGCCAGAGCCCTGGTCAGACAGAATGACTTGAAAGAATCTCCAGTATCTGACTGCTGTCCAGCTGCCTCAGCAGTTTCCTTCCATTAACCCTCCTTCACACACCTAACTCAAAATGTAAATGTCATGACAAAGGACAGAATCTGCTTGCTTCCCCATCCTCTCCCCATAAGGAGGAGTGAAGTGAAGGAGGATTCTATTTGCTGTAATTCCAGACATCTGAAAATTAAGCTTGCCCTTGAAAAACATGCAGGTTACTAAACTCAGGTAATGCTCAAGGTATACTGACATCTGTTCTACAATATTTTTCACCTATATTTCACTGTTCTCGCAGTGAAAAAGCTCTAGGTGATTTGCAACAATCAAGACATGAAACAGTCCCATTTCAGATTTTTATTTACATTGTGAAAAGTTAAAGAAAATTAAAATATCTTCAAGAAGCTTGAAATCCCAATTTATACAGACTAAGGCTAGTTCCTCTTTTCTAAAGTTTCTCATGCATATACTACTCTACATCAGAAACTGCAAGCAAAAAGGTAGCAATTATCTCTTCAACACTGTAACAGGCACATGAAAGAAGGGTGATTCATGACCTAAGTGACACCCTGCACAGAAGAGCTCACATGTCACTGCTTGTATAGTTGAGGTTTTGAGGAATGGGAGGAGAGCCGGTCACACAGAAGGGAAAAAATAATTTGCCCCTTCCTGCCTCCCCCCTTTTATTTTTAATGGAAATCAAGTTCTTTCACAGCAGCTGGGCTGATAGAGTTTCTGCTGCTGTTGGATGTGGCTGCTGTGTTGATAAGGCACACATAACTCTCAACCCATTGTCATGTTGCTGGCAGCACAGCTTCCAAAAGGCAATGCTAACAAAGGAGCTCCTGCCACATTAACTCTGTAATGAATATATCCCATGTTACTCTCTACTGCAGCAGGGCAAGATTAAATGCCTACAATAAAAATTTTAAATGTGGACTTCCACAGTTATGATTGAGATGATGCTACTTACATTTTGACCAGCAGACCATGACCAGACACCTTTACAGCTTCCACTGTAACCCATTACAGTACCAAAACATCTAAAGGCATAATATTGGTTCTTAATGTTGGAAATCAATCTGCTTATTCATACCACATTCAATGCTTTTCTTTAAGCACCATCTGTCAGTTCTTGGATTAGGGAGGAAACTGCCTTGCTTGGTATACTTGAAGGGCCTGCATCTACAGACAATAGCAGAAGAGCCTAACCATAAAGACTATGGTACTCAGAACAACTACAATCAATCTTATTTTTTTAAATATGATAATACAAATCTAACTCTAGAGCTTCTGAGTATTTGAGATAAATAAACCTGACAATTTCAATGAGCACACTTTAACAAATAAACCGTGAGTACAAATTATTTAGGGTGTCAGTTTGCAAGATACTCATTAAAATTCTTGCAAAGTTTTAAGAAAAGTCTCTGTGCAAGTGAGTTATTGTCTTGTACAATGCATAATGAGATATAATTTAAATAATTTGCTCCTTCCATTACAATGATGTGTATCAATGAGACATGTTACAGATACAAGCAAAAGTTTAAGTTCTCAGTCAATAATGTGCTCTTATTTTATTGCCTTTCATTAGATATAAACAGTCACCTGAGTTATTATAACGTAAGAAATTGCTGAGGCTTAAACCCAAAGCAACTTCAATTATCCCTTTATTTCAGGCATTTGAAGTGCTTAGTTATTCTTTCAGATTCTATTAAGACGTTATTGCTGCTTTATTGCCAGTAAAACAGTATGCTTTCAAGTCTTTATAATAAGATGCCAAAGGAACATCTGTACGTGGAACAAGCAGTTTGGTGTTTCCCCAAGAGATCTGTCAGTTATGCCGAGTTCAACAAAAATCATGCATCTGTATATAGAAACACTTGTGCCAGAACATGCACTACACTGTGCTGTATTCGTATTTCATATTCATAAATATTCATTTGGGAAATTTCCATGCAAATGCCATTAACAGTGGTCTGTCTTCTGTAAATAAGCTTTTAAAGTACAAATCACATTGAGGGTTATTACAGCTTCTAAAAGCAAAGACATCTCAAGGATTCTTTACTTCTTAAAGGAAAACCCACATTTAAATGCCCACATTTATTGGTTAAAACCTTGCTACTAGGTGCACCTGCTTAGAGCTTTGATGGAGTCCCATCACACAACCACTTCCCTAATGCACTTCCTTTCTGCCAGCCCAATACCTGCTTCTCTGAAGTGCTTCAGGACATTGGTAAGAAATATTACATCTGACCAGTGCATACATCCTCAAATGATTTATGCAGTACTTTGGGAGTTTCTGTTCTGTAGACCCCCAAGGACTGAGAATGAAATTCATTCTTTATGAAATTAAGACAGACAGATGACAGAGATATCTTATTAAGAACTGCAGAGATTTCAAGTCTCTTCTGCATATTCAGGGATATGAGGCGTGACACATACCAGAGCTCCATAAGGTATACACAGAAATATTAAAGAGAGAAGTATAGCTGTTTTTACATTGATGCTTATTTTTATGGTATTTTTAAGTTGGCCTTTTAAGAAAGATCATTTTCAACATGGATTATGTGCTTCCTCGTTTATACTCAAACATTCATTCCAACTTAACAAATCTTCTTCCCAAAAAGAAGAGGTTTTGGCTTTTGTTATTATTTCCACAAAGTGGTTCATGCCCTGCCGCAACAGAACGACTGTTTTATTACCTCGCATTTCTAACCAACATTGCTGCTTTATTGCTCCATGTGTGAAATCAGTACCATGATGAATGAACCAAGTGTGGTTCTGTACTCCCAGTACCTTTTTACCTTTCCTCTCCTTTCCCTTCATTTTTTCCTGTGTTTCCCCTGCCCTTTTTTACCACTGTGCCACAGACTTACAATAACAACGTTTCAATGGGAAAGAAATACCGAGGTTTTATATTCTTGCCTTCTCTGACATTCCAATTATTTTGCTCTCAGAAAGTTGAGCACGTATGAACTAAAAATGCAACCAAAAAATCCACATTACCTTCTTTTAAGAGGAATCTTTATCCTGTGAGGGTTTTTGTAAACCCCTGCATGCTGTGACCATGTGCTCCCCCCACCCCTTTCTGCCTAAGCAACAGCCAGTGGCAGTTGTAATGGCTGCATCTGGCTTAAGTTGGACTCTAAGGAGACAGGAGACACAATAGCCAAGGACCATAAACCTTGCCCAGCTGCCGAGTGCCAGGTGAGCATGCACCAGCTCCCATAAGGTTGGTATGCAAATATGACTGTAATTCAGTCATCTTACTCCAGAAATAATGGCCAGCCCAGGGCCTGCTGAGCATTCCTGCATGGCAGCAGCCTGCATGCCAGCTTCTTGCCTTGAGCGGGGATGTCTCTCAAGCTTACTTCTCCAGGTCAAGAGATTCCTTATTGCATCAGATACTCAGTAAGTGAATCAGGAATAAGAGGACTGAAATACAAGCTAAGTTATATGAAGGACTGACTGCACACTTGTAACCCTTTAGACATAAACTGTTGACCAGGTCTGGGACTAAATCTGGATCCAGCTGCACCTTAACACCCCTCTGAGGAGGAGTTCAGAACACAACGAGGTCCTTTCTTAACCTTATGACTGAATGGGAGAGTCTCCCTGAAAGCTTTGTCTGATCTTGTTCTCTATGCAGTAAATCATGTGTACCTTGTCACTGAATCCTGTTAAACCACCATCACATTTACCACTGAACTTTGATAACTGTCTTGTATCAATCAAATATATTGTTGTTTCTCTCTTGCAAGTGAAGTGCATGACTCCAACCATGACACACATCTGTGAAACAGAGACTTCCTAAAAGAATTTCCCGCAGGTTACAGACAGAGAAGCTTGTTGATGCCCTAACACTATAAATTTGATGAATGTCACCATTTGCTTTCTATGTACTCAAAGAAGCTCTAACAAACTAACCTTGGGGAAAAAAAAAGTCAGGAAAAAGTGTAAAGAAATAGTATGTCAACACTGGAAAGGTACAGAAGAATCACAGCGTAGTACCACAGTCCTGCCTTTCAAATGAACCTAGGCAAGTTTAATGGAAAAATGCTTCCAACACACTTGAATAAAATTACTATTTATGCTGTCTCAGAGATTTGTAGAAGTTTACTTGTGTTCATTAAACAGAAGAATTTAAGAAGATAACATGACAGAGAAATACATCTTGATGGTTACAATGGAATGAGCCTTCCCTGCTTTCTAGTGAGAAAGCTATCACATTGCCTCAATAGAAATTAATAAAATTTTAACACTTTGGGGATCTCCTATTTTAAAAAGTCTGAGAGTTCCCTAAAAAAAGTGTGTCCTGGAAACAGCAACAAAAACCCCAAACACCCCCCAAAATAATACAAATATGTGTATTTAAATATAAAACAGAGATCCAGATTTAAAATGTAAGGAGAACAAATTTATCAGTTAACCACTTCTTGTTTGAATACATATAATGTTGACATTAGCTAGAAATCCAGAGCAGTCACCACATTACACTAGGTGATGAACTGAAGAATCCAAAAGTCATGGCATATACCCAGCTGTTTGCTTCAGCTGAGAATAAACAAGCTCTCTTCAGACAATACAGCAGTCACATGGGGGTTATCTAAGCAATATTTTGGTTTTACCATACATTGGCTTTTTCTCATACATGCAGAAGCAATGAGATCCAAAAATGTGAGGTGATAAATCAGTATACTGGTTTTGCATATTCCATTCACTTCTAGGCTGCTTTGCTGTTGCTGTTGTTTTTATCTAAATAACTAAATACCAGACCTGTTGTGATATAATAAATACTTGTTAATTCCAAATATTTGCCAAAAATCAAGAATGTGAATCACAGAAGCGTCGCTTACTATACAGTCACTGTTCCTATAATAAGTGAATGTCTATTGAGTGATTCTCACATTGACTATAATTGGGAAATCAAAGTACTGTGGGTCTTTTTAGTATGGGTCTAATTACTTATTTGCCTTTAAGACAGCATAATAATTCACTGTCAGCTTACCTAAAAGTGCCTCCGTAACAAAAGAATTTGCTGTAACAGCCACCAAGCTTCACGAGTTATGAACATCTGTCCACATACGTGCAAAAAAAAGAGTGACGCAAGATTACCACAGCATGCTCTGCCAGAAGAAAAAATGAAACCTTAACAGGTTAAGAGAACAGCACAACAGGCTGCTGTGTTTCAGCAGTAATCATTCTGGCTAGGATTACTTTTGAATATTTCAAAATGCTTGACTGGCTATGGCAGTTCTGTCTGCCTCCTACTTCTCACTTGAATCCTTAAAGATACATGCATCTATAACCAGGATTTTCAAAAAACAGCTAAGAAACGGCACTAAATGGGAGACCTTCAAAGGAACCTTATTTTTGGAGGAGATGCCAATAAATTTCTAACATCCAAAATACATATATATTAAAGCCAATAGTAAAGCACAATATATTTTTCCATAACCAACTTAAGTTCTCCAAAATTTTCATTATGTATCATAGCAGCAATGCACAAGAGAACCTCAGTAGTCCAAGTGGTTTCTTTAAAAATCCCTTATTTCTAAGTAAAATTTACAGTGCTATATTTATATGAATGCTTTCCTATTTATTAGGTTAACTAAAACATTAAACTGGATCACACAATGGCCTCAAGTGAACTGGACCCTGACTTTACCATCAGTTTGCACACTCCTTCAGGCACTTCACAGTGACCTCTTGAGCCCCACATTTTAGTCTTCCATGTCCCAGATGAATGCTCCGATTACCAAACCAGCATCTATTCAATGACAGGTCTGTAGAAACTGTTACATGATGTTATTTCATACTAGTTAAATATATATTTCATAAGAGTTAAATATAGTTCAGAGAAACTAACTGATTTTCTATATGGCTGAAAACAGAGACACAGTAAATAGAAAGGCCATGACAACTCATTTACTGATACTGAAGAAAAATAGTATGGCAAAACGTGCTAAGTTCTTTACCATTTCATACAAAACAGCATGATCTTGACCCTACTGCCCACTAGAGGAGAGAAAACGGAGACACACTATGAAAACTCCACTTAACACCTGCACATGCACTTTTCTTTATTAATTATATCACTTGGATTATTAGACTTTAAAAGCATTATTAGGACTAATAGCAAGAACCTAACCCTACATATACAGGGTGCTCCATTTTCCCAATGAAATTTATTGTTAAAACCATCAGAACAGCCCCTCGACAATGGTTTTGTTCAACCCATCCTGGAGCATCTGCTTTGAGAGCACACGCAGGAAGTGGCAGACTGCAATTCAAGCAACTTGCATGACACACAAGCAGTGTGGCCGGTCATGGGCCAGCTTGAAGCCATGCCTCAAGCTCTCCAGCTTATGAATGATGATATCTCTTCCATGAACTTTGTCTTGAAATGAGCTTTTCTAACACAGCATTTCTGGAAAATGATTTCCATAAATTTCTGACAGTTAGGTGTTTTTTTACTGCTTAGAATGGAATTATCAGCTTTAAAGAAATGGTTTAGCAAAGAAACCTTTTAGAAGAGGCAAAAACAGTCTCTTGCAGCTTAAAGTGTCAAGACTAAAAACTTCATAATTATGCAACTCATCTTTCTCATCTAAAACCTGAGACAGGTTGTAATGTTCTTTACATAGTTTCATAGCCTCTTATGATTCAAAGTCTCAGATACTATATTACACCTATTAAAGTGTATAGCGTAAAATTGCCTTATAAGGTCAGACACTGATTTGTGCCCTAACATGTCATAAAAATTGTTATTATACGCACAAAATGGCAATTTTTTAAATATGGCAAGAATGATACAAAATAAAAGTTGTATTTTAGTGCTGCCTTAAAATAATACGGCACTGATGCTTACATAAGCAATGCTTGACCATGGAAACTAGGATGGATCATTCCCATAAGAGTCACAGTTATTCAGGAGCAGCCTATAAGAAGACTTTCCACTGATATCAGAGATCAGCCCTAGAAATTTAACTTGCACTGGACTGAAATTTATATCATGGTAGCAGTATCAGTTTGAATCAAAGAGACGAGTGTAAGTCACACAGCTGACACAACAGAGCTACACTGCAGATACAGCGTACAGCTACAATGGGAATCTCAGTTACAATCACAGAGGTTACAAATACTAATACCTGATGTAGACAAATCTGCTCCTATTTACCAATAGCTCACACTATCTCTGAGCTGTCTGTAAATAGCTCTATAATTTTAATTCATTAAGAAGTTGTGAGATAAGAATTTCTACAGCTGCATGAATTTCCCTAGCTACTTGCAACTTTAAGTGTGTTCTACCATGAATACTTCCTGAATATAGCTTCCCATAACATCCTTCAGAATTTAAGACCAGAATTCCCTTTACAACAAATATTGAATATGTGAGAAGCTTTCATAATTCCTGACCACTACTCTTCACAGAGAGAATCAGGGGGAACAGCAAAGTCAATGTATCAAACACAGTGCTGAAATTACAATTACACACAATTACAGAAGCCCAAGTGCACAAAGTGCAACAAAACAAAAGCACAAGTGCACAATGAAAAAGAGAAATAAGGTTTCAGATTGCTTACATTGTAAGAAAAATAATCCATTTTAATAAGAATTAAGCAATTAATAATGAAGCATCACCTCTGGCACGGATAAAAATGACATCACAAAATTTGTCTTCAGATTTGTGGGAATAATCACTGCAGTAAACTGATGGATAAGTGATCCACCACTTTAAATGAGCTGTAAACTTAACAGCAGATAGTAAGATTACAGCAGCCAATAACATTTTAAGTGATACAATTAAAATACAAATGCAATGATGGGCCTGTATTCATCACAAATTATTTTGCTAGGTAAGTAAGCCTATGGACTCATCAACCACTCTGCACAGATTCAGGAAAACAAAGAAAACTATTTAAGCAGTTCAGTAATAGTAAAGAAATCACTAATCATGGTACCTAAAGACAAATATAAAAAAAAAATTACTAAGACTCTTTTTTTTAATTTATTGTGAAATTATAAGATTTCATCTACCTGTGGTATATTTGGGCCTAATTAAGATTATGTACCTGTGTAAAGTTAGGCACCTGCTGCAATTAAGGCTATAAATTCTTCAGGACAGAGAAGCTGATACTCTTAAAATACTGGCAATCTCTTACATCCAATCATACAAAAAAACCCCTCAAGCTATAAACCTTATGGGATCATATGATCTCTGTTTCTGTGTAATTGTTGGATGATTTGGTCTACATTTCTCACAGCAACAGGTAGAAGTGTTTAGCAGTGTAAATGAAACCTAACCTTCTTAAGCAATACTCACGGTGGAAAAAAAAGTTGGCTTCTTAAGAGTTGACATCTCGTTTACCATTCTAGGGTACTCTGCCTTGATAAGGGGGATTGCAGATATTCAGCCTCTTTCTCACATCTCACAAGTCAATGCCATACTATCGTAACTGTCAAAAAACCACACCAAAATAAAATCTTTTAAGTATCTTGAGGTTTCCTGGTGTTGCTGGTCCTAATCTTTGTCATCTTGGTTCTGTTTAAATTGTTAGAAAGCAAGATATTTTTATTAACTTTTTCAGTTGAATACACATGTGCTACCTTGAATCAACACAAGGCTGAATAAAGAAGCTTGCAATGAAGATATTAAGGAAGTTAAGAAATCATATGTAAGTTTTATTCCACCAGCAATTACAAAGGCTGTAAATCCTATCAACTTGCCTAAACTATCATATTAGTGCAATTCATTTAGTATTAACAGATATTGCCAGCATGAGGCCTGTACACAGTTTATGGTTTGTTAATTCCTCATGATTTCTGTTGCCCTGAAGAGCAGCTCTAAAGAATATTCCTAGAAGACACAAGTATTGTAATTCACTAACGTGAGATTGTTCTAACTCTTATTCAGAGTAATTACACTACAGTTACCTTGAATATCGTAGTGTAGCATGAAAAACTGGCTTTCTAAACTTTCAGTGTCATAAGTTAAGATTTTTCTAAAGGAAAAAAGTAACTTTTGTTAGCCAAGTGTTTGCAGTGCATAGCCAAAGTTACCTTGTGTGCATAGCATTTCAAATGTATATTTGTAATAGCAATTAAGCGAGGTTTTACACCCTCTGAATATTGTTTTCAAGGTAATACATGGAAATTGCATCCATTCTTCTCAAATCTAGATGCAAGTCAGAAAACAAACACTGATCATTCAAGGTAGTCTCAGAAATGAGAGAAGGAGTAACATGTCTTCCATTTGGCTGTCCTCAGACAACAAAGCAAAGACACTAAACATCTCTTTAGCTGGCCTTTATCTCAATTTATTATTAGAGGCAATCGTTCCAATTCAACTGTGTACTGCTACAGCCATCTTCGTAACTTCATTACCTACATATAAAATACAGCTAAACATCTGAGTTGATTAACAGCAACTTCATTAAGTTAGTGGAACTCTTGTGTTTTTCTAATGCGAGGAGAGCTAGACCTTCACTACCATTGCAGATATCTAAATTCTTATGATCTAAAAAGTAAAATATCCTTTCATTTTACTTCAAGCTCACTGACTTTTTCTCATCTAACAGCAAAGGATGTCAAGTAAGACTGGAAAAGATCGTGGAAGAAAAATCCATGCCAAGATACTATCTAAACAAAACATCTAGCTCTGGATCTTTGAATTGAAAGCAATTGCAGGCTGGAAGATCATTTGAAGGAGGATTTGCAAATGCTTTGCCCTCTTACGTTCCCTTCCATTTGTTCAGGGGACATATGAGAAGAGGCATTAGCTAGACAGATCTTTGGTCTCAGCCATTATGATTATTCCTATGTTCTAGACTTTTCTCTGTTCAAATAAAAAGGCAAATACAAGATTTAGATTGGCAATGGCCAGGCCTTGAACTCCAGCTGCCAACACGATCAAGTCATGAATCTGGAAGCCGTAATTTCCTGCTCAAACAAGCTACACACTGGAGGACTCCCAAGGGCATCACAAATCACAGAATTGGTGGCTGAAGGGACACCAAAAATCATCTAGTCCAACCTACCACTCAAAGGGGCTAAAGTCACAATCTAGCTGTAAGCAAAACAACCTGCAACTCATTTCTGCAAAACCATAGTATCAGATGCAATCGGCTCTTTCAGAGATATGAAATTACAGGAGGTCACCTTTGAAAATGAGTATGAACCAATAGATACGATAGGCATTGCACAGGAAATTGCTGTTTTCTTATATGAAAATATGATACAAAAACTTGAAACAGGTAAAAAACAAACATTTATTAAAGGGGAATTAATGCCCTAAAAATCACTCTCATTTTTCCAATGCTAATTTTTCTACCAAAAGCAATTATTGTATTAGGAGCAAACCTTAGGAAAACTGCTTCAGTGTTATGATTGTGCTGCTGAAAAGTAAAGACCAAAACAGTCCTTGCAATGGATCATGGGTGAAAAGAAGAAACTGAAAGCACAACTTGTTTCTTGTGCAATTTTTGTCTTTCAAAGTACATGCATACTGGGAACCTTAGAGACACTTTTGGAACAGTGATACACAACAGTGATTCACAGACTGGGAAATACTCTGATCATATGGGCTAAGTGATTATCAGAGTATACCCAAACAACCAGAAGTAAATCCAGTTGTTGAGAAGCAAACTCAAGTCTCAGATTCAGTAATATCATAACTAGACTTGACACACAGGCCGAATGACTTCTTGTAGCAGAGACCAAAATAAACATCTTTGCATGCCTTTCTCTGAGGAAAAAAATAATGAAACAGAAAGAAAGAACAGGTCATCCTTTCTCATAGATCTCATTATGAGTTTATGTATGTGGGGTTTAGACAGATGCATTTGAGAACACTGAGCATCTAACACACAAACTTACCAAAATGAGTGTTTGCAGAAAAAAATAAAAAATAGAGAAAAAGTATTATTATAGCATCATTAAACTGTTGTATTATTTGATATATTTTCCTTTTCTATCCTTTCTGATTTAGCATGAACTGTACTCTCTTCAAATAGAAATGGTTTTCTTTAAAGTTACAGATCCTGTTTTTCTGTCTCATATTCTCCATGAAATACCCACTGAATAAGTACACACATTCTCCACTTGTGGAACACTGACAGCATTTTTCAAACAGTTTTTTCTAACCCTTTATCACAGTGAGGTCACTACCAGTGAAGATACATACCACTTGTATCAATATATAGAACCAGTTTCTGGAAACAAAGACTTAACAGTCCATGACAGTGGTCTTAATCTCAGTATGTCTCACATGGGAAGCATTCACAAGTAAACAGCATTCATTTCACAGAAACCACTGTGATGAGCGTACACTAAGAATTTTTCAACATTTCTGTGTTTCAGTATGAAAACACTCACTAGTGCCTCTTTCTTTAGTTCATTTCCATGTCCTATTTTTGAGTTTACATTACCAAAGCAAGCAAACTTTGTAACACAACGCACTGCTAAAGCATAATTGAAAAATGAATGTCACAAATGAGTCACTTTTGAAGAGTTCTAAAATACAGCCAGGTCATACTGAGTCATTTTAAACAGGAATAGACACAAGTAAGTCTGCAGGATATACAGAGAACACATCATGTACTATAAATGACTAAAAGCCCTCTGCTGTACTATTCAGGGTAAAATTTCCCCAACACATTGCTGTATGCATTTCTGTGTAATGAAGGGTCTCAAGGCTGGTCCCCATCTGACCACCCAATGCATTTCAACACATCCATAGACTGGGCAAGCTGCTAGTGGTTAGACACCAGGGAGTATATATCCACAGAGACAGAAGCAGTGAAGAATTAATCAGACATGGATGAATGTTTCTCTTGTAACTCCCATTTGCATTTTCAAATCATTTTGCACATGATGAGTCTACAGCCCCTAAAGATTAGCATTTTATACTTAATGGACTAAGAATTCAGGGCACCCCAAGGGCTTATAATTAAGGTTAATAAGGTCTGTGGTCTGCTCCAGCCCATCTCCTTTGAGGTAAATAACCATGTTCGTGCTGGTTTATATTACATTTTCCATTTCATTGATAAAATTAGCATCGTATAATCTATGTAAACACCCCCTTAAACCTGTGGGCTTTACTAGCCATGCTTGTACTACCTCAAAATAAAACCAATGAAAACTGGGTAAGACTTTCAGACACAGATTTTAATACATATGTGTTACAACAAAACGATAGTGGCTTTGAGCTGAAGGAAGCCTGTATGAAGTTGTAAATAGGTATTTGAGCTGACATACTAATGCATATTAAAGATTGAATTCAAAGTCTGTTCCTTTTGTTCCTTATTACTAACATCTCCTAAACTCTTAATATATAAGGCAAACAAACTTATTTCAGTGTCTGGGAATGAATCAGTTTCTACAGAGAGACTCTTTTACAATCAGGCTCTTGCCAGATCCTTTCCTCAACATTTCCTAGCACAAAATCTACACTGGTTTTGCTATAAACCTTCATACTTTTTTGTTGTTATAACATCTAACCGAATAAATTAGCTGATGTTTATTATTTCCAAAACCTGTTTACTCAAGTTCAGAACAGTTTCATTCACTTTATTGTACACTGGTTTTCTTAATAATCTCCCCTCACAGCTCCAGCATGCTTTGCAGGGACTGCAAGAGCTTTGGAAGAGAATTATTAATCTGTGCATTTCCCTGTAGAAAAGACTAATTCTTGAGGATTCTGAAAGCTACAAAAGGAACGCTCAAAAGGGATGCAAGCCCTGCCTTTATGATTTTTGCCATTACAATCAGAAAGCCATGGGTTCTTCACTGCCCTCACAGGCAGGGTAGGTCTTGGCTTACCTATTTTTGGCTGTCACCTTTGTCTGGCAAACACACAACTCCCGGTATAGCTCCAGCTCTGCAGGTGCCAGTTATGGCACTGGCTTTGCAAGCCTGGACACTTGCGACCTAACAGCCAACAGTCCTACGCAGCAGTTGAACCTGGGCAGAGGCCATCATGCACCCAGGAATGAAGGAGAAGGAAATACAGGCAGAGCCCCAAGCAGACCCCAAGGCAAAGAGGCCCCCACCTTGGAGCCCTCTTCAGCAAAAGCTTCATCTTGGCCAGTGCTCACTGTAAAAACCCACCGGCCCCTTGGGACTTCATGAGGCAGATCTAAGTCAACCCACAGCTTGCTGGTAGGGCCAGCTAACATCAAAGAAAAGGACAGACACCAGGAATATTTTGTATAACCTTACCTACACTGCCAAAGAGCTTTTCTCTATTAATTAGATAATTTGGTTCACTAAATTTTAAGGCATTATTTGTACTACCATGAAAAACTCTGTTCCATAGCCATATATATTTGTGTGCGTATATACATATAACAACGTATTTATAGGGTGTTTTCCTCTAGCTAGGTTTTGAGTTTATGAAGTGGATGATGCAGGCAGATAATGAATTCTCTTTATAAACAATGTGATAGAAATCAGAATAATGAGAAAGCTCCCTTCACTATATTACCCTATTATTCAAGTCAAACACAAATCCATAAATTTACAGTATAGGGTCAAGATGGTATTTGAAATGTATTTAAGCCTTTGTGAAGGTTGAAGGTTAACTATGTTGCACTTACCAAACCTGTCAGTGTAATGAGCTGGCACTCTGAATATGCTTTACATTATGTTCTCCTCGGTTTGCAGCTTTTAAAGCACAATATTATTAGTAGATCTGTTAAATCTAAGAAAAACACCAGGGCTAATTATATGAAAAATGTTAAATTGCTGGGGGAAAAAAAGTTACTGAAGTCAGCAGTTGTTCTTTTTCACACTCCCAGCACATCCCAGGATGGCATCTCTTGAGGAGCAATTAACTTTGTCAGGGCAGCTGAATTCAAACACACAAAGATGTCGTTTTTCCATATTAAGAAATATTATTAATAAAGAAATCATAGCAAGCTGTCATAGACTACCCAATTACTGTAATAACAACCCTTTTCTCCCAAAGCTCAGGGGAAGGTCTTCACAGCACTAAGGTGGCTGAAGCAAACACTGTATGTACTGTTTCTTAAAGTAAAAAGGAAGCCAAATGGCACTGCTGTTACGGACTGGTTGTGTGGCAATGTTGAGCACAGACACAACTCTAATACAAAATTAATTTATACTGTGCAAGAACTAGTGTCAGATCAAAACCAGTTAGAGCTAAAGCTTTATATTTTATTCTGCATTCCAAGACATATTAATACTAATGACTAGGATGATGACAAAATGTCTGTCACAAAGTGACATAACCAAGCTTTGTACTGTAATTATAAAATATCAATGGTATTTCTTGGCAAGGAATAATGTCTTACCTCAGCAAACTTCCTATAAGATTTCTAATGTTTGCTAACTCTTTATGCAAAGTGAAACTATACAGAAGCTTAAATGTGACAAGATCCTTTTTATCTGCTCAACTGTTTCTTGCATACTGATTGCTGTGACACCCATCTGTCAAACACTAATTGCCTCTAATCCTGTTGCCAAGTCCTTATTAAAATCACAATAATTAAAGCTATTAAAAATTACAATAAAATAAATAGTTACACATTTATTACAAATTAAAACAATGAAGTCAATCTTCAAAAGCCCTAACTAGCAATCACTGAACTAATTAATAGCAGGGTCCAAAATTGTTTCAAATACCACACTGAAAGTTTCCTGATATCAAGAACTCCACAAAACAAACCGTGAAACTTAATCATCTAGAAATTACTGCCTTTCCACATTATACAGAAATGAATGCATCTGGGGTTCTTGTTATTTTCAAGGCTATATAGCTTCCGACAGAAGAGTGGTTTCTTTTTTACTTACACAGGTTTCAGGACAAAAGGTCACAACTAAACCAAATATCACTGAGTGAAGAGCAAAGGTCTTGAAAACCAGCCCAGCCAAAGGCTTTAGATTTTTAGCATGACGCTTAAGATGCTGTGTTTCTATTTTCCGTCTGAAGAAGATGCTGAACCATGCCATATGCCACCTTTATTTCTGTAAAAACTTGTCAGGAAGAAGATAAAACTTCACTTGTTCTAAAAGTTCACCTGTTTTTTATAGAACTGTTTGAGGAGAAGAATTAGTTTCTGAGCACTCATCAATTTGTCTTGTATTGTTTTTCTCATTCTAAGGGTTTTTAGCCAGGGCAAAAGGCAATGCATTTTTTCTTCATGAGCACCATGAGTTTTTGCACAAATCCAAGTATTACCTATGCACAGAAAGCTACGCACTGCTCTAGAGAGCCTATTCTCTATACCCTGCAGTCCAAAGAATGAAGTATGAACACCCAGCTGGAATTCACTTAAGTTCTGCAGCAGGATAGGAAAAAATCCTCATTAACTTAAGTTTCTTTTCTTTCTGAAGGAATCAAAACCCTAAGAATGACTATCAGACAAGAATAAACAGTTCTCCGACACAGAATAAATATTCCAATTAAGTCAGTTCTAATAGGTAGTTTTCACTCTCTCCCTCAAAAACAGACTTCCTAACTTGTGTATTTATCATCCCACAATATGCTGATAAGTTCCTAGTGGGCAGAGGTAGGATTCTGTTGTATTCATACATGTTTCCTAGCCTATGAAAGCTGTCTCTCTTGGAGCACAAATACGATTCTACACCTTTAGTCCTACATCCCTGCAGAAAAAGAAAATTTGCATTCCTCAAACAAGGACATCGATGCCAAATTACATAACAGTGGTGATTTGGCATGCCAGCTATACGAAGTACAGCAGGTGGTTTCATAGGAGACTATCTGCTTCACATTTTGAACAAAACAACTCCAAAGAACATCCACTTCCAAGGAACACAAAATTGACTAAACAGAAGGAAACACACCATGCACATGTTAACTCTTCCACTTGCAGATACCAAGAGACGTGCATTGTAGCAGTACTTCTTATCTGCCTTACAAAATAGTGAGCTGTGCTGTAGTGGGGACTGCAATTTTCCTCACTAGTTTGCTAGATGAAATAATGAATGTGAACTAATGGCACCAATTTGCCTTTAAAGCTACAGTACATTTCTCCCATACCAACAAACACTTTTCCAACAAACTGCAGGGATTCTATCTGTAATATCTGAGAATATACTTTATGCCAAAATTCTTACCCCTACAACTGTCTCCCAGTATGTCCTGAGCACCTTATGTCCTACTCACCTGAACTACCTAGTACTGAACTTACTGCAATAAAAGGCTTTAAGTATGGCAGATCAGCACATCTTTGCTAACTGCAGTGATCTGATTTAGTAAGGATTGCCACGGATCTCTGTGTTCTTAAAGATGAAAAGAGAAACAGCTTTCCATGTAACTACCCCTGGTTATTGCTGCAGCCTCCAGCAGCAACGGATTCTGGACTTTTTTTACAAATGCACCAAGTATGCTAAATAATCAGTATTGAGATCAGTCTGCATACCTCTATTAACAGTACTCTATTCTTGGCAGAAAACATAAAATAACCCTTCTGGAGCTGTCAATTGCTAGGATATGAGGCATGCCAGCAGTGCTAATGAGGGTTAGGTGGTTACTGTCACTAGCATTTTAACTCTGCTACACACAGATCCTCTCAGAAAGAACAGGCAACAGGGACGATGCTAAAAGAGCAATGCCGATAACCTTCAGTGCTGTGGTCTGCACTGCTGCTTCTGCCAAGCCTGCCCTAGCTGCAGGTGTCAGTACAGGAAGTAACGTTAAAGAAAAGGGGTAGCAGACACAGATACATAAACACAGAAGTTGCGCTTATTTCAAAAGCTCATATTGACAAGATATGTGGCTTTGTGCTACGAAGACCTTACAGAAGGGTTACAAGGGATGCTAAGCAGCCCTTTGAGGAACAGGGAAAAAAACAAACCCACCAAAACAACAAATGTAGGACAGTTAATTTCTGTAACAAAAGTGGCTCCATATGTTGTAATACATTATATAATACACAGGGAAGTATTGTATCAAGCCTTTCTCCAAAACACACCCTCCAAGCTTTCTCTAAAGGCAATTCTGCCACTGAAGACTTAAAACAGGAAAGAAATTATGAAAGACAAAATATGGGAAAGGAAAACGACAATTTAATTTAAATAGCAAATCCATCAGCAGAGATTGGAAGAACTAATTTCGGCTTGGAGATATGAAACATTCATCTTCATGTTTAGCAGCGCTAAAACCAGGAAGAAAAGGCATAAAAGACATACAATTCAATTAACAACTGCCCTATCTATGGTCTGTCTACCCTAATTTGCACTGCAGAGTAACAGTTGGGAGACTTCAATGAAACACTCTGTTCAGCCACAGATTCTACATTTACTCTGTAACAACAGGAAAACCAATTAAAGTATCCTCCAGAAACTATCCTACATACTTAACAGATATTTAATACAAGACAGACTCCAAGATGTTCATCAGAATCAACAAAGGGATAAAAAAAGTAATACTTGAGAAACTCTACAAGTTATTCAAACAGCATCTGTGGAAACCTTTACCAGTACCACATTCCCAACATACAAAATTTCAAGCATTTTGTCTTAAGCTTGTATGTTTGAACCATTAGTAACATAAATAGCAGTATTTATCAATAAGCTAATAAACAAACGACGTGAACATTGGAGGACAGCATAGTGACCGTAGCAAGGACCCAAACCTTGCCTCTGGTTCCACAGGAACAGCCAGACAGTGGGGCTTCTGTGCTCACTATTTTGGGGGTTTTGGGGTTTTTTTCCCCTCCAGATTTTAAGTACTGATTTGACTGTGTGCTGTTTACACCTCTTATTGAGTAACTACACTGGATATCAGACATTAACACCAGGTGTTCCAAAGGTCCATTCTGATGGTAAGCATGCAAATGGATAAGGCAGCAAATGTGACTGACAGACACTGAGTTTTGGGGGTTTCTTTTTGTGGTTTAAGGAGGTCCTTGTAGGTTCCAAGTTAACAGACATTTATATTTGTAATAATAACAACTAACAATTCAGTTCTTCATAAAGACATTTTTTAGGCACAGAAACACTAATCAGTGCTGTGATTTACTTTTAGGAATACATAATACTGCTAAAAAACGGAGACCTCCTTTTGTATTACTGGGAAGCTGCAGCAGAGATGCTGGCATCTCATTAAACACTACTGTGAGGCTGAGCTTCGGTTTTGATTTATACTGACAGCTGCCTTCACTTGATCCATTTCCAGGTTAGTCCAAAGTCATTTGGACTCCATAGTCCAAGGCTTCTTGAAAGTCACCCACAGAACTATATAACAAAATAGCTGGACTGCTTCAGGTAGACCTCTCTCCTTGACTTTCACCATTCAGCTTTCCCTTTTAAGTGAGTTTCCTTATGAACTTAATCTGAACCAAAATTAGTAGAAGCTTACCAGTAGTACTCCCTTTTCCATTATGTGGCTGTTGAATGACTTCTATAGGCAGTTAGCCAAGGCAGTTTACTGCTGGATTTTGTCTATTTCCTTACAAAATATGAAACACGCCTTTAACCACTGAAGAAACTGTCCAGAAACATTTTTATGAACCACCTTAATTCCTCTATCATCCAATAATGAATTGTTCAAAAACAGAATGCATGACACTCTGAGAGGGTGAACTGGGTAAATAAGAAATCATGCACGTGGCCATAAGAGACATGTACATAATGGTTCAGAAACAAAACCAGAAGTCGCAGATGTATTGCTTCTTCATAATGTTAAAAAAGACACCCCAGTGGAATCAGAAAGTGTAAGAAAAAAATACCAAACAGTTGTATTAAACGGTACTTAATATTCACCAGCACAAGACAAAGTGTGTATTAAGACTAACAATATGTAGCTGGACAGATCATTCATCGCAGTATTGAATAAACTTTGAATAACTTCTTAAAAGCATGCTTTGAGACATAATAAAATTACTTCCTGGCATTATAAAGAGACTTACCTGATGTATAGATAATCAATAATTCCACACAGACACACAAAGCTACAGCTGATTTAGACTTTTCTCCCCCTTATGTGTAACAAAATTTACTCTAGCTGAGTCCACTGAAGAAAAAAAAAGTATAAAAGACTAATCGAACACACGAGCAGTACATTTCTGAATAACGGCATGAATGAAAGCTGTAGCCTAGACAGCAAATGTCTGGCTAAGCCTTTTCCATCTCCACGTCCCAGGGCTTTTTGAGATGGCACTTGTTCGTGCTGTATTCTGAGGAATATCAGTACTAGTCCTCATGAAATCCAGAAACTAAACTTAAAAAAATGGCACTTTTGACATTAGGAACTTGTACAACTTTCAAGAACTTCCCTTCTATCATGTTTATTACCACCGAAGGATTGACTGAACTGAAAATGCAGTTCTGTATCTGAGAGCAATCATCAGTGATGGCACAAAGAGCGAAGGCCGAAACTCATATATAACAGGTCAAAAAAAAATAAAAGGCAAAAAAGCCTTTTTTCTTTTTTTTTTTCTTTTGCCTAATAGGCAGCATTACACAGCAATGTAACAGAAATCAATTCTTCAGAAGATTGCTCTGAAAATGTGACAATTAGCAAAAGAAAAACTCCCTGACCTCCTACCTGTTAAGGTAGCAAATGTGTTTCCAAAAACGCTGAAAAGAGACACATCAAGGACTGAACAATTGAACAGCAGGAGGTAGCTCCAACCAGTAACTATGATGAAGTTCCCCATTTTGTAATGGGTACCCAACACACAGGGACTAGGCTCTGCTTCTACTCTGCTTTGTCTGATACAGCTACTAGATAGATCAGCTACTCTAGTTATGTGTCAGTATCTGCATCAGAAGCAGGAGCTCAAATAACTGTCCATCAATATTAGAAAGGAACTTCCCATCCCTTCCGGCTATGCAATTCCAACAACATACCTTGCTCCAGGCCCTTTGTGAGCAATTTGACTCTCTAAAATGGCAGCACACAAACTCAGGAAAGAAATGCAAGGGTTTACGCTACTTGAACAAGTTCAGTCACCCCACAGGGTACTCTAGCAAGCACCAGGGGTGAGAATATGGGAAGGATGGAACTGCCCACCTGTTTCTGTTTTACGTTCTTATGTATACACATTGGGAAAATAAATGAGAATAACATATTAAACTATTCTCTAATTATTTCCTGTATTAATGACTACTCTTCAAGGAATTGACATGCAAATATCTTAAAATTTGCAACCACATCAAAAGTAACCAGAACTGGAACAACAGTATTTTCCACGCATTAATCTATTCCTGGAATTCCAGAGGAATTCAGATGGCTTTAAATTATTTTTTCTCATGAGTGAAAAATAAGAAAGTTTACTTCTTGAAAGTGTAATAGAATATGACACACAAAATTATTTCTCTGAAGGCTCTCAAATATTCTCTGAGAATCTGTATGAAAATTGCTAATCTCGGCAAGGCCACAGATACTATCTACTATGACCTCTAGCAACAGAAAAGCCTCCTGAAACTTTTTGAAGGCTAAATATTCAATTTCAAATAAAAAAAGCAATATAAAGTGTCTCTTACAAGGTGCTTTAAGCACCATGAACATAAACCATAATTTTTCTGAAAATGGTTAAATTCTGTGATAACGTTAGTATCAATTACCATACACTATCCTGGAAATAAACTAATATCCTGGAAATAAAATAATATCAGTGTTTAATTTAACTTATTATTATTGCTGTCTACTAATATCTTTACACAGTACCATCAATACAACAACTGCATTCTTAAGATTTCTATTACCAGGAAACCAATCAGCTCACAACCATTCCACCTCACCATTTAAAATTATTCACGCAGTAAAAACATCTGAAAGAATTATACATTTCTTCATAATGATTATGATTAAGGATGATTTCAAGACAAATTTCTCAAATCAAGGTGTTCTGCTTCCTCAAAATCATTTCCTGGTTGTCTGTGTACCCAGTATGTTTCAGTAACTACTAAGAGATGTATCTGTAATGAACGGAACGTGCGGCCTTGTGAGCTAGTATGAAGAGGCCTAGATGTCATACAGTTTCTTAAGAAATTCTAATGTTTACCAGAAAGCTCTTTGGCACACTTCAGACTAACCTAGACCACATCTGACCATCAACACGCTGCAGTGCCACCTAACAAGCTGACTTCTAATACACTTTGAGGGGATGCAGGTGAAACCCTCATTCTCACGGCACCTGAAACCTGTAAATGAATCCAAAACATAACACAGGCTCTTACTAACTCAAGGGGTGGGCAAAAGTACTATTTCACTTCATCAAATAGTACAACTAATTGATGCCTGCCATCCTAACACCACCCAGTTGAAAATCTAAGCAGAGTTCTCCATTAATACCCCAAATAAATCTGCATGACTTTGTAATACATAGGTGCTGTTAAAAATTAAATACAGCAAATATACACACGTCCTTTGATTATGTTATTTGTAGCCCTAGCATAGCTAATACTACTAAGCTTCTCCCTTCAGTATTTATCAGAATACAGAACATTTTATACTGGACTAAGCAGCTGTAACAGGAGTCTCACTGTCAAGTTTCATGAAGTGAAATGAGTGACAATGTAATTCACTATTAAGATTGCGATTACAGAGCCATTTATTTCTTATTTTTAGCTTCATTTTTTACTTACCTCTTTCAAATACTCTAGTATTACTGGTTTTTTCTACATAACTAGACAAGTAAATGAAAAAACCCTTCAAAGTATTTACTGATGCATCATTTTCATTAATTCCTAAACACTTACCTTCCCAAGAAGTGTCTCAGAGGAAGGCTTATGTAACTTTTAAAGGGAAGCTGTTATTTTACAACATTGTCTGAAAGCATGTGGAATACGCAGTTTTCATCCGGCCATCCTCTTAACTGAGATCATTAGCACTGAGGGGAAAATTAAAAAAAAAAATCAAACAGATTACAATGTAATTCCAAGAAATGTTATTTTGTGTAATTTGAAGATGAAATTTGTTAAACAATATAATCCAGCTAGCCTATTTCCCTTCCTCCGTGCTAATCGTGGTGGTATTTCTGCAAGGGAAATTTAAAAGCTAAGTGTTCTAACTAATTAATAGAACAAACCCACTACTTAAAATACAAAACAAAACCAAAACACTCCTACAGTGATTGCTTCACCATTTTCTTGCCCCAGGGTATAATCTTTTCCTTAATGTGCAATGTCTTCATTACATTCTGCAGCGGTGCTGCAGGTGGAGATGGTGCTCGCAGGGTCTGTAGGCTGGCGCGATGGATCCCCTGCAGTGCGCAAGAATGTGCACCAGCTGTAGGTCAGATAAATAGTTTATAAAGTGTGGGTAAAGTGTTCACAGCTGAGCTTCTTTTACTGCCACTTCATAGTCTAGCTAGTACCGAGGACTGTGTAGGGCTTTTACCATCCTCAGTTGTAAGAGAGTACTTTCAGAGAAGAAACTCACAGGAGAAATATCCCTTAAGCGCTCACACATCCCTACCAAACTTAACATTAAAGCTGCTATTTAAAGTCAGACAAATAAATATACATGCACATGGGAATTACTCCTTCTCTTTGCTTAGAAAGTCTGTAGAGAACAACAAAGAAAGCCTCAAATACCCTATACATCTCCTGGGCATACATAAAAATACTCATCAAGTAATTCAAACCTAATCACAAGACTTAGCATGAGTGATTTTCACTGACTGTGCACCTTCCCATACGGAATCACGACCCTAGGTAAGTAAGGAATGAATAATGGAAATGGAATCAAAAGACTAAGCAAAAAGAATTTATGGGGCTCTCTAGAAGAACACTTGGTAACATACTAAATTGCCTATGTTAAATTAGCTACAATAGTGTAATAATGGATAGTAGAAATTACAGTAATGGTATGGTAAAGCAGAACCTAGATTGGTTTTCTGTCTTGCAGATACCACAAATGTCGACCCAACATGGTCATTCTGAAATAAATCCATTATGAACTCGGATAGAACATTCATGTATCTCCTTCAAAGAAAACCATTCCTACTTCAATCAACAACAGTTTTTTAAACATGGGAGTTCATAAGGAAACGGAGGCTTTGCATTTGAAAGCCTACAATTAAAAACAACATTATAAAACTGCATAAAGCCTTCAAATCATATTTTGGGGTGGGTTTTTTGCCTTAAGTCAGATTTGGAAAAGCTCCTTTAGGTCCCATGAACTTGAGAATCATTTATGCTTTGTAGTATTTTAACTCAAACCTTAAATAAGCCAAATTAGTTGTATTTCTATCCACAAGAGATGAACTGACTGACTGCCTTTGAGCAGCCAGAAGCAAAAGGGATTAGAAAGACGTGTTATGGTTCACCCAAGTTAAAATACAAAGCCAATTTCTATAGAATTATCTGGAAATTTGATAAAGCAAGTCACAAAGCTATGATAATTAGCATTTAAGATTTAGACAATACTTGCAGATTAAATTCATATAACTTTAGAATCTAAGATTTGCTACATTCTAGTACAAAATAGTTTAGAAGAACTGTTACCTAGAAGAAAATTATCTTTTTAATTTTTTCTAACATCTGGCCATATTTAAGAATAGTTTCTAACAACTGGCAAGACCAATCATAGTTTATGTAGAAAAAGATCTATGATTAGAGCTTTAGGCCATTTTTAAGAACCATATTCTATAAAAACCTTAGCTTTCACCATAACAGCTTCATAACATACAACAGGTGATAGCCATATTATGAAACAGTGGCTACACATGGGGTAATGGCTGCTTAACTGACAAAAACACTTAAGAAACAGAAAGAAGTTACAAAAGAGGGTTCACGACGCAGTAACTTACAGTTGCTAAACCCCAAGTTTCAGATGCGCAAGACCTCCTCAAATTCTAATTCCAGTAGTGCCTGCATTTTTCCTAAAAAGTCAAGTTTTCCCAAACAAATTTTAAATTCCAGCCTATATTAGCAGTTCATGGTGTTCCAGTTCTTGACTCTGCATGGGTTTTCAAATTAGATACCCACATCACTTAGCACAAAGCCTCTCTCCACAAGGTATTTCCAAGAAATAGCTCTATTTGACAGCTCTCTTGGAATAAGAGTGTGCTTAAATTTCTCCAAATTCTGAAGAAAGGATGAACTCCTGCTCTTCACAGGGTTACAGATATTCTGCCCTTCTGGTTAAAACAGGTCCACTTTGCTATCCTCATTACACAGCAACTGTTTCATTTTCTTTCCTCACTGTAAACAAACATTCATGGGGGAGATTTTTCTCCTAATTTTAACGAAGGCAGAAAGAGCCACGTCATGGAAACACAGAGGCTTCAGCTGAGGTTGAAATTCCCTAGACTAAGTGCTGAATAAACATACTGTACTCTAGTCTGGCGCTTGAGCAAAGACTTCCCTCTTCCCTGACCCCGTCCGAGCGTACTCAGCAAAGGTTAAATGAAGAAAGTGAAAAATGGAGTTGAACTCACTTTATCAGAAATCATGTACAGATTTAACAGGCCACAATACCTCTCCAACTGATGTTAAAATGTCAGATGATACAAGTAGCCCGCACTCCAAATGTATCAGTGGTTTGATAACAAGAAAATTGTCTTTGCTGTAGATCCAGAGTCTAAGAGCCTTCAGTCTCATAACAGATGTTTGGCAAACCGCTTTTTGCTTTTTAAAGGTCATCTGTCTCATCCTTCCAGGTTCTGAAAGCAGAAGGTTAGAAGCTGTATAAAGAAAACACTGCAGCCTGTTCTGAGATTAAGGAAGCAATATGCAATGACAAAAACCAAGCCAGCTCCAAGTCTCATTTCTTACTATAACATGTTGGATACTATTATTCACTTCTAGTTTGCGTAAGAGTACTCCCATTAGCTGCAGAGAAACGTACGTGGCAATGCTTATTTCACAGAGCTGGTAATATTAATTTCTCTATAGGGGTAACTCCTTTTATTGTGTCACATCCAGAACACGACCTTTTAAATGCATAAGTTGTTACTGAAGAGAGAATCAAGCTTATTCTGTATGGATTAGAAAAGTAAACTGAGGCAGGCCTGACATTACAACAGTATTGGAGAATAAGAGTCTTGGAGACAAATGAGAGTAATATGTAACAGATGATACTTAATCTTATTATTTACCACTTTTAAATAAGAACCGTTTTAAATGACACTTTTGAACATTAGGGGAGGGGTTTTATTAGTTTAGTGACTTTAGACAGTTTTCTGTGCATTGGGAATCAAACAGTTTTTCTTCAGCTTCTAAAGAAAAATTACTGCTTTGGCCTCCATTGTTACCCTGTTGGCATTATTACTACTATCTGGCAAGCACCAAACCACAACTCTTCAATTCAGAGAGAGGAAAAATGAGGATTGTGCCATGGGAAAGAAAGCAAAGTCACACTGATTAAAAAATGAGACTTTGAGAAACACTTTAAGGCTGTTGCCTTCAATCTTTAAATCCTGACTGTATAGCTAACCACTGGCTTGTTGCTTCCCACTAAAATCAGAAGTGAAATCCTCTTTCACTTCTTCCTTTCAGAAGAAACATACCACTCATGCAGTGGTAGAGGTATTGAAGAACAGAGCTTCCCTTGCCACTACTAGTGCTGCATGCTAGTCTAAATCCTTTTAAATGCTCATCAAACAGAAAACAAAGACCGAAGTTGAGTTTTAGTTCAATGAACATTTTCCATGATTTGTCCAGTTTCCCTTGCACTGAGTAATGCAATTGGTATTACGCACACTGTACACCTGTACTGAACCCGTACAGTTCAATACTGTACGGGTTCAGTACAGCTACACCACAAAACTCACAGCTTTCATGGTAAGATGCTGATGTTACAAATACAAAGCTCATAGTGTCACCTCCTGGTACTCAACACAGTCAAAGTGGTAAATGTTAACAGCAAAACACAAAGTTATCTCCTGATTATTTTTAACTTCAGCACCACTCTCTGAAAACAGAAGCCATTAATTCTCTGTAGATGCTTAGCATTTGTCAGCAGAAATTGAGTGTCCACTGCACTAACTGTGTGGGAAAGGAAAGCAGATCTTAGAATCATAGAATAGTTAGGGTTGGAAAGGACCTTAAGATCAAGTTCCAACCCTCCTGCCATGGGCAGGGACACCTCACACTAAACCATGTCACTCAAGGCTCTGTCCAACCCAGTCTTGAACGTCTTACACTAGCATGCTTCCTGTATCTCTGCACATCCTTGCCATATTGTTATTCCGGGATAGTTGCCTGCCTTGAATTCCCTTACTGAATTTCTAAATCTTGACTGCCTGTGAAGGAAGCTTGACACATCTTTAAGTTAATTCTTTAAAACATTACTTTTCATACATGAAGTTCAGGCTTGCCTATTTATGGAGTAAGTTCCTCCTCAATCACCTTTCAAAAACCAGAAAAAAAGTATTCCACCATTCCTACTTTCTAGCAAATGAAACAGATTTTATTCCATTTTTATCTGGAACCTTTCTTCTGTGAATTACCCAAGTTTGTACCAGCTGTTCTGTTAAGGTCCTGCATAAGAAAAAATAAAAAAGAAAAACCCTGAATAACCTACCAAATGGTAACTGCTGACATTTTGTATTAAGCAAATTAGAAACAGACCTCAACACCATGTATCATCATCAGGGCTGTATGAAAATCAGTTTCTCCTGACCAAAGAAAAAGAAGGGACGTTTATGCCTTTTAAAAATCCTATGCTTTTGAAGAGGTCAGAATCCTAACTTCAGTAAAATATAACATGCATTAGTTGGCAAACCTGTGATATTACAATTACCTAGTTTCATATAAAACACACGCTGTTATGATAGCCACATTGGCCATCTCCTGTGCTCATCAGACCAACGTGTTTTGTGCTTTCCATTAAACAAAAGACTAAAGACAGAACATATTTAGCCATTCTAAATGTCACTTCTATAGTGTCCTCTCAATCTGAAGTCTGCATACTGCAGCAATCAACTTCCTCTGATATACTTTATTAAATAGTGCCATCCAGTGGTGACTCCGATCACAATGGTCTACAAAAACCACCTTAACATTAAATTCTTACCATCCATGCAACTGCAGAGAACAAATATTTCAACAGGTTTATATAAATATTTAGCTTATATTTAAGTTGAAGTTCCTAACAATGCTAAATTCCTGATGATATTCGGTCATGTTTTATGTTAGTTTCTGAGGCAGTAGTAAGCATTAATTCTCTGCTACGGCACAGGACACATTTAACAGGCACGGTAGGGTAGCAATACCAGTCCCAAATCGTTGGAAATCCTTGACAGCATTTGATAAAAGGAGAAGGGCAGTAAGTTTTACTATCAGAGGCTTTGGGTATGCAAAAGGGTAGGCAAGACAGCGAATAGGAGTGGCCTAACAATTTTAATTCTACCAATACACACATTACTGAATCCCCAACATAAGGTGAGAGAATCACGATACCATTTTATTTCACTTCCAAAGCACCTTTGTACTATTTGCTACAGACTGAAGAAAACTGTTGAACATGTAACATGTTAAACAAAAAAGCATTTAGAGATACCCTAATCTGCTTTCCAGATACACCTGTTGTTATTGACTGTTTGCAGGGAAGCAGCATTTGGTGCCAGAAGTACAGAAGTATGTTTATATGTAATAAGTAGAGAGCTGAAGAGCCATCAGCAGCCTCTCAGCTGCTTTGTAATTCTCCATGAATTGCCAGCATGAATCACAGTCCTCTTCAGGTAATGAAGACTTAGAAACTTTATTATATAGTGTAGCAATATAAATCTGTATGGCCACCCCATTAGCCTATCAAGGGAATAGGGTACTTCCTGGAAGTAGTTCAGAGCAAGTACCTCTATCTTTTTCTCTTTTCTTGACATTTCAGTAAAGAAAGTACAAGACGATGCATGTCATGTTTAATAGCCAAAACATACAGCCATGCATAACTCTGCACGTAAAGCATTATGAACAGCAATATACTGCATGTTTAGAAATGGGCTTTTATTTCTGTACGTAAACAGTCTGTATCAATAGAAGGAAAAGAATTTACAAACAGGTACATACTACAGTACTCAGATATCTTTAGGATTATGCCAAAAAAAGGTGAAATTAATATATTTACTGTAACCAATTAAAGTCAAAAGGAAAGGTACCAAAGTACAGTACCAAAATCTTTTCAGATGGTAACACTACATGCTATTTCTTCAATTATAATCACAAAAAAACAAGTGATGAACAGCGGCTGGATATGAAAGTTGTTCAAGGCAAGGAGAAAGTATAATATTCATCCAAGAGCAGCAAACTGTTCCATCACCTTTACTGTTACCTTATTTTTTACTCCTGTATAACAGAGCTGATTGTGGAATTCCATTCAACAAAGTTAGTTCTTCCCAGAGGCTTTGAGTACAGTGAGGAATTTAATTACACAATACTGTATTTACAAAATCTACAGATACTTGGAGATAACTAGAAATAATAATAATGGGGTATATTTGTACATATACCAAGAACATGAGTAAATTAAAAAGGAGTTCTCCCATCACTAACAGCTAAATATGAATTACGACAGAAAAACTCTTTAATGGGTAGGTTTTTTTGTTCAAGTCCATTCACAACTATTTAGTGAAGACTAGAGCAAGCAACAAAACCCAGAACAAATAAACCTCTCAAGGCACCAACAACCAAGAAGCCTCTGAAAACAGCCCTCCTGACAGAGTTTTATACAGAAATAAACTTGAGTAATTTAGCTAAAGGTTACTCATTAGCCTTTGTCAAACCGTTCACAGTAATGGTGACTTCCAGGCACATAACCCATCTCTTTGCTCTAAAAGGTAACAAACTCATTAGTATTTCTATTGGCTCAGTTAGTAAAGCTCTTTAATCCCTATGTCAACAAGAAAAGTCTTGGGAATGTTTTATTGATTAGCAGTTCTAACACAGATTGACACATTTCTACCCTAACGTCTACATTACAAGCCTGTTAAAATAAAAGCAGGATAAGATCCCACCCATCACACATGCCATATGCTCTGGAGATCCAGACAAGAAGTTTTAAACATGCAGAGAGCGTTGCTATTAATCAATGTATAAATATCTATGGCACACCTCCTGTTTTTACTGACCAAGACAACTTGAATCCTGCATCAGACACATGGTAACCTAATGACACCATGCCAGAGCCTGTAGCAGTTGCCTGATGTTTCCAAAGGCCTGGCAGCACCTACAGAACTGAATAGCCTGCAAAAGTGAAATTCTATTTCATAAGTTTTCTATTTCATAATTCAGTTTAAGTTCAAATTGTGATAACATTGCAGTTTTGGATGAGAACTCAGTGGCACTCAAAGAAAATCCTTTTTAAATGCTGAAATAAACATCAGTAATGTGTTACACTGAGGGCTTCTAACACTGAGCACGTCCAGCCAGCCTATGGCACCTCAAGACAGTCATACATACCAAAAGCAGGAATCTCCTCAAGTATATATTCCAGCATCCCTGTGATAAAAAGCAGCAAGTGAAAGGGCAGCTGGCTTTGGGGGGTCTAAGAGAAAGACCTCTCACCTACTTTGTCTCCATACCACGATTTAAAGTATTTAAGCACTTAAAACTGCTTTAATAGCTGGAGTAGTCTGATAACTTCCAGAACTTTCTTCAATTGGTATCTTAAAGAAGTTTCGCTTGAAGATATCAAACCCAGCATACTAGAAAGATCTGTGCTACCAGAACTTTCTAGAGTTTCACACATGGTGAGAGCAGCAGGTAAATTACCGCAATCTCCACTGTGTCTTTCTTCCTACTTGATTTGAAATAGAGATGAAAAGTAACTTTTGCGAACAAGCTATCCAAAGAATGGATAATTATAAGGCAAAAATGAGAGAGTAGGACCCCGAGAAGCCTGAAATTAAATGTAAGACATTTAGAGGTAAATAAGATAGGAATGGATCACATACAGACATGTTAATCTACCTTGGTCTTAATCTGCACTTCCTTGCCTTTTCAAAGCTCTAAGCTTTATAGAAGGTCTAAGCGTGTAAATTGGGCTGAAAACAGCAGAGGCATTCATTTTTCACTTATGCAAGTGTGTTTGTGAATACACACCAAAAAGAACTTTACAGACAAAGGATGAGGAGCAACAAATTGCTATTACCTGAGAAACAGAACATGCACCCAAGTTTCTGAGAAAGAGTTTAAAGCATTAAAACAACTACATTAGTACTGAAGCTGGATGCTGCTTGATAAGCTTAGGATTTAAAAGTGAGAAAGAAATGGCAAAATTTCACCTGCAGCTGCCCATTTACATGTTAAAAATAGCAAACCTTACAGTCTGACAATCTCAGTGTTACAGTGTTTAACAGTCCTAGTGAGACTCCATTGACCCTTCTCCTCCAGGATAATTAAAATGTCGGTATAACATGGAGATAGAGCTGCATCCCCTTGCCTGTATTTCTCCACTTAATGGAGTGAATCTGAAAAAAAAAACCAACAGCCTACAGATCATAAAAGTGCTCATTATATTAAATGAGTGGGCACTGGGTGACCATCCTGGTTAAGTCCCTTCCAACATCACGTACTCTGTGATTCCTTGAACTCTACTCTCTTACATACCCATATCGCTAAGTTCAAGGCAAAACTAATTTTCAATGTTTCTTTTGAGGTCAGAAATATTACAGAGAAAAACAATCAGAACTGCATGACATTTGCATACATTTCTGGTCGGATTTTGTTCACAGCATCTGTGCAAACAGATGCACTGGCCATTCTTCTCATCAGCTAGTTCACAACAAATAGATCCTGAATTTTAGTAGCATATTCCCTTACGTACCTAACAAATCTTAAACTGTTTCCACCATGTGGAACCTTCCAGCTACCCAAGAGGACATGCTGCAGAAAGTCCTGGAGAATAAATTCCTCAGAGTGCCTTTCCCTCACTGAGGTCTTTCATCACACTCTCAATATCCAGTCAAGCTCAGTATCATTAAAACGGAGCTCCTGAACTTCAGGCCCACGAAAGTCCCCACACAATCTCTTCTCTCTATCACTCCAGGCACAATTAAGTATCCTTTCTCTGCACTCAGAAAGTCAGGCATCCCAAGGCAGGGATATCTCAGAACACATATTAGTGTAAGTTTATATAAAAATCTCTTGGGATTTTACTCTCACGCCTGCACTACATTGGCATAATGATTCATGGGTGAGTAGTACATCATCCAACCTTAAGTTACTGCCAAAAAGTACCCTGCACCTATGCACACATTAGTAATACAAACTAATCAAACAAAAAAGAGCTGAATTATATAAAGAATTAACAGATAAACCACTCCATTTCTGAAATTCTGTTATGCCCTTTTATCTACAGGTGCATAATTCACCATGCTGAATATAACTGATAATAATTTTAAGAGGGAGCAGTCCTGCTTACAAATGACAGTAAAGGCGAGACTGGCCAAATATCGCATGTTGAAAACTACGAAGTGCGAGATTTTGGAATAAAACTAAAAATGGGATGTTCATTTACATGATTTTTCTATGTCCAAAGTCTTAGAGATTGATTATCCTTTTAGAGTTTTCTGCAACAAGGTAAATAAACCAGAATATTAGCTGCCCAAAATCCTGTAAAAATTATTCTAATGAATTTCATCTTTTTATAGGCACGAAAATGTAATTAGTTTCTTCTATCTGTGCCAACAGAATTAGTAATGTATTAATTATTGCAGCATAAAGGCAGAATATAACTGTTAATTAAACTCAAAATGTTGTTTAATAATTATTCTCAAGAACATAGATTTTACTAATTAAAGTATTATTGCTAAATGTTATAATTTCTCAAGCTATTTCACACAAATAGTATTCAAAGCAATTAAATAATCAGTTGAGCAGAAATAGTCAGATGATAGAAGCTGTGCAGTTTGGAAACAATTTTGGCTCCTTGCTTTTATATTTTAAAAGTAAATGCTTCTGCCCTAAAAATGTGTTGGTACTTCATAAATATTCATTCAGCAGCACCTCCAAGAGAACTGAATGCATTTCCTCATCCCTTAAAAATCAAGATGCAGTACAGAAGTGTACTCAAAACTGGTATATAGAGCCAAAAAATTATTTCAAGGTATTCACTCAACTTAATTGTACAAGTAAGTTTGCAGGATCAAGCAGATCTGCTGAAGCTTGTACCTGCGCAGAGTGGGAGAGAATTAAGATACAAAGGAGAACAGGTAGCAAGGGAAGGAAGGCAAAGCCATAACGTGTGCAGCCAGAGATGCACTGCTTCCAGGAGCAAAGCAGTAAAGAACATACAATGAATTTAAACAAATAGAACCACATGGAGAAGACCTCCATCACCGACATTTTCCTTAGCAGGAAGAAATCTGAAAGCTTCTCCAGTTTGGCAAGTGACATAGGTAAAAACAAACATGCAAAGAAAACAGCAAACACACGCAACCACAACAAGCACACAAACACAAACACACATGCAGGTGCTCACTGCTTGGAAAGGATCATGACAATCTTTTCTTTGGCCTGTATAAATCCCTGACACGAGCTTCCCTAGGAGTTCAAAGCACAAGCTGCAATGCTCCTGCCAAATAGAAGATTCCCTAAGTAAACCAGTATTACACTCCAAGTTTACATAGGAGGCTTACTGAAAAGCTTGCTGAAGGACGACAAATTCCCTGTACTTTGGGGATTATAAATACACAGACAGCATCTCCTAGAGTTGTGAGCAGTTTCCAGACTTGGCAACTCTTTTAAAGGTCCTAGAAGATTTGCTAGACCACAGCCTCTGAACATGGTGGATAATAGAAAAAGTGGGCCATTAAACCGGAGAAGAACATATAAAAATAATTATTGCAGTCTAAACAGGAGAGAAATACTGACTCTATTCTTCTGGGAAGAGCAGAAATATAACAGCTGAAACACTGGCCATTCCCTTTATGTCATTACTAAGTTCCTCCTAGGTGGCTGCAAAAGAATACTGCTGTGTTGGTCATTAAGTGGAGTACATCGTCCATGTACATACATGCACTTCTGCAGATTATGATACACTACAGTTTGCCCTCCAGATCTAGCCTCTCTTTTTTCAAAGCATGTAAGGTGCAAGTAACAGCAGCTTTATCTAGTAAAAGCAGTTGTAACCCAGTACCTGGAAAGAGACTAAGAGTAGTTGCCTGTAAAAGTGTAAGGGCACACTGCCAGCATTCAGTGACCCATGAGATCTCAAAAGCTTTGAGCCAGAGGGACCGCTCTCTTAGAAATCACTGATGGATTTTATTTCTATGAATCGCCAACTTTTTATTCAATATTCAGTTCCAGCCTTTATTTACTACACACTTTTCAAACCCGCATTTCTGAAGCTCCCTTTTCAATGGGAGCTTTGGTTGATAGAGCAAGCAATCTGAACTCCAGTATCCTAAAACACTTTTGAGAAAGCATAATCCAAACAAAACAGACTTCATAACATCACAGTTATTTTTCAGTTTACACAAGTAACTTATTTTCATCACCTGTGAATACCACAGAATGATTGCTGTAAAAGAAAACCAAGCACCGAAACCGTCTAATAAAACATCTAAATGGAAAAGCTGACTGCAGAAGTACAAGCCACCAGAATTCTTGTAAGCATCGCATTGTTACCACTAGGAATAAGGTGCCTTCTGGAATTTTAAATGCAGCATTTCTTTCCATTTCAGTCTTGACATCTAGTCTCTCCAAGTAATCGTGTGCTAGACACAAAAGCAGCAACTGGAACAGTACTTGTTACTCTCATCTGGTTACACTGTGAATTCCTCTAAGAAAAGACATCTATCAAATTTTTGCAAGATAAAGGTGCAATATGTGTTAAATAGGCGCAAGGATTCTGCCCCTTGAGGCACCTGGGTTTGGGGGTTGTTTGGGTTTCTTGAACATTACCACAAAAAGCTTTCATTAAATGCCTTGTACATACACTGTCTTAACCCTTTCACTACAGTCTCAAAACAGGACAGACATAGCAAAACACTGAGAAGGAGAAAATGAAACAACAAAACACACAGCAAGCAAGCCAAAATAACCCGAATGTAGATGTAACTCAGTTTCTGGCACATGAGTTTTTCTTCTGAGTGGAGACTGGTATAAGACATGACCCTTTTAAAGAAGAGGCAGACTACTAAAACCACATTAACTTCATATGTAATGCACAGTGACTAAACCACAAATCAATTTCCTGTGGGTATATGGAGATACAGAAATAGGATTTTGTTCAACACCTATGAAACACAGGAGAAAACCCAAAGAACAAGAAGCAATCTTTTCTGTTCCTACACTCCTTGGAGGCAAGCCAGAAAAATGCAGATTTTTGAGCAGTCCTATTATTACTGAAGCCCACCCCAAAACCCCCCAAAACACAAACAACAAAACCCCCAGAGTGATCCATACCCAGAAGTCCAGATGTATGCAGCTGTAACACATCTTCGTAAGAAACTATTCCAGAACAGCCAATACTGCCATTTGATATTCTGTCTTGGTACCTACTGTACCCTCACAGGCACAAGCTCTAGTCACTGATGCCCCAGAAATTTGCCTCTTTCACCTTATCTCAACTCCACTGCACTCATACATGAAACTATCACCAAGGTGTGACCGTACCATTTAAGAAATGCACTAATACTAATCAACATTCGCTGCAATGTTTCAGAGTGGCACAGTCTGAAACAAGTAAGCAAGACAAAGAGAGAAAATGAGTATTCAATGGCACCATTAGGATTTTTTTAGCTTTACTTCAAGCTAATAGAGATTACAAGGAATCAAGTTAATACACTGACCTAGCAGTCCACCCAGAAGTGATTCCACATGAGATTTAGAAAGCCCAGAAAATGCAGGACACATCCAAAGGTACTCTGAACCATTCTGCTCTAAAAAAGGATTCAAATGTAGGTCAGGTGCTCATAACAGCTTTTTTCATGCAATTTTTCCATTCCTGCACAGTTGAGAGAATGAGCTTATCGACATGGTACCAGCATGGCATACATGGTGTCAGACAAGGAACAGCTTGAAAGCTTCAGAGATTAAGAGAACCACCCAGCTGAGAGCTGGTGACAAAGGCGGCTGAATAAGTTTCCTGTATTGATTCCAGTTTGGAAGAAATCTACCCCAGATCCACCAACTAAAACTTCACAGTTTTATGAGAGAGATTTGGTGATTCTATATGTGGAGCACTGTAATGGTGGTACTTGAACCACGAAGTTGTTCTCATTTAAGTATTTCTTCATTATTGAACTGGGATGTTTGGGGGATTTTTTGTCAGAAATGTTCACAGAATATCTTGCTTGAGGCTTAGCCCTCAAATTAACTCTTATCAACAGTAATTTCCATAGTCC
Organism: Lathamus discolor; assembly: GCF_037157495.1. NCBI lineage: Eukaryota > Metazoa > Chordata > Aves > Psittaciformes > Psittacidae > Lathamus > Lathamus discolor. The sequence continues at coordinate 19,003,459 of NC_088892.1, forward strand.
CAGATTAACAGATACCTGTACTTGAAAAGGTTGTCTTATGTCTTAGACAGCAGCACTCTGCAGGTGGTTTTGACCTTTTACAGATGCCCCAATCCTGCCCAGCAGGTATGGGAAGAGGTGATCTTTTACAACAGTCCACAGGCCCTCAGGAGGTTGAAACAATTCATTTTATTGTAAACTTCCCTAAAACTGTCAGGAGGAACTCAAATCTTGGCAAGTTCTCATTCAGTATCTGAATTAGAGGGAGAAAAGGAGAAAGGAATGAAAGAAGGAGAGAAAATGAAGAAATAGGATCACTCTCCTGTGGTTCCAGAGACATCATCTTGGTCAGCAAGCTGTAGTCCTTTAAACTGTAAACCTTTTAGTTACAACCCTTTTATTCCTGTCAATTACTGACCCCTCCAAGGCCCAGGGCAGGACCTCGCCAGGCAGATCTCCAGCCTCAGGGCAGACAGCACAGGAAAAAATCACCCGCCATCCTGCAGCACAATCCCTGCTCTGCCCCACAGCCTTCACCCCAACAACAGCGCCCTGGGCATCAGAAGGGGTGCTCAGCCACCATCAGGTCCTTCTGTCTGCTGAGCTGCTGAGACATGCACAAAAAGGGTCTCCTGACCATCACAGCATACCAGGAGTTAATGTTACAACTTATTGTGACAAAACTGAAATCTCATTGTGAACCCCAAATCCTTGTCACTGACAATCTGACGCCCTGTGTTTGTGCTGTTCAACGTTCAAGAATTGAGCTGGAAAATCTGCTTTCATCCCTCTTTTCATGTACCAAATGAGAAGGAAGATACACAGCTTTGAATGCTTCATATTTTGAAGAATAATGACCATCAGATAATCTGCTAACATCATGTTAACGTATTTCATTACCCCCCCAAAAAAAAATTGGAGTTTTTATTTTCTAATTATGTATTATAATAAATATGTTAATTATTTTGCAAGTTCCAGCTCCAGTATTCACTTAGAAATGGTAAAAACTACGTTCCTGCTTAGGAAATAAAGTGATCTATTTAAAGAGTGTAGGAGGGAAAAAAAGTAGCCGGTGGAAAGAAATCTATAAATTTAAAAGTATTTATCATCCTATCCAAGCTAACTCATACTGACCACTTCAATGCATTAATGGCTTAAGGTTCAAGTACTCACTCACCTTTGAGGCTTGAGAAGGAGGTCTTTCACTCTTCCATTCTCATCATCAATACACAAATTCTGCTCAAGTCCTCTCTTTCTATAATGCTTTGTTCAGAATCATTTCTACATACAGTTGGATATTCTGACAGCTCATGGGACTTGAAGGCTCGCTCCCTTGTGTGAACATGAAATGATGTTACAGAGAAGATAGGAAATTTCAGCTACCAGAGACAAGCACCTGAGAAGATCATACTCATTAAGAAAGCCTAGGACTGGCCTCTGCCTCTACCAGTCACTCCCATTATATGACATAAGTACAACATGAAAATGATTATTCTGAAAGTCAATTTCTTAAAACGAGCTATGAGTTTTGTCTGGATGTCAACACTGGCATGAAAGACAAGGTTTTGGGGATGCAGTGCATTATACAGGCCTCAACTAGGGAGTGAGAGAGTTACACTAAGTAACGAAATACTCACCTAGCAATACTACCATGGGGAAAAAGGCACTAAATCCCATTTAATTACCTCTGAAAAGCAGCAGTAAACACATACTCCTTCTGGATTCCAGCCTTGCCTCAGCCATCTCCACACCATAGATCATACTGCGCAGCCACTGCTTTCCCATTTGTGTTTCAGCTTGTTGATGGTATGATTTCAACAGAAGGATTCTGGGCTGCCTTTGTCCTCCTGTAAGAGGAAGGACAAAGAGTAACCTTTTTCAAGCTACACCAACTGGGGTATTCAGCTCCTGCAAGCCACTGAGTAACATAAAAACTTAAAGCAGAAAGCTAAAATCTTAAATCCTGCCTTGGAATACTTTTCCCATCACCACCAGATGCCAATTTCAAGCCCAACAACGCAGCAAGCGTATGTTGTTTACCTACTTTGCTTGTTATTATCTCTTAATGCCAAGAGGGTCAAAGGCTACTGCTATTAGAGGAAATGCAGTGCACTTTTTATTACCATAATGCATCAGGAAATTCAGACTGAGCTTTCAATATAAGCATGGGTACAAAAGGCCAGCAATTTTTAAATGCTGCTTACCACTTAACAACTGTTTTTCATTTTGATTTGGCAATACAAACTAAACCTCTGTAGTCCAAGCAATAGAAAATCTTTCTATATTATTTCAAGACAATCACTGCGGTAAATGCACAGAATCATCATCACCACATGCAAAGCTACTTGATAGAGAAATTTGGAGGATATTCAGCATTAAAGTCTTGTGCTCTACCTGCACTTAAAATTTTATTAAATGCAACACCTTTCTTGAAACAAAATACACACTTCATCTTTTTTAATAAATTAATCATAAAACAAGTAATAAATGAAAGCTCCATTTTGCTGGTTTGATCAAATCACAATTTCATCAGAGTTTGGTTATCAAAATGGAAATCATTCATCATAACACCTTTAGTGACAACCACTTTACTGTAAATGGGCAAATTCTAGATAATGCTTTCATGTACCTACTAATGTAACAGTGTGGTAATTAGTGAATATATTCTTCAGCCTTTTGACTGATGTTCAAAAGCCCATGATTAAAAAAAGAATACTGGAAAACTAAATACCTAATACCTACAATGCTGGCTGTTCTATATAAAGCTTAGATCATTAACTATTACAACCATGTTTAGCTAAAACAAATCCACAGTCCACCTTAAATGCATTCTGGGTTTTGTTACACAGTTCAAGAATTGTTAAGATGTCATTTAAAGTCACACTAAGAGCATTAAACGCAATGTATAACATTTTATTAAAACCACTAAAAAGTCATTAAGCTTTAGATTTTGGTTTAAAAGGGGAACTTCTTTCACTTGAACTACAGAATATTTTCTCTGTCCCCCCACTTCAGCTAGTGAGAAAAAGGGATCTGTGAAAGCAAAGCATTTGCTTAAGCTTGTTCTCAGACTACAAAGACTTGCCTAGAAGCTCATACCATGGGTTCAGGGGAACCTCCCTCCAGTTTCATTCCCCGGCCACTGACAAGTTGGTACATTGCGATGGTAAAAGTGGCTGCAGTCTGCACAGAACTGGGACATGGGGACTCATGTCAAGATGTAAACTTTCAAGATCCATTCCATCACAGGACACTGTCTCTTCCTCAGTTTTTCTGAGGAACATTAACCCTAGGAACTCCATAAAGTACTACAATAGATGCCTCTCGTCTTCTATTCCCTACTGGAAATCTTTCAGTATTTGAAGAAAAAAAAAAAAAAAACCCAACAAACATTGTTATCTCCTTCTTGCAGACACTTTCAAAACTTTGGCTGTTTTTCAGGTATTTTGTTTGGAATAAATAGCATTTAAACTAGAAAGAATTTGATTTGTGGACAGCTCTCCTCTCTACTCATTGTCTACTTAAAATTTCAAGTGTGCTAGAATTGAATCTCACAGTCAAAACCTAAAGGAGCTCAATATTCTTCTTACAGCAACCAGAGGGTTTAACACAGACAATGTGGGATGATTGATGATATTCTTCTTCTTCATCATTACCTTTGAGAGCCACTCTTAGTAACCTGAAGAGGATAATAAACCTCTGGAAAGTAGGGTTTCTAGTCAGATAGACTTAGAGACATTGACACTGGATTAAACAACTATTTTCTGTTATTTGATACTGTTTCCTCTTTTGTTGTTGCTCTGATTTCTCTGACTAATTTCTCTGTGGACACTACAGGGTGAGAAGGCACTCAGTCCTCAGTGGTGGACAGTAAAATTAAGTTCAAAAGCTGGGTGTTTTTTTTCCTACACACTGAAAGAAAGAATTCCAAAGACATTATATTTCACCACTGCTTATTTCTGCCATTCCACTCTCCATGTGTTAAAGCTGGGTTTGATTGTCTGGCATCATCTCCATCTACCATCAGAGATGAGATCGTTAACAACAAAAAGATTATGGAGAACTGCCACACTGTTGCCTTGATAACCAAAGTTCAACAGCCAGAGCCTGCAGTGATACAGGAAAAAGACTACAAAAGTCAACGTGATTCTGCCTTGTTCCTACTGCCATGAAACTCTGACAAATCTTATTGTCAATAATAATCCCACAAAGGATCCAGACAACTTTATCAAGCCTATAATCTTCCTCCTGATTTTTAAATGACAGCAAACAAGCTTCTGACAATATGAGCAAAGGTGAAGTAAACCTTCTTCTGGACAAACTGCATGGCTGTGGGAATAAACACAGATTCTAGTTCTATTTACCCTCTCGTATCTTTTCCCATTCCTACCACATTTAATTGAGGTAGCTACACAGCTTTTGTTTCAATTTTTGGATTAAAACTGCAAAATCAATGTTGAAAAAAAAAAAAGAAATATGTATTCTGTTACACTCCTAATAATAGTAAAGAGCAATAAACAAAACAGACCTAACACCACTAAGTTATTTTGCATAAAGTAGAGGATCCCATATCCGCTCCTTCCTTAGACACGTTATGATTTTGGAGTTAAAACACAAAGTAGACATTAGTAGTTAGGGAGTTTGCATTGACCCTTGTTTCTATCAGAGCATTTACTTCCAGGTATTCTCCCCTTCGGCTGGCTGCTGATGTCCCCTGTGGCCCTCAGAGCTCAGCATCAAGCTCCCTTTGGAAGACAATAAAACAATCAAACCTGTGCTCTCACTTAAAACACCATGCGAGCTCTGCCAGCAGTTGAAAGCCTGGCTCATGCACAGCCTGACACTTGGCTACATTTGTTAGAAAACTCTTCTTAAAAGAGGACACTGTCATCCAGGTGAATATTCTTCACTGTAAGAACATTAGGTTACAGCCTTCCTGCTCCTTACCTTTTCACCATTAACATTCTTGATCATACAGAATGCAATTCTACTTTTTTTCTCTTGAAAGATACAGTTTCTCTCTTTAGTTAGCTCTTCACTAGCTGATCATATCTAAATGGAACACCATGCTCTGAACCCTAAAGAAATGGTTTGATGTGCCAAGGTACCATTAAGCACGGAGTTATCTTCTGAATTTTCCCCCTGTTCTGCAGCCCAGGGCACAATCCATGTGTGGTAGTTTCACACACTATCTACTAACTGTGGTATTACTTTCCAAAAGACAAGAGCAGGTTACATAGATTTTCCAAGTAGGTCATTCACTCTTCAAATGAAGAATGGCTGACATTCAGAAGCAACACTCATATAGCAGTGGCAGCTGTTGTCAAGAATATCAGCTGCTTCCAGCTTTGCAGTATTGCAATGACATTTTATACCTGTCTTGTTTTGATCTACTGCAGATTTAAAATGACTGGGCACATACCCTTAAACGCCAGTACCTTCCCACTGGGATGTCACCAGTCACCATTACTTACAACAGTTACATCAGTATGTGTCAGTATACAGCTTAAGAAAGTTTGTATTCTCCACTGTTAGCTATTAGATTCTGTGTTTCTAACTTTAGTAGCTTCTCCTTCTCAGTCACATACAGTCAGAATACTTTCATGTGCATACCTTAATATGTAAAATTATGTAAATTCTTTTATTTCAACATTAAGATATTTTGGTCTGCAATATTTACATACAAAAAAGCTATTTCAAACCTAAATATTTAGCAGAACCTTCTCCACACCCTGATTAGAGGTCTTCCCAGAAAGACTTGCACAACCAGGTTTAAAACTGAAGGGAAACAAACACAGTTCCTGTTATCTTCATTTTCCAATTCTCAAATATTTCAAAGATACCATTTTGCAAAAAGCAGAGCTCCCAAAGAAGAGTACACTGTAGTCTAATCTTCATACTGTTACAGCGATCTCTAGAAAAGTTGGCACATTATCCAAGTCATAATCCACACTAATGTGCTTATGTTAATTTGGAACACCATAGATGAGTTTTCCAGCACATAACACTTTGTTATTGTAGGGGAAGACTCACTTGATATAATTATGCCAAAACACTTATTTGAATGACATTAGCTGCATTTGGAAGGAGGAAAGGGACAAATCAATCCTCCAAGTTTCAAAAGACCAGTGTAAAAATACAATCCCCAATTTGCTGAAGGCTAAAAAGGGGTGGTGGGGGAGGTGGGCAAAAGTAACTGAAGTTTGAAAGAATCACTAAATCTCAATAGGATATTATCCACTGTGAACTGCAATCCTTGCTTACACCTTTGAAACAGCACATACATGGTGTTTTACAGTCTATCCACTTACCAGGAAAATATGCGTAAACTAAATAAGGAATTCCTCCCTCCAAAAGCCAGTTTGATTTGGGTAGTCTAGCTGTTGTCGTAATGGTCTAAGTACTTAAGCAAGAAGTTCATTCAGCTTAGCTTGTTTTCTTCCTATGTTGTGCAAGCCCCACTGAAAGTGACAAAATTAAGCATCTGTTACTTGTAACTTTGCTTATGCAAGAAGCTGAGCACAAACAAGGCCCAACTTATCTCAAATCCTCTCTCAACCTGAAAAAGGGTCTGCCTTCTCCTTTCTACATGACAAAAATCTCATGAAGCGATTCAGTCACAGACCAAATTGCTGATTGTTACATTTTGCATGGAAAGTCAGATTGAAAATATTCCTCTTTGACTGCAGACTGGTGATACGATTTCTGTAAGGAATAAGTACCTACAGGTCTTCTAAAGTTCATACAAATCATCAAATGCTCAGTTTATTATTGACATGACAATAAAACAAACTTGAGAAAGTCTCAAACATTAAAATCCAAGCCCTCCCTGAACCCCAACCTCAGAGATTTATTTCTTAATTATGAAATTTAGGAACAGTTTGTTTTGATAAACTATCATTCTCTAAGTACACAGAAGTTCATGGCTTTTAAACTTACAGCTTTAAATTTATCTGTAGGCTGATTAGTAACATCTTCACTTCAAATCGGGACTGAAGTACACAGATTTAGGCATGTAATTAATATATTTTGCTCTATTTTTTACATAAGCTCAACTGGTTTTTATAAGCTCCAAGTTGAATTGATTCATAACAGTTATCCTGACAGAGTAAATTAAAATCCAATGTTAATTGCTAATAAGAGCAACACCTTGTGAGCCTGTCCATAGCCTAACAGCTTGTAACTCCTGGGTGTAGAGGGAGACAAACCGCGCATTTTCAACCATTGCAATGGCAGTTTGTAGATTCTGCCATTTTCTATATCCAGGGAACACGGGTTCTTTTCTCACTTGTTCTAGTATCAGAGGACTTATTGTTTTCATGTACACAATACTGCAGCGTATTAGAAAGAAACTGAATAATTTACTCATGTGATCAAGTACTTAAACAGGAAAGTCATCAGTTGTAGCCAACACCCGCTGAAGCCGGTAGACTGCTCACACATGCTTTCCTGTGTGTTCTGCAGGCGACAGCAGGACTCAAATAGCGAGTAAAAATAGCTTTTCCGAGCTCTACATTCACTGTAGTAAGGAATTCTTTGTGCACATTGAGTTCAGACAAAATCCAAGCTGAACAGAAAGGTCCTCGTTTTGTAAAATGGGTCACTGATCTAGTTCCCTTGCATATGTCCTGACTAATCAGACTTGATGGCACTGAACTATGAAAGGCTGAAAAAGAACTCCTAAATAGCTGCTTTTGAGCTAATTGACTGGTACTAGTCTTTTCTATTTCCAGAGTGTATTAAGGAACATTCTGTTGCTCTGATACATGGCCATCATCATGACATAAACACCATTATATTTCCTTTTTTGGCATATGTTTTTAAGATACAAAATATGTCAATATTTTATGGTAAATAACCCTCCTCAGCACTCTCTTCCATAGCACTACACATAGCAAGCACCTTACAAAGCAGAGTTTCCCCTTGTCCCCAAACCAGCACTTGATCGTAAAATGCCAAACAAGAGCCCTGTTCCCTTTGTTAGCTGATTTATTCTTGTAGCATTTTAGTTTCTTTAATTAAGCCGTTTGTCATTTCTAATACTAATTGCTATTCTGCTACATGATGATGGTAATTCAATATATTTGGGGAATAATGTTACTGTTCCTTCAAAACTGTTAAGCGACCATTAACACTCAAATGGCTCAATGCTCAAAGGGCCCTTAAATTTGGAACAATTTAACTCAGCGTTCTACAGTGTTAGTTTCATGCAGTATTACTGGCCACCCTCTCTACTTAAGCAGGAGCTATCTGCCAGAGTCAGAAAAGCAAGAGGATCATGCTTTTTATTACTTTAAAGTAATTGAGATGTAGAACACCCTGGAAAAAAAATTAAGTTTTTTCTCAATTCTTCCTAGGTCTAACTTGATAATGCGGAATCATTAACAGAACTACTACACTGTTCACCAAAGATGTAATATTCATTCAAAGGGAACAAATGTATAAGCAGTCTGCATTAAAAAGAATAGATTCTGACTTAAGAGCTTTATAAACTCTTATGACAATTCTTACTTCAGAATGGTAACAAAATGTTAAAACTCTCTGAAGGCTCCAAAACTTACTTTAATTGTATGTGCATGAGTGGTAATTGCTTCCCCCACACGCAACCCTGTGTGTGTAATTTGATTATCATTAGCCATGAAGGACGGCAACCTTTACTTCAACACACTTCAAAAAGGTCTGCAAAATAAACTCCTAAATAATTAGATCTCATCAAGACATAACTAATTCCTGACACATGACACCGCTGATAACTGAACTTGCGATTAATACTAAGAAAGAGATATTATGCGAATGATTTATGAAAAAGGCTACAGAAGATGCCCTCATGCAATTCTTTCATTTCCTTGTGGAAATAAAACTATTCCATAGTTTTAATAATCCATTATTTCATTTCCTGTAAGATATTCCCCACTGATGCAGAATACTAGTAATGTTTATAACATTTCTCCAGCACGCTGTTTTTAAAGCGGCAATTCCAACTTGGTATTTTCCTCCTCTCCTTCGCCCAGACCTTTTGCTCCCGATTTATTAATTACTGTAAGAGAATTCTATGACTTGCTCCAGGCTGAGGGACTCGGGCGGGTATGAGTGAGGGGAAGGACTTGAGGTTGCTCTCAGGGGGGCTGCCATGGCTCATCTTCAGGATCAAGTTTGTGTGAGGGGCAACAGATCAGAACTGACGGCGTTCATGAGTCAAACCTGGCAAGAACTCTTTTGCAGGCAGCACCACAGTAATCCTTACAACCACAGTTTCATTTAGCTTAGAAATTCTTCATCTGTTTACAGGAAGGAAAAGGGTTTAACTAATGAAGCCTCTGAACACTGTCTTTGGTTCATGTTTCTATCTCCTACCACACCAAAATACTTAGTCTCAATATGCAGTCATGCTAAAAAACAGAAGCACTGTACCATGCTTACAGTGAGAATTACAACTAAAAATAGACTGATCTTGTACAGTAATTAATTTCTGGAATTCACTGAAGCTTCTCAAATATTGCATCAAAACTGAGTCTATGATTAATATGCAGCTTCGTGAATCTAGCAATGTTTTCATGAATATAACACTGAATGTAACAATAAATGCAAACCCAAACGTGAGGTACATATACAAGGCACTGCTTTCACTAACTACCTGTAGGCAACTCATGACAAGCCCACTGTGAGCCAGTTGAAGTGCAAAAATTCAAAACTTGGAACATATCTCAAATTCAGCAGCTGGATAAGATCTTGTAGCTTCTGTGCTCATTACTCACATGGTGATACAGCTTTTGGGCTTGCTTTCAAAATGTTCACTATGCAGAAAATACCTTTTAGTTAGATACAGGTTTTCTGATTTTATGGAAACAAGTCTACTTGTGCATCTAAAAACATCTTAAAGCTTTGATATGTACACTCTGTACCAGAAAACACTGACACTAAAAACTACTAAGCAAGAGCTGGCTAGAAATTAACCTCAAGAACAAAAAACTGTGACGTGCATACACCTTCAAGAGGAGCTCAAATACTGCAAAGAAGAATACAGCAAAGAACTAAAGAGTAAAGGGGGAAAAAAGGTAGCACTGAACACTTGATTTAGGTGTGTGAGTATGTATCTCTATGTCTTCTCCACTTCAAATCCATTTTTTTGTTTTTCTGTTTGTCCACAGGACAAGTGGCTCAAAACATCCCCAAGATGAAAAGGAAAGATACCTGATATTATTCCTCTTCATTCCCCAGCATAGACACAGGTTGTAATTCTTGGACAGTAATTCTTAGAAATGAAAACATCTGCTCTAAGGTCTTTCCTTAAGGAGCCTTCTCTCCTCCAGGCTAAACAAGCCCAGATCTCTCAACCTGTCTCCAGAGCAGAGCTGCTCCAGCCCTTGAACATCTTCACGGCCTCCTCTGGACTCACTCCAACAGGTCCTCTGCACTTACTCCCAACAGCCAATTCCTTACCCATCCTGTGGTCCAACTATCAAGCCCATCTCTCTCCAGTTTAGAGACAAGGATGTCATCTGGGACAGAGCCAAACGCTTTGCACAAGTAGATGATGTCAGTCACTCTTCCCTTATTCACCAACCCTGTTGTATAAAGCCACTAATTTGCAAGATGCAATTTGCCCTTAGTGAAGCCATGTTGGCTGTCATCAATCACCTCCTTAGTTTCCATGTGCCTTAGCACAGAATCACATAGTATTTAAAGATTACGTATAATCTGCAGTTTAGCAAGGCTGTGAGAAACAGACTACCAAACTCCGAAAAAGGACAGAAAAAACTAACTTATACTTTTAATGTCTGGAGACAATGGAAATAAGGGTAAATTTTAATTCATGAGGTTTTTTTCAGTATATACCAAGCAGCATGGAAAGATCCTTAATTTATTTCTTCTTACAGCTTAGTGTAAAGGTAAATAGACTATCCATTAGGTTTAAAATTGTATTTCATCAATTCCATTGGATATCCAAGACCTTATCATCACAATATTGGTTAAAGTATGGCAGCAGTAAATGTCATGTCTGTCAAGCTGTACTGTTCTGAGCCAATCCATGTTAGATTTACTCTGAGTAAATGTCAGTGCTATCGACAGCTCCCAGGAAAAGCAGATTTTTCTTTACAGACAAGCATTTAACAATAAATTGTCTGGCAAGTACAACACCTGCAAGCTAATGACTAGGTCTTGCTTCCTGCGATGATTTGAAAGATGTTATGCAACTGAGTTTTCATCTCAAGGCAGTTTTCACACTGGTACACTGCTACCTCTCCACCACTCCAAGATGACATTTACCAAATGGCTGCGTAGCCCAGCCTGTGTGTGCCTAGCTATTTCTAGCCACTTTGAAATGCTCCTTGGAGGCGCACTTTGCCAGCTACCTCAACCAGGAATATTCCATACAGTAAGTTCAATTCAAGGTTTACATCATCTGACCTCTTATCCCACTGCAAAGCCTGTCTTGAGCAAACACAGGAACTGACTGGCTGTGCCAGACACGTAGTGTTACTTGGATCTGAAGAGAAGCCAGAGTTAAGCTGCAGCTGGGAACTGCCCTCCCCATGATGCCGCACAGGTCCTGCCTCATCAAAGGAGCCACCTCTCCAAACGTGATTCACAGACGAGCACACTCCTTACTTGATCCAACACAGCTGATGCATTCTCCTATCATTTCCCCACGGCAATTCTCATATATTAGACACATAGAAAGCTGAGATAACCAGTTCTGTGTTACTTATTTACCTTGCCCATGCATGAATGTGCTTGGGTTTATTGGGGGTCTATTGTTTTTAAGACCTGCCTCTAATCCTCCTCCTTACAGATCCAGTCTAGAATCCCAGCCACTCTACGCAAGCTTGGCAAGACTTACTGCTGCATTTCACTACTGTCCTAAGATGTTCTCTTCTGAATAGAAACCCCCTTCAGTTGTTGATCTCCATTGCTCCTGGTCTAGGATATGTACCATGCAGCACTGACAAGCAAAAGCGTGAATCCATCAATCCACTTAAACTTACAGCAAGCTCCAGGAGGCAGAAATTACCACAGCCTCAGACTGTTTCTGTACTTTGAGGATAAAGTATTTGTTTCAGTCAATCTAAATCAATATTGAATAGAAACCAAAACTACCACTTTAACACCAGCCTTTCAAAGTCTCATTGTAGCTACTTTCTAGAATCATTTATTGATTTCTAAACAAGTTGAATGCATTTCGACTAAGAACTGCTTTCCATTTTATACTCAGTTTCTTAGCTCTCTGACACAAACAGAATATGACCACAAAATGACAAGGGCAAGCAAAAGCCTGCACATCGGAACCTTAAGCCATACTACCATCTCCAACACTGCCAGACATCTCTTCAGCAGGCATTAAAGAATCTGCATAAAGGGAAAACACCTAACATTATCTACTTCTAACCTGCTTCTAAATTACACTGATAGCAAAGGAACTAAATAACTCTTCTTCATAGTTAGGATTTGGATGTGCTGGGTTAAGCGTGCAGACCAGGTCTATGAACAGCAGGCTTCCCCTCTGCCCTTCACCCTTGGGTTGTTTAAAAGAGCATGAGACCTCACAGTGCTACCACAATAGGAACAAAACTGTAGGTAACTGACAGTATCAGAGCTGTCAGAGGTTGGGTTACAGTAAAAGTTAAGCTAATGCATTAACTCCATCCTTTCTTTTGAGAAAGAATCCACCCGCAGACTGCACTTGAGGATTGGTATGTTAGTTGCCATTGCTTCCATTTCCCAGACACACAAAGGACTAATAAAAAAAAAAAAGGAATCTCTCTCTTAAAAGGTCTTTGAGACTGTGTTCTTTGAGGAAGAGAATATCCAACATCTTGGGGTTTAGAGGAGTCTGTGCTTTGAGGAAAAGACAGCCCATACCTCTGGGGTTTAGAGGAGTTGCAACAAAAAGTCCTCTTTCAGGTTATCAGAGCTTATTCCATCTAAGAGTTTGCCGGGAAGGCTGCTTGTTAGCACTGTCTGGCAGAGAACAGTCAAACAGAGAAGGAATTTCACTTAGAGCTCAAAGAGCAGCTCTGTGCCTTGCCTGGAAATCTGAACAGGAGGTAAAAAGTGAAAACAGAGACAAGTTGGGCAGGCTTAAAATAGATACGATTCCCTGCCATTATGGGGAGAGGCACCATAAAACTGACATCCTTGGCAAAGTAGCCTGTCATCTTATGAAACTTCACAATAGAAGGCACCCTGAGCTCTAAAGCTGCTGCTTTCACCTTTACTTCTGTGAAAAAAAAAAAAAACCACCCTACAAATATAACAATTTTATAATCAGAATGGTGCTAAGACTGTGGCATGAGCAAATCTGGAATCTCTTTATGCTTTATGGCTGCTGAGATACAGGATTTAACCATCTCTGTGAGGGAAGTGAGTGCTGCCTGATGAAAACTCCCACTTGCTCCACTGCTGTGTGCACACAGCCACATTGTACTTCAGCAGGGCCTTCTCACACAAGCTGTTCTGGATATACTTTGAGCAGATGAATAGGCTTTCTGCCCTTAGCTGTTAAAGATCCCCTAAATCAAAGCCACACATAACTACAAAGTAGATTTCCACCTAGACCTGACCTTTCCATACCCCTTCTGAGCACCTGGTGTACTTCTGTATATAGATCAGAAATCTTTGTGTCACTCTTTATGTGCCTCAGCCTGGACCACAGTAACTTGGAAAAGGTAATAGCATCTTTACTCCAGACAGGTGTTCCCAAGTAGGTGTTCTATTATATTCTGCTTCATCTCTGAAAAGCATAGATTTTACTTTCACTGGTACACAGATGACAACTTTATTTAGAAAAGGGAGCTTATGTTTCAACCACATGGCTATGTATGGATTGCAAATCCTTCAGCTACGAGATGGAGAAGATTATGGATGTCTACAAGTTTAATCAACACCAGATTGGACAGATTTCTTAATCCTAGAATATCTTTCCTCACTACACTCCAGCAGAATGAATAAATCTGTAGCCATTGTTTCTGTAAGCTCACAGGTCACCTGCTTTATACATCCACCTCTTCAAGAAATGGGCTTCGGCAGGTAAAATTTATTGAGGTAAAATGAAATTTAGAAATGTAAAGCTTACGTTATTTCCTTTTACGCTGTATACATTTTATATATCACCTGTTTCCAACAGGAACCTACACAGCTCACACTCGCATGGTCTTAATTCTTATTCAGCCTTTAGAGCAAATCCTTCTAAATCTTGCAAACGTTACAGCTGCTTCCATAAAGTTGGCTAGTCAGGTTCTCAAAAAACTTCCATGCAGATTTCCTCCCACATTCCTGTACATTCCAAGACAAGGATTTTCCTATTTCTATTACAACTTGAGAAGACATTTTAAATAATATCCCTGCTGCTTGTGAGAAAAAGCTGAAGGGGTGAACCTGACTTCATTATGTGCAACCCCAATTTTAGCTCTCTTGTTTCATGACATATAAGGTATTTTTTTTTAGGGAGGAAAATAGACTATAAATATTTTACGCATAAATACGGTAATGTTACAAGCAATAATAACATCACAAGTCTGTGAAAGGACAAAATGCAAGTGATCAGAAAACACAGGTGAAGTGTAGGGGTTTTTACTGGGGTTTTTGTTAGTTTTATAGACAGGAATTTATCTCACAGGAGACAAAGTTTCAGCTGACAGATACTGTCCAAAAATCTAAAAGCCCTTAGTGACTGCCTAAGACTAAGGGGTCTGAAGACAGAAAAGGGTTTATAATACATTAAGCAAAGGCACAATGGTTAGATGTCTAAACATAATTATTTAATATCCCAATGAACTCTTGAAGACCCTGCATTTGTATCATTTCTGCATGGAAGACAAGCAGAGTCACAAGCTGTAAGTACAGATGGAAAGCCTAGCAACCCTTTAGATACTATTAGGAAGTACAGAAGTCGGACGTGCTCTTTCCCCCAGTTATATGTCGTTGCCATGCATTTATTACTCTAAATTATAAAATCTCAGATTAATTCTCTTATTTGTTGTATTTATTAACACATGGCTCAGGCACCTTTTTCACAGATGAACACCACTTGCATTAGAAGCTGTTTTCTCCCTCAACAACGTTACATACTTTAGTACTTGTGAAACAACTTCTCTCCAAACGAACATAATTTCAGCCATGTTGTCACATCCATGTTAGCTATTTAAAGATTTATTTACATTATTAGGCTGTCTTTAATGACATGATTTCCAGTAATATCCAAAAAAGTTACGCTGAAACCAATTCAAACTGACAGGTTCTGTTTGATCAATAGGAGATTTCCCAGAAAGAATTAATACAGCATCTGCTAGTTTGACTTTCAAAAATATTCCATACAAATATGTATTTAAAAGTATATCTTTCTTTTTGCTTTGAACAGAATCTCAACTTCCTCGGGTGTTTGGTTTTTTCTTTCTTGTAAGCTGAAAACACTGAGGATTTATCAAAGAGTTACTTATCAAAAGATACCAAAAGTTACTAAGCGGTGCATTTCTTTTTGTTAGTCCCAGCATTAACAGCCAGAGTTCGAGCATCATGAGTCAGGACACAAAATCAGTAAGATTTACATTTCAACTAAGCAAATCTTTTTTATAAACTGACCATTTTATTTGTTACCCAGCTTCTGAACTGTAACTTTCTTTAGTAACACCTCTTACTATCTCTAAAGGACGTCAAAGCTTCTGATAAACTTTTCATCAAACCTGAAATATTTTACCATCATCAGTACATATTGTGCACAGGTAGGTTAATAACATTCTTGGGTGCTAATTAAAAATAAGTAGTGGATGAAATAAAGGGATCAGCATCCAATAGTTTGGTACTTACCTTGCTGTAGAAATTTTTTTAAAGAAACTGTTTTCTAACATACAGTTTAGTATCTCATGGAAAGAAGCAGACCCAAAATTAGTCCCAGGTAATAGGAAGTTTGGGAAGAGAGGAGATTAGAGACAGCTTTTGATTCAGATGACTATAAGCATCTAGTAGTTTAAGTATCCTTCCTCAAGCCTTCCTATTTCCCAGCAGATTATCTCTGGCAGTGATAAATCACAATCAGTGGAAAATGAGGTATTCTCTTGAGAAAGAAGGGGGGTGGGCAGGGGGATCTCTCATCTGTAAGAAGGACAAGTGCACTGCCCTGACTTAGGCAGCTCTGGGCTCAGTAAATCTACTTATCACTATGCAAAGCTTGTTTCAGATCCAAAGCTACAATGACAGTGGCTCAGAGTTTTGTTTCAGTAGTATCCGGGCTTCCCAGTGCTCCACAAAGGTTCCACAAGAATAACTGCAACACTTTGAAGAGTGCATTTTACTCCCATGCCCTGCTACTGTAGATGTGAATCAAGCAATTTGTATAATAAATGAGAAAAATCTGCTATAAATACAATGCTCATTCTTCCGTAAGACTGTGAGCACCTAATTTACTTTCAAGGAAGTGGTAACCACACAAATGTATGAGAAATTACTCCATTCAAAAAGGCCACTAAGTCTCAGAAGTTTTTGTTATTGTCAAACCTTCTTGTGGATTTATGCTGCAAAACAAGAGAGAGAGGCTCTTGGGACAGGATTACTTCAGCTCACTGGGAATGAAGGGCTACTTCTGACATTCCTCCATTTTTTCCAAGACAAAAACTTGAATTGTAGAATTTTATCTTTGTTCATATTTAATTGAATGTCACCTTAAAACCATTTAAGGTTTCTGACCCACTTGCAGAAATTAAGACAATTGGGTCCCTTCTCATTTTCAGCATATTGATATAGCCACTCTACTCCTACTTGTTCATGTGCTGAAAAAGCTTTTCGCTGTGATACCAATTCTCTCTCCTCTTCTTTCTGTATATTTTACAGCTCAATAATATCTCTCTTATAATTTTGGCAAAAACAACCAAGCTCCTTCATTCTGCTTTCATAACTGCTCCATATGATACACCTGCCTGACACACTTAGTCATAAATATATGCAAACCAAAAGTAATCCTTTAGTGTAGCTAATAAAAACTTTAGAGAGTATTCCAGATACAGTGGCATAAATATCTTTCCCTCAGGATATTGCTTTTCATCAGCATCACACTGACAGCCCACAGCGATCAGATCATGTCAGAAGCCTTCACATCCATTATTACTGATAGTCTTCATTGCTTACATACATGAGCTTTATTATCTACGTACATGTCATAGTATTGAATTTCCTTTGATTTCTCCTACTATCTTCTGTTCCAACCACAAGTCCCAAACTCATAACTTTGATCTAGATCAGGGAGGACATGCAACTTGGCCTAAGAAAGCTTGACATGAGACAACTTCCTTCTACATGTATTTGTTTTCGAACAGTACCATAAACTGTTCATACAATAAACTACATCTGTATTCAATAAACTACCTCTGTATTTTGTTACATTTCAAGTCTTGGAGCATTTTCTTTGCCTACATGATTTTCTCCTCCTACTGCATCACAACAGAGATTAAAATATCAGCTGCTGGTTATTCTGCTCGCTATATGTTTTTTAGTATATTTAATATTTAATATATATTTCTTTTTTCGTTTCCTTACCTTTTTAAAATGCACATTAAACCAAAAGGTTTTAATTAGGTGTTAAGTACTTGCTATTTATTAACATTTGGATCAATTCCATTTATTAAAACAAGGCAACTCAGTGTCAATGGTTCTTAAAATACAGGTTCTGTAAATATTGTCCAAGTCTATTGTCCAGTGCTCACCAAACGACTTAAGGAGTAAAACCTGATAAAATGATTCGGGGGATCTTGAAACTTGGTTCACTTTCTGTGAATATTTAACAAAAATACTTCTTATCAAATATTTTGATAAAGAACATTAAGAAGTATTTGCTTTGTAGACTATTTAGACCTAATCTTGTCTTTTTTTATAAACTACTACAAAGTACATAAAATAATGTATAACTAAAAAATTATTAAAACGTCTCCAGAAACTGAGCTCAGGTAAGACTGCTTTGCCCAAGGAATAATGGAAAAATGGTCAGCCCAGGAATTTACAAGGATAAAGACTGTTTTATTCTTAGCAACAAATAATCAGGACAAAACACTGGAGGATTTCTTAAAAACTAAGGTACTGCAAAAAAATGTAAGAGACTATTTAAATATACAATTTTCTTTATACCATGTTAATAAAGAGAAGACCGTGCAAAATTACCCTCCTTGTCAGATCTCAAGGAAACTTCTTCACGTACAGTCAAAACATGACATTGCCTTTATTCAAAGGAATAAATATAAAGCAAATATCTCGGTAACTTCTAAGCAATTATAATCACTAAATTTGTTAAGATTACATACAGTATTTAGTAGTTATAAGAGACAAATTTCTTCAGTATATATCTCTAACTTAGTTGATATCCCTGTATCATATATCTGAATTTATCTGAACACGGATACACAAGGAGGACAAACATAGAATGACGAAGTTGTCAGTACCAAGTAAAATACATCCTAACAACATGGTATCTAAATGGGTCCAAGTAAACGTTTTCCATAGAAAACCCAACAAAAACAGACACCTTCTTTGTGCTACCCTTTAGAATCTTTATATGTCACAACCGGTTCTCTTAGATTGGTTTGCCTCAAAAACTTAGTCTGAATCAGAATTTCAGGACCTTGTACATGAGTTCAAGCTGAGGTGTTCCGAAGATAACACTTAAACTGAACAAAATCCAGATGAAAGAAAATACTGTATTGCTGAAACATTAGTGACCAGACCTAGATATAATAATCTGGTTTTATTACACAGTTCCTAAAGTAATTGTTCCTAGTAAAGTAATTGTTCCTAGTCTGATAATCTTTGCTGCTCTTAATCTTGACTATCCTTTCCATTTCTGAACATATGCCTTACCTTAAAAAACCTGACATAAAGAAAACAGCCAGTGCTAGTGAGCAAGAGACAGCTTCAAAACACAGCAGCACAGAAACCATCCAACAGTGTACGTGCCTATTCCACTAATTTGTAAATATAATGTCATATAGATGTGTAATAGAACAATTGCTGACATCATGACTAAGAATACAGGTCATACACAATAGATCTATTGGCTTCAAATAAATGATTCATTCCATTCTGATTGTTTTCAACCTAATTCAGAAAATTATACATTCATTACACACATACATTCAGTAACCCCCCCTTTTTTGGTAATCTTACCTATTTTTAGACAAACTATTATGTCACACTGTCACAAGGTAATACTCCCTCCTCTGAAATTGCCTGTTGCAACAGTTAAATATAAAGAGCTGGTTTAGTCATGTGGTTTAGTTCAAATTGCCCTTCTTCAGCTCAGCACAGGTTTTATTTCAGACTCCAATGACTCTTGGCCTGCAGATTCAAAATTACAGACAATCTTCTGGGTTTTCTTCCCCTAAAGTTTCATCTTTGCTCAAATAACAGTCAGAAAATCCACTGCACTTCCTGAACTCTCAGGAATTCTTTTCTTCCTGTGACCATGTCTAGAAGACTACAATAGGTACTTGCCTGTATCTTGTGCTATCTGTAAAGATTTCCTTACTATGGAGTCACCTTCCTGTGAGAGATGGGAGAAATGAAGCTCTGGACAAGTTTGCTCCCCAGATACAGCATGCCATGGCCAGATTATGTCTTCCTAGGATGTGGCAATCCTTGAAAATAAGGAAGGTCTTTCCAAATGTACGCCTTTGTCTCTAGAGGACTTTTGCTAAGGACACTGTCTTCATAGACCATATTTAAAAATCACAATTACCATCTATAACTACATTGAGATTAATTGCTTAGTTTACTCAGAATCATTCTTTCTTTGGCTCTGTAACTTATTAATTAATATTTTCTTGTAAATCATACCTCATAGCACAGGAGAAAGGGACGAGTGTTTAATTACATTTGTTACTTAAATGTAAGTGCAGCACTCATGTTAAACACAATCTTCAACTTAGTCTGGAAATTAAAGGAAAACATGCTAAGCCATTATTTTCAGAGCTGATTGTGGTTATATTGTGACTTCAGGCGTTGTAGACTTCTTCCCCGAAAAGGTCGTATCATTCTTCAGAAAAAATGAGCAAAAGCCCTGAGATTCCTTTTATTTCTTTGTATATCACTATTCTAAAGCAGGTCTGATGTGAGAAACTAGCCAAGGTTTCAGGACTCCAGTGGAGACATCCTCCAGTTAATCTGACCTCTTTTCCAACAGTAATAACTGAAAAAAACTTAAGAGCTCAGACATGCCCTTGATTTGTTTTAAAGGGCACATTCTGCTTTTGAAAACAACATCAGTTCAGATAACTCCAAAAGCTTTCTTCAATAACAGCATTCAAGGGAAAAAAAAAAAAAAAGCAGGAATTTTATACCTATAGTATTAACTCTTAAGTTTCCCTGGCTATTTTAAGAATCTTAATTCCACAGGACATGTAAAAATCAACGTTGGCTAACTGATGGAATTTCAAGTCTGGTCAGAAAAAGCAAACACTTTAGACTGTGATACCAAGCAGACTCTCACGGACACCAAAGCTTCCCATTCAAAGCACAGTCAACTACAGCAGCGTGCTAAGGATACTGTCTAAGCTGGGGTTTGAGTATTTGTGAAGACAAAGACTCCACAACCTCTCTGGACAATCTCTTCCAGTGTTTAACTACTCTCACTGTGAATAAGCTTACGCTTAAATAGAAATAGTTGTTTCCATTTGCAGAGGGTGCATGCTGTACTCTCCATGTAGGTGACTAATTAATGTGTTTAATAATTTTGGCCCCAGTATTGATAGCGGGATATCACTAAAGATTGGCTTCCAGATAAACTTCATCTTGCCAATGGCAACCCTTTCTGCCTGACAGTTCAGCCTACTCTCAGTCTATCTCACTGTTCACTTACCTAGCATATACTTCACCAGCTGCTGCCCACAAGGAAGTTACAAGAGACAGCACTGAAAGTATTGCTAAAGCCAAGATTGAAAATATCCACTACTCTTTCCTGATCCTTTCAGCAAGTCGTTTTATTATACAAGGCTGCTAATCTGGTCAAGTATGATACCTGCCATTCCTTTCTGTATTAGGATATTCTAAGTCCTGCCTTCAAATGCTACATGTGAGAGCCAATTGTAACATAAAACATCTACCACTCTTCTGGAGTCAGCTGGAAGAGTCCAAAAACTGAACTCTGTAATAATGTCTACTATGAGAAGAGCCTTCAGAAGTCTGCACTGAGAAAACTCAGTGTAGTGAGCACAACCCTACACATTGCTTTCCAGCACTTCTATCTGAAAGGATGCAGGCTGCTATCACAGACACGAAATAAGTACTTCATTTACACAGTTCTGTGCCAGTGGGTGACAGTTCAGATTATCCAGAAAATAAATATACTTTTAGCTTAAAAAGAGATAGCATCCTGTGATTCAGTTGTGCATAAGATCTACATAGCTAGCTGATAGCTGCCTTAATAATACATCAGAACAAAACAGCATTTCGGTGTTACATGTTCTCAAAGTGTCCAAAGAAACATTCAGAACTACATTAACTCAAATGCAAAACAGTCAAAAGTTAACTGACAGTTGACAGATTAACATAGTGAAATTATGATGGTAACTGAAGTGCTTGAGTCTAAACCAGAGTAAGGACACTAGACTGAAAAACAAGCAACCTATCTTAAAACAAAGGCATACAAAAATAATTAAAAATTTAAAAATTAAATGAGTAAAAGAGGTGCAACCTCTGCTATTCCTTTTGAGTCTTTACCAACTCTTTACCACGTCCAGCAGCCAAAATCACCAAGCCCACCTGCAATTTCTCTCTTTCTCACCTATGTCCTTTCATTTTCTGCACAAAGTACATGCCATGGTGCTCTCTGATGCACTTCTCAACAACTTTTCAATTTTACTAGTGGCGCATAGGCAGTTCTCTGTAGTCTTTGGTGTTGATCTTTCAGCTAAACTAATCCTTTGATTATCTCAGTGGCATCTGAGAACTGAATAAAAAATGCTGGTTATTTGAAATTTGGCTATAGAAAGTATATAAAAAAAAAAAACCCTCTGTCTAGTAGTTCACAGAATCACAGAATAGTTTGGGTTGGAAAGAACCTTAAGATCATCCAGTTCCAACCCCCCTCCATGGGCAGGGACACCTCACACTAAAACATGTCACCCATCCTTTCTAGTTTTTCAGAAAGGAAAATACAGTGCAAACCCCATGTCAGACATTTTAATGTAAATATGTTAAAGAACAGTGAAATTAACTCTCTTATCTTTGGCTAAGGATAACTTTTGGCAGTAAGATATCAGTAGACCTTTAAGCAGACAGGTATACATTCATATATAATCTGTAAATTCACATTCTAAACTCCAGAGTCTTTTTATGTCTTCTCAATTCAATATTAGAATTTCCAAATGCTAAAAACAATCTCACCCCTTTCATTCTTGATATAATTGTAATCATTTCTGAGGGGTCAAAATGCCTATCTGAAGAATATCTGCACTGATGCAATAAGGCTAACAGCTCTGCAGTATAATAAGCCTCCAATTTATTCACCTGCAAAAGCAATATGCTCAAAAGTACCTTAATCTAGTAACAAGCCTGAAAATGACAACTCTAAAAGTGGCTTAAACTTAGCAAAATATGCTTCCCAGTGTAAAAGACTTCTTTACTGCTGAAGTTCTGGTCAAATGCAAAGGAAAAAACCATCCATCTGCCCCTTCATTCATCTGATACACTTTCATACCTTTGGCTTTTGGCCTGGCAAACCAAGAAACTCTACTCCCATGTTCCAAATAGGTGCCCTAACTATCAGTTTGTGTTCAGTTTCTTCATTCTTGACCTCTATCTCCCATATAATAAACATAACTCCCTGGAAGAAAATCCAATTCAGACACATACAGCTGTTTTCAGGAGAAAACAACCTTATAGACCGTACATAACGTTGGACAGAAATACCATTTAACTCTCCTCTTGACACGAAAAGAGGAAGTAACACCCAGCAAGCTGTATCATTCTGGATGTGGCAGGAAAACATCTTTCTTGATTCAACTTTACTGTCCTATATATAGATGTCATTAATATATGACCATAAAATTGTCTACTTCCTTTTACATTTAGCCACAGAAATTTTTAATAAGCAATGCATCCACATACTAGATATTAAACTACACATTAGCTGCCAGATCTCACTAAGTTGTGCAAAGTTATTTTAGCTACTTATCAAGGTGATATGCTATCTGCTGCAATCTCATTTTTATCAAAGCACTGTACAAAGCAAAACCTCTCATGCAAAATTCATGGAAGGACCTTGTCATTGCCCCTAATCAAAAGTGAGCAAATAAATGCTGCCATAAAAATCCATCTCTTTCCTCCTATGTCCATAAATAAGGAACTTAGGCTTCAAGCTGAATCTTCAGAAATCAAGCTCATCATTCTCTTACTGACACACACTACTTAAATGACAAATATACGTGAATAAACCTTTGCCTGCCCTCTTTATTTAATATTGCATTTACACTACTTACAACTAAACTGCATTTTCTGGAGACAAAAAATAAATAGAGCTGCTGCCATACAGGTTCTCAGCTCTTGTATCTTCTGTGTTCTTAATTTTCTTCCCCTTTTTGCTGTGCTGCTCTCTTGAAATAGTAGTATGAATTAATGTTCTAGTCCAGCCACTGTGTTCATTTAAGAAGCCTTACATGGGTAAAAAGAAACATGCTATGGACACTGATAGTTACCCTCACAGCATAGCCCAGATGAATAGAAATAAATAAATTACAAGGATAAATCTCCTTGTGACTAAATCAAACACACACAATTTGGCCCAAGGATCAGTGTCACATCACATAGCAAGAGAAACAGGCTTAATTAACTGCCTGAACTCAAGCACCAATTCATGTTACTTTAGCTTTGTCCCATAAAGACAAGTTCAAAATACTTCAAGATGGATGTCCTGAAGGGACAAAAAAGTATTCAAAAGAAATGACAGTCCTCTGCACGCTCTCACCATCACAGGACATGGCATTGCACACCGCATGTCAATTCCATGTTAACTGTTTAGCAAAAAGCTCATTCTCTAAATAAGACTGAAATTCAAAGCATTCTTATGGAACAATACATCAGTGAGCACTAATGACTAATACATATTTGGTGGAGAGTAGTTCATATCTGCACTGAATTCATATCTGCTGCTGCTGTTTATTTTAAAATCCATCAACATTGTCAAATACTGGAAATGGTAGACCACCGGAAAAGCATACCAATCCAAAGCAGCTATTAAAACTTGAGATGACTCCCAGTCTGCTTTAGACAGCTTCTTATGCAGGTCTGACTTGATTTTCTCTTAGTCTGGAGCATTTCTAATGTTCCCTGCTGGAAATCATTTATCAGTTTAATGACTGCATTCAAGGAAGGCTAACCATAGGGGTGGAGGAGGGATGATACTATTCCTTTGTTACTCACATAGTATTAACTACCCATCTTTCAGTAAATCTGACAGACTCCAAACATCAAATTAACTGCAAGGAAAACCTCATTTTGAGCTGTGCTTTCCCACACATTTCAAACAGCCTGTGAAATGCCTTAGATTTTATGTCCAAATCCATTAAACATGCTGGAAAAAAAGGTATAGAGAAGTCATGGTTGAATATGTGCTCACAGAAACCTTCCATACTTTGTTAACTTCATAGCTAAATTGATCCATGGGGTACAAAGCAAAGCACTGAGCATACTAAATAGCACTGCATGGCATGAAGTGAAGAGCAAACCAAGTGAAATATGAATATTCAAAAGAACCTAACTATGTAAACTGGCTTCCTCAGAAGAACGTAACCATGTAAACTGGTTTCCTACCTAGCCCTAGTATACAAGCACGAACACAAATGTAGGCCAATTAAAGATTCCTCATGGAAAGTCAACAGATATTCCAAAGAATGATGTTTCAGAGCAATGGAGAAATGTGATCATTTACTTAAGAAGGCTGTGCTTTACTAACTGGTTGTGTAAATGCCTGTCACAGGCAGGAACACATATAGTGTATCATTAAGTATTCAAATACTGCAGTTCTCTAAGATGCAGCACAGTAACAGGCTTCAGCTTGAAACCCAGAGAAGCTTAATTTGTGCTCTCTTGATAAAGCACTATCAAGAACTATGTAGAAGTCAGTAGGAGGAGGTTAATGGCAGTGAACTAGAATAAAACTAAATGTCACTACATCTTACTTTTCTTTCAAACTTTCTAAGTAGATAAGACATGTTCAGGAAGCTGCAAAATGTGCCCTTTGCTTACAAGAAAAAGGTCAGTTCTGTGCTAACAAATTGTAATAGGTTAGTCATAAATGATCATATCAGCAGCTGAAATACGGCACCTCACATGTAATTTAAATATTGTTACAACTACTTACATCACAGAGCAGCATATTTTGCATGGTGCAAACTCCTGCATGCATTAAAGTAATGCAATTCAAGAAAATATGAACATAAGATCATAAAAAAGAAGATATTACAAATTTCACAGCAGTGAAACATGCCTACATAACCAATAGTACCGGTGCCTCTGGCATTAAAGACCAGTACAAGAAATCCTTAAACATATTGTGTGTAGTGATTCTGTGTTGCTTTGACAGACCAACTTCATGAACAATCAGTTCTACTGGTTTCAAAGGGAGGAGCAAGCAGAGGTTATGCAGCTCCTTACATGCATCACCCAGTAAGAGCTGAAGTTCACTTTACGCAACTCATAGCAGGTGGTTTTATACAGAAGAGCACAGAATAGAGCAGCAGGCTATGACCTTCCACTTCTCTCTCAAGAAATAAAAAATAAGCAACAAAGCCAATCTTGCATAGAAAAAAATCCAATCCCACAAATGCAATATTGCAATAGCTCTGTTACGATAAAAAAAAACAGTTCTCGTCATAAAACCAGATAAGGCTTTGTTATGCACCTATTATTGAGAGTATTATTACTCAAAAAAGTTTTCATCAGTTATATGGTTAGTTCAGTATTTCCTCGTGTTCTGGTGTCCTGTTAGATCCTTAAGACCATGTGTCCCATTCGAAGAAGGTTCAAATTACAGAGCGAAGCCTTGGTCAAGTAAACTGTCGTGAATTGCCAAAGTTAATGCTCAGTTCAGAATATTCTTGGAGATATTTCACAACCATTACTTAAACTGGTATGGCACTTAACACACTCAACAGAAAAAGGCTAATTCTTCATATTGCTTTAATTCATAGCCACTGAAGGCCATTCAGTAAGTTTGTGGGTTTCTTTTTCTTTGAACACTACTGAGTCGTGTATTTCAAAGCTGACAGACCACTTGAGAGATCGAATGGATACACAGAATACTAATGTTGATGAGGCAAGAACACATGTATTCAGCTCTGACAAACATTTATAGGCAGTACAGAAAAATTGACTCATGCTGAAAGTTTGCAAAATGCAGCGGAAAAAAAGACAGTCAGTGAGCAGAAATGCTATTACTACCAAAATAGGTCCACTCTCCACCCAAAGTGAAACACTTTGCTCTCAAATACCCTTTCAAAATGGCATTTCTAGTGTAGCTATTACATAGTGGTCTCTTCTAATACCATCACTCCCAGGTGTAACAAGCCATTTATCTACTAATGACTTGAAAGAGATGATACAAAACAACTAAGAAGGTTATGGTTCTTGTGTCCTCTTTGGAAATTTAACTTGCATATCCTGTAGGTCAAAGCCCATTTGGATTAAACAGAAAATATTGAGTTTAACTTTACATAATAAGGATAAAGGAGGATCATTTATATCACTCACAGCATTTAGTATGAAGCAAATTCTTCACAATTCATAGGAAATACGTTCTTACAAAAAGGCATAAATTCTGTTCACTAATAAAACTGATGAGGCACATGTGCCATCTATTTCACTTCTGGGGCTATTAAAGGAGAGACTAAAGAAAGAAATGGCACACATGAAACTTCTGCTGCTATTTCAGGTCACTTTGTAATTTTTAGCTTTATTTATATGAATGGTGAAAGACTGAGTTGCAGTATGGCCAATGAAATGCTCAATTTCTTTTTAGCTAAACCAGGTTCTGAATGACTCAGATTTTAAGTACTTGCTCAAAAAGTCTTAGCACTAAATCTTCTTTTATTTCTTAAGGTTCTATTCCTTTAGTCTCTCTTTATCCTAGAAGTTAGTTTTCACACAGTAATACCACATAAAGGCAGTACTAGTCCTAATATCTATACATTTAATGATACTTTCTCACTTAAATTTGTAATTTTTAAGGATATGTTTAGTAGTCACCCTGTGATTTTGTAGTGAAATGAGCTCCCCGATCCCCTCCTTTTGAAAACCATCCTTCACTTGAAAAGAACTTGTGGGTAATCCATCTGTGATGCTTACTCTTCAGGAAATATAAGGCTGCAAGTGCCCCATTAGTACTTCACATTAAGATTTATCCCACAACAATTTCACATGTGTTTTTGCATGACAAGCTGGCTTATCCATGGAGCCATTCAAACTGCCTCAATTTTCTGTATTGTCCTTTCATAAACACAGCCTATATTCTAGAACAGAGCCCTAAGTTGTACAGGCCTGCCTACATCTTTTTCTGAACCCTCCACAGAGCACTTGGGACTAGAAATGAAGCAAAGGCTATCTCAAGGTGGTCAGCTTTGTAAGGAACATTGCCCATTGCTTTTTTTTTCCTACTTAAATCATTTAATCCTACTAATCTCTATTACATACTCTGGGTTTGTTGGTTTTTTTTCCTGTGAGTAAACTGATGCTTCTGCCCCTGCCAAGGCACTTTCTGTTCTCTCCCACTTATTGTTTGCTCTGTACTTTAGATTTAAGCATTAGAGCAATGTTTGCAGTAACATTCTGTGGGGTTTGATGACTAATCTAACCTGGAAATTTAAAAAGCAATTTCAACTTTGTAATGAAGTTTTAGGATAATTTCCTTGTGACAGTGATGACTTTGTGATGGAATTTGAAAACATGCTAAAAGGACCACATGACAGAACTGACCATAACAGCAATGAACTGAAACAGGAGGGATTTCCATTATCCCCAACATTTCTACACAATCCCAGAAAACAAATGCCTTATTTTTAATAAAATCAAGCATCTATGACTTTAAAACTTGCTTTGCAAAAGTATTTTCCAACTACTAAATGGAGATTGTGACATGAATTAAAGATGGCTTATTGTTTTTCAATTAGAGTTAGTGTACACAGGTTTTATCCTCTGAGGTGGCTGAAATCACAGAATGCAATTTCTTCACAATGAGGTCAAATAAAGTTCCTCTTGCTCATCCTCCGCCTCTCCACACATACAAACACAAGTGAAGTCACTAGATATAATGCCAAATGGCTGTGAAGCTTACAAAGCTATGTTTATCAAGACACAGTCAAGACTTCCTAATGGATTTTCTTGCCAGAAGACACTTCATCATCTTTAGAAATTTATTTTCAGTAGGCTAAATTTAATTTGTTGCAGACAAGATTAAAAGGTCATAAACAAAACATTGTCATTCAGTTTGCCCTTTAAAGTCATTTCAAAATATGATGTATGATCCGCTTAATTATGTTAGAATTTGGTGTGACTGTATAACTTCTCCAAGATAAGCCTGTTTAACATGGTAAGCATCACTGATCCACTGAAAACATGCATCACTGTCACAGGGAGATGTCTAACTGTGCACAACTAACAGCATACCGGTAAATCACTCTGATCTAGGTATGCTAAACATTCCAATAGCAATTCTGCATCATAAAACAGGAAGAATTAGGAAGTACAAGCACAAAGTCTTATTGACATAGTGTGCAGAAGGGAAACAGATACAAAAAGACCACTTTTTTCCTCCACACAACCATTTTGGCACCTATCTGCTGTCAGTGCACTGACAAAGGTTTGAAAAGCAAGTGAGTTGCCAGAAGAAAAGCCCAGAGACAAAAATGCTATTTCCTGGTCTGGAAAATGGAAGAACAGAGAACGGAAACCAAGTAACTGCTCAGTACATGAACCAGATTTTTCCCCTCAAAGTTTTCCTCTCCTAATACATAATTGTGGAAACAAAAGGTGTACCGCTACGTTTTTCACACAATCCTATTAATATGGTGAATGTGCTAACATATATCCAAGACTCAGAAGACAAAAGAGATAGCTATACTGCAAGAAATATAGTTTTGTTACAAAGCTCTAAAACTAAATGTAGAAATAAGTCCAGTAATTCTTCTCTGCACCTACTGTACGTTACTTGCAAATCATAGAATCATAGAATCATAGAATCATAGAATCATAGAATCATAGAATCATAGAATCATAGAATAGTTAGGGTTGGAAAGGACCTGAAGATCATCTAGTTCCAACCCCCCTGCCATGGGCAGGGACACCTCACACTAAACCATCCCACACAAGGCTTCATCCAACCTGGCCTTGAACACCTAGGCGCTCCATAGATATGTTTTTACTTCAAGTAATGAAAATAATTTGACTTATGGAATAAGTCAAGCACATCAGCTAAATTCCTGTTCAGAATTCTTGTAGGACCACAGACAACCTTGGCTCTGTAATACAGGAGCATCTGGGTACCTCTCTCAGTCACATATTGTAGCCTTAGTGGTTGGAGAAGGTCACATTAGTATTGGACATGAATAAAGTGTTGATTAACAAAACACAGAAAATAATAAGGTGCAAAGTAGCACCACAACTTTCCTTCCAAATTAAACAGGAGTCCAGCCAAATTTCTTAGGTTTAGAAACACAAATCATCAAGCAAACCTGCATGGTCAAGCACACACAGCAATACTGATGTGTTGTGCTTGAGTCTGCCTTCTCCAAAAAACTCTGAGTACCTGGGGTTCTTGAAAGATGAACTTAATGAACTAACCATGTTCTATATCATGTTGTTCAGGCTGTGTGAAGAGTCACACAGTTTGGTCAGGACAGCCAAGATGCCCTAAAGATAAAATAGTTATGATGTTATTTTTACCAAACTATTTTCTTGGAAATACTATTTCACTGATTCTTTTTATTATTCCATTTTCTCTTTTGGTGGAGCAGTGAAGAACAGTTAAGTCGGGTACCCATTAGGTGACCTGATGCAATCACTCGAAGTTAAAATTTGGTCATCTTGTTCTTTCAGGACTTAGCTCAAAATTCAAAACCTATCCTTTAGTAGGATTGTCACACTGGATTTCAGTTTGTTTCTGTGGGTTTTTTGCATGCAAAGCAATGAGCAAGCATGCATTTTTTTATATAAATTCCCTAGATATGATCACTCCTTCTCCCCCTCACAGCCTTTATAATCTGTTTTGGATGCTTAGTAGATGCTGATTAACAGCTCTGTTTGACAGTGTAACACTGTCAAACTGATTTCAGGTGGGGCCTTTTCTGTCCTTGTCACCCTTTACCCTCTGAAGAGTACACAAACTGCTTTATTGCAGGTCGATCCCAATACGTGGTTACTATTTAAGCAAAGTCCTCAGGAGTACTTAAGGCTTTTTGAAGTAATGCTCTGATATTCTATTTCACATGTAACCTTTAATTATAAAATGATAGGGACAAAGTGGTTTAGTCCCTTATTGTGATATGATAAGGATTTAAATGAGTTCAGGTAGCAGTTTGTTGCAAAGTGGTTACACAAATGGTAAGAGTAATTGTCAGAAATGACCACTGGTTCTCACTACTCAATGGATTTGAAATCATCTTATTAAACATAAAATATTCATCTTTGCCCTGACATTTAAGAAGCAGGAGGCACTTCTTGACCTGAGATAATTTTCTGTTCCACTGACATTATCTCCTAATTTTTATTGTTCTGAAATAGTGATTATTCTCAAAATTAATCTATCCATAGTGTCATTCTGAATATCTGTGTCCAAATCCACAATTACAGAAGACTTGATTTTGTTGCTGTTCTTTTACAGCCTGCGTAGCCCAGAGAAGAGACAAAAAGATGGGTGATGGATTTTGTTTGTGGGTTTTTGGTGTTTTGTTAGGGTTTTTTTGGTTGTGGCTATTGCTTTTTTATTTTAAAAAGGACATCATTAGAATATTTTAAGTTTTTCAGTATGAATCAACAATATACCTTTAAATGGGCAAAACTGCAGAAAAACTACCATCAATCTTAGGCAGCTAGACATCACGCAAGGGCTTTGGAGTTTCTTCAAATACTAATACACTTTACAGATAAGGTCTGACTTCAGCTTGATTAAAAGCCAAAACTACTCTTTCTTCCTGAAGGGGTAGCTGTGCTGCTTGGCCTGCCAGGCTACAATGGGGTTTTAAGTGTTTATCATTTTAACTAAAAACATGTGCAATGCCATCTGGTCACTCAGAATTGTCACCGGATCAAGAACATGCCAGAGTACGCACAAGCCCTAATAAGGCTAAACAGATTTCACTAGAGCAAGCGAGAGAGAATTAGGTATGTGTATTGACATGGGTGGGCCATTGCTTTGCATGGAAGAACCTGACAAGGTAACATTTGAAAGGAACACCTGCCCAAGTGTAGAACACAATTCACCGGGTTATTTGCAACATGTTCAGATGTTTTCAGTAGTTAAACACAGTAAGGGGAAAATCAGATGCTGGTTACAGGGATTGCATTGAGCCAATGCTGTCCCCGCAATCAAACCCCTACCGACACAGATCACGCTGGCTGGTGCGGAGAGATGTCAGCCATCTGAACACACACATTTCCTGCAAGATCCAACCAAACTATTGTGCTGCTACTGTGTAAAGTCATTTACCTGTAATTTCTTACAGAAAATGAGACTATGATAATCTTATTCAGAAGATACAATAATAAAGACTAAAATATCAAAGACTTCATCTCTCCATGAAGAATGTGAAAGAGAATGCTGGCTTCATCACAAAGGATAAACTCTGCCTGTACAGCACCAACTACATCCCAGAGTACTCACCTGTAAATCCATTTTCACTGCACTAAAACATTTGCCAAGGTGGCCAATATAAATAATATGTGAAAGGGTGTATTTCTCAGTAAAACAAATATGGTTAATGCAGCTATATAATTCACTGTATAAGATATTTAAAACACTTCATTGAGGAAAAAAGCCAAAAATAATTCTTAAAATTATTTTTCTCTTTTACCAAGTTAACTTGCATATATGTTAACATATATGTATGTAACATATATATGTATGTATGTAACATATATATAACATATATGTTAACATACATCTTGAATGTGCAACTCCAAATAAACTCACAGTAGCATGCTTATTCAATGTATGTAATTTCAAAGGCATTTACATTACTTTAACAACAGCATTGTAATGTTACCTTCATAGAACTAGGCACACAAATATCTACCTCACATCTCTAGAACTCTAAAAAAGTCATGTTAAGAATTGTCTCATAAAGATATCACAAATAATCTTTCTTTATGCTTATAAATACCATAGCCCAGTTCAAACACATACAAGTACCTCAAGATTAGATAGGAGAAACAAGAAAACACCCACTATGAAAGCTGACCAACCATTTGATATACCTTTCACTTCATGAAAGGTCCTTAATCACTTTCTAATTTTATCCAAACCTAAAAATAGTTTTCTGAGTCACAAGGTCACAAAAATCAATACTTCAAAATGCCCAAATTAATCTTAAAACTAGCTAGGCAGCCTACACACCAGTAGTGAAAGAGATATGAAAACCCTATGTTTCCTAAGCTCACTAGCATGGGAAGCTATTCACCTCTCATTTGGTATCTTACATACCAAATTATTCCTGTAGGACAGAATACTAAATAAGGTTCACTTCTTCTACGGGCAACACTTTTCTTAAATCCTTTCATGAGGAAAACACATTCCTGTGGCATCAATCTGACATAATTCATTGCCATCATTACACAAGCCTATTCCCTGTTACATTAAAACTGGTGAAAGAATAATTTAGTCTACAAAACTGTTTTTTTCCAGTCGAATTGTGTTTGGTATTTTCTGTGTGTGACTGCAGAACAGATGCCTCACACCACTGCTGCTTTGTGCCCGCTCCTCCACCATGTGGTATTCCTTAAACAACCTGCTGAGAGCCCAGTCAGCCAGGCGGGATCAGCAGAAAAATGGGAACTTCATGAATAAACATTTGCTTAAAAATCACATTATTGCATCTTTTTCTACTATGGTTGCTCCACATCTGTAAATTGAGCTAGTAGCAAGCAAAGCCTACCGCTTCCCCTGGCACAGAGATTTATGTCTTTATACACAGACCCACAATATGCATTTATATAACAGCAGTCTCCAAGCTCACAAACTTCCTATAGAGATCATGATTTCATCCCTTTGGGTGTTCCAATCATCCTCCATTTTTTACCAAGATAAAGCAAAGGAAAGAATGAATAAGAAAGTAGGATAAAGAGTAAGAAAAAGACTCATTTTCAACATTTGGATGTGTTTCTTCTCAGTGTAGGTTCCCAAGCACAAAGAGGTACAGACTTAGGTGCAGAAGGACAGCATGTCCTGAAAGATTAATCAGTTTTCAGAAATTATTACTGATTGCAGATATCCAATTGGAAACACATTTAAATGGTCACATTTTACTATGTGAAGAATGTGTCGTGAGAAATAGGGGCTACTTTAATATTTAAACAGACATTCAAGAGTACTGGACACTTCAAAAGCAGAGTCTTAGGCTTTAATACTTAACAAAGAAACATGCAAAAAACATGGAATAATGTTTCCTTCTCCAGCTCTCCTCCAACTTTTTCCTTTCTCTTGCTATTCCTAAACACTCTGCATGCGTCATAGAGAAAAAAAGAATACCAGGAAAAAAAGCCATTAGCAAAGCAGTTATCCTAGAACATCTCCTGAAACAAGCCCAGGGGTATCCTGGCCTGATTCTAGAAATAAATGTGCAATTTTCTTTTGTTTTCTTCTCAAACAACTGCCTACCACAACTGCCCCCACACTAGAAGTCTTTCCTGAATTAAGTTGCTCTTCTCTCATCCTCGTAAAAAGAAAAATTGCCAAGAAAGACTGTGAATGTCTACAGCATGCAGGAAGTCTCTGCATGCTATGCTAATTACAATGCTCATTTTTAAGTCATTTTTAGCAGTCAGTATTCATTCAGCACTGATGTACTATTTTAATAGTTAAAATACTCCATGTTTATATACTAGCTTTACTGTTGTTGGGGTTTTTTACCTATTTTTATTTTCCTATGTGAATCCTTCTTTCTTACCTCCTGTAACAGGAAATACCAAGTCACTCTACTTGGGATTTCCAAATAAGGAGTATTAAAAACTAAGCCCAATATGAATTCTGACTGGGATTATTAGATGACATGATAGGAGATTTACTAACCAGCTATCTAAATCTAGCTCACATCTTCCCTACTCTAAGAAATATCTTGCCATCATCTCCCAAAGAACAAACTACAGGTATAAATAGTATGTTCTCCATACTTTTTGATTAAAAAATATTCAATTTAATGCATCAGTGATTAAAAAGCTACTAACAACATGCCGATCATGAAGCAAGATGTAAAGTAAAACAGCACTGGAAATTATACTAGATGCATATTATATCTCTTAAAGGGATGATTTAAAAATGAAAAAGAAGATGACCAAACAGAGAGTCAGGGAAGGTGAAGATACAAATGACTGACTTCTGCTTAGTGAACAGCACATACACCAGAATGGATTAGCTCTGCCTTTCTCCATTTCAAAATATAAGCTTTATTCTTGTTGCCAACTCTTCCTAGTCTTTGAAGTCCATCCCTGACCAAACTGTTGAAAGTAGACACATCATAAAAACCAGAGAAATTCCTAAACTCAATGTTATTTAACACATGCAGTGAATGACAAAGCTCCAGGATCTGAAAAAGCACACAAGGACAGCTTACCAGAAACCCAAGATTTCTTGAAATGAAGCAGACAATTTTATCGTGCCTTCAAGTATGACTGTAGGAAAGAATATTGTGGAGGCTAGAGTCACACCAAATTATCTTCATAACCATTTCATTCTTACAATTTAGTATGGTCCATAAAAATAACTAGAATATAAGGATTTTTAACATTGTGGTTGCCCAATATTTCTTTCTGCTGTTAAATCAAACTGTTGATATGTATTTGTGCGTCATTCACTACAATCATTTAAAAATGCAAAGGAAGAGGCACACAGCTTCACATAGAAGGGGAGGAAAAGATTCATAGAACTGAAACCTTTGAAAAAGACCACATCCATATTAGTGAGATTCAATATTTGAATTATAAATAGTGGGAAAATATAATTTATGCTTATTACTGGAAGATGTTTTCAGAACATCTTTATCTGAAGCGTCAGATACTGAACATTAGGAAAAGAGGGTTTTCTTGATTAGTTTCATCTCAAATGCATTCCAGACGGAAGCACAAACATTTATCCATCACCAGAAAGAGACTGAGTGGTTCTGATATAAAGAAGCTTTTTATCTACTGCCTTGAATTAACTGAGTTCATCTGCCATTTTTTTACTGTGTGAAAAATTAAATGGATTCAATGAAGCCATGTGTGACTTCTGTCAGGATTTTATAGTGTCTTTATTTTGGATTCAACCCTCTCCTTCAAATCTTGTAGGCCTTGGATCTTCCATTAAGAAATACTTGAATCTCCCATTAAGAAATACTTCCAGTCAAAGAAACAAATATCACCAAAGGCTTTGGGGATCAAGAAATGTTGTTTTGTGCAAAGCAAAACAGCAAGAGAAGTAGTCTTGAGAACTTTCCCTACCAATTTTGACACAGGACTTAAAGAACCTGCAAAGAAACTAAGTTCTTGGGATTGGAATTTCAGTGACTTCAATTAAAATACTTACATTTAATTACCCTCATGGAAAGTAAATAAAATAAAATCCAACTGATATTTCCATAATAGCAAAGATGAGATGGCTAACGTATGTCCTCTACCCCAGTGAACATTTTCTCCTGTATAATAAACACTGGGGCATCTAGGCATGAAAGGACTTACCCATGCAACACTACCTAATACATGTGGTTAAAAATGAAAATATCATATGTACTGGTATAAACTGCTCTTCTTGTATTCAGAAATAATTGATGAACACCAACTCATTCACACTTTTTTTTCAGATAGGTATCAGTTATCTTTAATGTATCTAGAAGATAAGGAAATCAAGAAATACTAGTGATCTATATGCATGGCAGGAGACAAACAAAACAAATTCACATTGTGAATGTAAATAATTTTTTTTCCTCTTACAAGATATCCAAGGATAGATGACAATTCAAGACCTCCAACAGACTTCAAGTGATTGTCTTGATCCACATTATAAAGAGATATGAGAGATGCTAATGAGCTGGACGGTCTTCCCAGGACTGCTCAGTTCCTGAGGTAATTCCTGAAGGAGATAGACATCTTTCAGGAGGACACAGTGTGAATTTCTAAAGATACAGATGAACACACTTTTGATCTTTTGATACCTTTAAGAATTGCAATCCTGAAGTCCCAGACACCCCAAGAAGTGCATTTTCATCTTTTATGGCCAGCAGTGCAACATGAAAAATAGATTCTTATCACTACTTCAGCTGGTGAGAGAACACTGCATCCTTAACACTGTAAGAAATCCTTTAGAAAGTTTATACTGAGGAATCCAGTAACTCTGTCTAAAGAAGTTTGCCCTTTATATCTTGCAGGCTAATACCACTGGCTGAGATATTTTTATGGCATCTTTTTTGTAAGGTTACTGTACTTATTTTTCTAGCTCACAATTCAGTGTTTAGAACTTTCTTTTTACAAAGGTTATCCCAAATCCATTTCCACACCCTTATTAACTAGAAAGGTTAAGGTCAAATTCTGTCTCTCTCTGCTATGATGCAAAGGAAAGTCAGACTGATTTTACTATGTTTTTACTAGACATCCCCACTATTTCGGGCTCCCTCCAATAGGAGGGACTAAGAGAGAACAGAAAATTTACCATAACCACAAAGCTTCTCACTGTGATGAGGTCTCATTTTTTTCTCTTGAGAAATGAGATATCTTTCTAAAGAACTCAGTGCTCCTCAGTATTGCTCCTTGAAATCCCGAGTCACAGCCTCACTATTAGACTGGCCTCTAGTCATTATCTTACCAAGTAATATAATCGTATGACTGTCTGCTTTGGAGCACTTCTGAGCATACCTAGAAGCTCCTGAATAAATGGAAGAGCTAGAGACAAACCAGCTTCCCAGCACACAATGCACCATGTCATACAGCAGCACCACTGATCCACTTGGAAACGACAGGGGAGTTCACATATATCTCATTCTGAAAACACACCACCCCACACAAAAGACGTCATGCTGCTCCCAAGGCACCACACTATTCCCTAACAAAACAGAGCTCTGGTTAAGCTCTAAACCTGCCACTTCACTGCCACTACAAAATCCACTTCTTTAGCACAACATAGTTTAGTAAATGCAAGTTCCTACAGCAACTACATAAGTTTCTATTTCATTTACTAACCAAGCAGTAAGACTGGTCCAGCAAATAGGTATTGCTACACATACATGAGAAATTCAGTGAAGTGTAACACCTCTCCCTGGGATGGGATTGTTGCATGGAGTGTGTTAAGCACTGTTGGTATCTATATCCTGAGGACATAAAGTTCTTGAAAGAATAAAAGAAAGCTATTTTCCAAGGAAAGCTTTAGAAGTACAGCTTCCAAGACCCAAGGTTCTGTTAAAATACATACAATGGTAGAAGCTCCCTGCGGTGGTTACTTTCTTTGCTCCTTTTATTACATTCTTTTTAAAATCTTCCTATAGAATTCAGGTTTGGCTGATACACTGGAGCAGAATTCATAGTTTGGGAGTTCCAGGCTGGGAGGAAGGTTATCAAATTGTCATTGATCAGTTTACTTGCTCATCTACCTTTCCACTCCAAAATTTTTTGTGCTCAGCAGCAGGGAAAGAATGGAGTCAGAGGAGATACAGGGAGATAGGGGCACCAACCCCATTGGTGAATAGCAAAGGGAAACATTAGCTTCAGCAGCAGAAGAAATAGAGGTCACGAAAGAACAGCAAAACACAGGCACAACAGCAAGACAATCCCTCAGAACTCCAGCAGGAAAAAAATTGCTACGAAGGAGAGGAGAAGCTCAAGGGCAATGAGGTGAAACTCAGAGGAAGTGGAACAAACAGAGATGGATAACACAGAGGTAAAGAATCAAGGGAGTTGGAAAAAGACATACATAACACATCTGCCTTTACTGCAAAGATGTGACTTCAACTCATGAGAAAATGCCCATGTTTCTACAGACAGCCCATTTCAGGTACTGTGAAGGCCACATTGAATATATATGCCTAAAAATAATGCATGCCACAGCACAATGATGCAATAAATAAAGATTTAGGGACAGATCAAGAATGTCATGTAAATGACTGCAAGCACTAGCCTAAAAGCATTTTAAGTTTGTTCAAAATGGTGAAGACTAGTTTTATTACATCAGCTGCTCTATCAGTCTGTCTGCTCTACTCTCATTCTATCCCCATTTATTTCTCCTTCCACATTCAACACAGAAGTTATAAACCACCATGAATCCGCATCATATGGTCTAGATAACCAAACAGAAATGATACCACGTATTCATATATAGCATATATAGTCTGCATCAAATCTGTACTGCCTGAGAATCTAACAGTGCACAGTCTAAACATTAAGAAATTTTGGCCCAAGTTCAGTGCTACAGAATGGCAGTTCTATTAACAGTGTTGGCTTGTTCAGCTTTTGTTAGAAATAACAAAGAAACCAACATGACACTGTCCAAAAGACATGCTTGTATTGACGTTTTTTCCTATAGACCAGATACACATAAACATATACTGAAGTTAAATAAACAAGCCTCATTTATATACATATATATATATACACATACACACACACACACACACGTAAGCATATAAAAACTTGATTATCAATTTTGTTAAACCTCTTAAGAGGAGCTTGAGTTTTAGGCAGATAGTTCTACCTTTCAGAAACACTTCAGAAATGAGAGGGTTCTTTCTGGTGAGAACCTAGGCCAGCAATTGTGCCTAAAGTGTTTAAAAACCCCTAAACAAATCTACTGCCAATTCATTTCTAAGTTTAATTTATATGTACCTTCCAAACCAGAACACATATTCTGCCTGCAGTACTTCACATTTAAACTTCAAGGTGAAGAGGGTGTCAACACTACAGTATTACTTGCCCCTACATACCATGTGAAGATTTCAAGAGTTAAGGTTTTGTTAATCTTAACTAACAGGCTTGTAGGACTACAAAACATAATAAAGCACCCAATGTCCTGTTACTTCTTACAGAGGATGATCCGTACCAGCAGAACTGCCTGATAAGGATGCTGGGGAGACATTCTTCATTAGGGACTGAGAGACAGGAACAAGGGGTAACAGGTTCAAACTTCAACAGGGGAAGTTTAGATTGGATATAAGAAGAAACTCTTTCCTGTTAGGGTGGTGAGGCACTGGAATGGTTTGCCCAAGGAAATTGTGAATGCTCCATTCCTGGCGGTGCTCAAGATGAGGCTGGACAAAGCCTCAGGTGGGATGGTTTAGCGTGAGGTGTCCCTGCCCATGGCAGGGGGGTTGGAACTTGATGATCTTAAGGTCCTTCCCAACCTGAACTATTCTGTGATTCTATATAAAAATTACCCATATCTCAAGTATTAAAGAACCAAACAGATGGTTTAAAACTGCAGTATTTTCTCAGTTTTTTTATTAATGACCAGAACAAAAAGACATCCTTATGGCATTTGGAATTATTTTACATGTAAAATAATATATGCCATACAGCTATATTCGGTTTTAGTGACCGTGTAATTAGTAAATAAAATTCCTATTAGAGACATTTTCCTTCATGTTTTCAAAACAAAGACAAGAGGGTGATGTGTTCTTTCGCCATTCAGAATTCACCTAGCATACAGGACCATGGAGAAATAAGCCATGAATGGTTATTATACTAAAATCATATTCTCAAATCTATACACACACATTATCCATCAAACTACTTAGGAAGAGAAAAAATAAATGATTAACGGTGTGAACTAAGACACCCTGAAGATAGTAACTGTTAGCCTTCAGGAAAAATTAGGGAGTGAATCCAATGGGTTACACTTGCCTGTGCCTGTATGACAATTTGTGTGGAACCTTTCAAGCTGGTAAAATAGTTTGGAAGTAGAACTTGCCTCATCCCTCTTGCTAAGGCTCATGTAGGCAGGTTTACAGGGAGATGACTTCAGTTCCTACCCATTATGCATGTATATACTAAGGCATATTATTTACCAGGTTCAAAAAAATCCTAAATTCAGAGTTGTGTATCACGCACACTACTCCCTTACGTCTCCACCATAGAATAGACATAGAAAGATACAGTGCAAACTTGAAGATAATTTCAGTAATGAAACATTAGCCTTTGCTGCCTGATAATTAACACCACAGTGTCTGATTCAACAAAGATAGAATTACGATTTCCAGTGCAAGCTTTTATATTAGTGATACTTTGGGATTATCAGACTCCGTAGTGCTTTCTAATTGGATTGACATTGTTTCAAAAGAAGTTGTCTCATTTCATCTTTGCTCTTAGTATCTGATTAAGCTCTTTGACCAGGGTTTTTTTTTTCGAAACATTTGAAATACCTTCCTGGAAAACATGACTTTAGCAATGCCCAGTGCCATAAAGCAAGCAAAATAAAAAAATCCATAAATACTGGCTATATGCACAGCTGGACTATTCACGGATATTTATTAACTTTGCATTAAAAGTTGAAATAATTACTTTCGGCTTCATGCATACTTGAATATTTCTATTATGCTACTTGATCATCCCTAAAATTGCAACTTTGCAAGGAGGTCCCATCAGAGTAACCTGGTCCAGTTTGATTAGAAAATCTGCTCTCCGTTTCTGTCATAAAGCACACATGACAGAAGCTCAGTAAAACAGACTTAAGACTCAATTGGTATCAAGCCGAAGTACATGGAAATTCAAACAATAATAAAGTGCAATGGCATCTACATTCTCAAAGAAAAAAGAAACAGATTTCCATGAGCTGAGTATAGTACAAATACTTTGCCCTGAAATGTTTGATTAAATAGGAACATGGTTCACTCTTTTCCATGTCAAAATCAGGATGAATTCCACAAGTTTGACTGATCATTTTTTCTGAATGAGGATTATCTAATGTCTGAAGCAACCTTAAATCTCCCCATCTGCATGCATAATACACGTGCATGTTTAACATTGTTAAATATATGTCTGTATTTTACGAGCTTGTAAAATTTAGAACCACACCACACACACCCCTCTCCCAAGCTTCACAGACAGAAAAACAACCTCTAAATACTCCAAATCACAAAATTAAGCTTACTGGAAATTAAGCATCTGATAATGCCAACTTTTTAATTGCCGCTTCTCAGCATTTTCTCAAGTAATAAAATTTTGGAATATTTCTTTGCAAAATGGTTTGCTTTTCTTCAGGAGTAGAAAAAAAAGTCATCGCAGTTCAGTTCTTTTACATGTTAACTTTTACTTGGTGTTTCTTTTAAGATAGGGGCTTTCTACCTCAAGAAGTAAATACTGTCCAGCTGCTCCACATCCTAACAACTGCTTTAAACTAGAATGAACTCTCTTTTCTAGGAAGTATACAATGGGCAAAAATCTTATGTGGTCAAACCATCCCCTTGATCTTCACAGAGATGATAGACCCAATCATTTTTGCTGGATACAAAGAGTATTAGGTCATAAACAAATGACTATTGATACTATTACTGAAAGCTCTTGGGTTTTTTTTTTACTGTGCACCTTTCATGTCAGTAAATTTGGAGTTCTACAAAGACTTGCAACAAAATCATACCATGACTTTGGTAAGATCCTACAAAACAGAAGCAGTAAGTGTTCAAGAAAAACAAAGTTAAGGCAGGATATGTTGAAAACAGTCTTGTGGATGTCTGCAAATTGTGCTGCTGGAGTCATTCAGAGAAGCAAATTCAGTACTTAGTAGCAGACTGTCACCAGCCTGGGAACAGCTAAAAGGGACGAAGTTCAAGTTTTGAAAGAGACAAAAGAGTACAACCCTCCTTGACTTCCCAGCTCACCTTCAAGGACCTCATCTATTCGCAGTTGACCCAAACTACCGCTATTTTTTTTTCAAATGGCTTAGAACACCTCTCTATTATCTTTGCGACAGAACATGAATATTCATCTCAAGATGTAGTATAGGTTCATCAACTTTATACTTGTCCTGGGTTCAGCAGCAGCAGTCGTTTTTGTCCTTCTTGGTAGCTCGTGCAGTGCTGCATTTTGACTTTTGGCCTGGGAACAACACTGATAACACCGATGTTTTTAGTTACTGCTCAAATGTTTGGTCTGACCAAGGACTTTCTGAGCCTCATGCTCTGCCAGGGAGGAGGGGAAGCTGGGAGGAAGCAGGAACAGGACACCTGACCCAAACTGACCAAAAAGGTATTCCATACCACAGCACATCATGCCCAGGATGTAACTGAGAGCTACCCGGAAGGGCTAGGACTGCAGGGTTGGACGAAGTATTGGTCGGTGCTTGGTTGGGTGGGGTGGGGTGAGTTATCGGTCAGCTGGTGCTGAGGTGTTGTATTCTCTTCCCTTGTTATTTGCCTTATCATTGTTATTATTGGTGGTAGCAGCAGTGATTTGTGTTATACCTTAGTTACTAA
The DNA here is from genome assembly GCF_037157495.1 of Lathamus discolor. Classification (NCBI taxonomy): domain Eukaryota; kingdom Metazoa; phylum Chordata; class Aves; order Psittaciformes; family Psittacidae; genus Lathamus; species Lathamus discolor. Next base: position 19,046,037 of record NC_088892.1, read on the forward strand.
ACTGTTCTTATCTCAACCCGTGGGAGTTGAATTCTTTTCGATTCTCCTCTTCATCCCTCCGGGAGTAGGTGGAGGGCAAGACGGGTGGGGGGGAAGTGAGTGGACGGGCTGCGTGGCTGGGTTTAAAACACAACAATACTACACACTGTATATTCAATTTGTACTCCCAAAGATGTATGAAAAGGTCATAATGATACATTTCTGAAAATGATGAAGGCTTTCACAGAAAACACATTTTTCAGAGCCTGAAATGAAAGAACTGGAGGAAAAGGAACAAGAGAAAAAGAAATAGAAATACACAACCCCCACCCAAAAAAAAACCCACAAGAAAAAAATCTCATTAAACTCAATATCCTCTATGCAAGCAGGGGCTTGCTGAGTCAGAAGACTTAGCTCACTTAACTCAGAAAAGCGAGACTGGAACTTAACCACTAGACAAGTAGTAAATTAAATGCAGGCTTCAAAGCCTCAAGAGAACTCAAAACATTGATTTTCAAAGAACTTGGGTTTTTTCTTCTCTTTGAGAAACTGTTTTGTTGTTCAGAAGCTATAACCCTCATGAGTCACAGACTTATAAAATCTGAATCAAATACATCTCACATGTAGGGTCTAATTATTTGAAGATTTTTTTGATACTAAGTATTAAAAATCATATCACGATTTGTCAGAATACTTTCACAAAGATGCCTATAGAGCAAGTCAAAAGAGGAGCTAGCACTCAGTAGAAGCACTTATGAGTTGATCTATTAAAAAAATGTTTGCAGACTGCTCTGTATTCAAAATTAATCGATCCCCAAACAGTAGAGCCATAAAGCAGATACAAGAAAGTCACAAAGTGTGTGCAGATCTGTGTGTATATATGCATACACAGAAAAAAAATCTATGCAAGGAAATACTGAGTACATATGGATGGCTAAAACAACAAAAATAATAATCCTGAGAAAATACACAAAACCCTACGGTTTTATGACAAAATAATGTTCATATTTGCTCTATTTTGCAAATGTTACTTTACTTGGGAAAAGAAGAGATTCAGTGACAAATTAGACTATCGCACAGGGAATATATTTTAGGGAACAACAGTGAGCAGAACTATCAACTGACACTCAAAAAAACATGTGTTTTATGTCCTAAACCAGGAAAACATGGGACACTTCAGTTGTGACTGGGGTGGTAAAACATAAGGCTAGGCAGAATTTGCGCTATAATATAAGGAAAAACTGGAAAACTTTTCAGCCATTATTTTTTATATTGCACATGAAGTACGTCTGCTAAAGGAAATATTGCACCCTAGAGTCTGTACTATATATTTTAACAGAAAAGGAAGGCTATATAAGGATGTGAAAGAGTCTTAAGCTAAGCAACTAAGCTATGCTGAAGCCTTTAAGAATAGTTTCTCCTATGTAACTGAATTAAGTAATAGCAACTAAAGATTATTCCAAGATATAAATCCTGCTATGCGGTTGAGAAAGATATCTCTCTCTCAAAATGATCCAAAGCATATATTTCATTTTAAGGCTGATTTTTTTAACTGTTTCCTGTTCATCGGGTCTGCTTTTTTTTTCCTCTCTTTTTAATAATTTATTCAATTCATGTGGTTATACACGTATTCAGGCAAAACGTGGCTCTACAAACCATCCTCTCTCTTTTCAAAATGTGAAAGACATGCAACTAGAGCTAACTGTGCTTGGAGGCAGCATCATTAGTTCTTGTATGTTGATTCCAAAATACCATTTTCAGCTGCAGAAAAAGCTTTTGATCTTCGACATTGTTTAAAACAAGTGGAATAGCAAAACCCATTTCAATCAATCTGATGCTAAAAGAAGCAGTTCCATCGTTCAGTTGCTCGCTCATAACCCAAAGCCACTTCTTTTCTTGTGGCAGCACAAGCATTCACATGTGGTGAATTGAAACAGCAAGTGATGTAAGTTTAAGTATAACAAGGTAATTCAATCAAAGTCAACGTCAGGCCATACGTATTTGTGCTGGCACATGGGAAGAAAGGTAGAAGGATGCATCAACCTCTTCAATGGAAATGCAGCTGCTAGGGTTAAACAGCACTGTAAACCACACTGATGCAGATGCCCATTGCACACTCACTCTCCTGATAAGTGAAGCAGCAAAAAAACATCCCAAGAACAGTTTAGCAGAATAAAATGTCAAAATACTTCACAAGATTCATGTACCACTGTTTTAAGCCTGCACTAGCACAGTCCTATTGTTAGCACAACTCTTGACTGGGGGTAAACAAGACATGGTTTTA